>NW_006291485.1:2025442-2031769 GCF_000327345.1 Myotis davidii | reverse complement strand
GGGGGGTGGGGTGGTAAGTGGCTGGTTTCTCTCATGTTGCTCTCTCTGTTTTTCTTCTCTCTCTCATGTTTCTATAAGCACTCTGGGGCCAGACTTTTATTTGAAATCATCCACTTTTTCAAAGTAGCAGCCAAGTTTTATAAGCCACCGTGAATAGTTCAAACAAGGTGTGTTCCATGGGGCCGCATCCCTGTCCGGACAGTCTTTCTAAGGCCCCCCAGGAGCCTGGCCATTTGCTCAGTGGTTAGAGCATCAGCCTTTGGCCCGAAGGATGGCAGCTTGGATTCTGGACAAGGGCACATACCTCGCTTGCAAGTTAACCAGCCCCCATAGGGGTGCGTGTGGGAGCAACCAATTGATGTGTCTTTCTCACATCGATGTTCCTCTCTCTCTCTGTCTCCCCTTCCCTTCCACTCGCTCTAAAAATAAATGGAAAAAATATCCTTGGGTGAGGATTAACAACAACAACAAGATTCCCCCAGGAGACGGGGCCCCATCTCTCCTTCCTTGTGCAGAAGGCAAAGCTGTGGCTGGGGGTCCGTTGTTGTTTAGGGTTCAGACCCTAGGAAGGGGGCAGGGACTGTGGGACCCTAAGCTGTCTGGGGTGCTGAGGCCTGAAGCAGGGTCTTTCCTCAGGCCCAGACGAGGAGGAGACCCCACCTAAGGTGAGTGCTGACCCTGCAGCACTGGATGGTGGTGGTGGTGGGGGTCGGGGGTCGGGCAGTGACCTACCCAGAACCGGCTTGTCCCCCCCAGGAGAGCCCCTACCTCTGGAGCAAATCTGCGGATGGGAAGCTGCTCTTCCAAAATGCGAGGCTCCTGAGTGCGGTGCGTGGCAACCAGGACGCGATGGTGCGGGAGTTCTGGCGCCTGCTGGCCCTCTGCCACACGGTGATGGTGCAGGAGGAAGACAGTGAGTGGGCTGGGGCCGCCCAGCCTGCGGGGGTGCTCAGGCCCTGCAGCCCCCGCGGAGTCTTCTGGTCTGAGAGGTTGTCCAGCCCACCCCCCAGGGCTCCTGTCATCCAGCCTAGAGGGTTCTCAGGCCCGTGTCCCAGGCTCCATCTCTTCTGCACCCTGCGGGTATCCAAGCCTGGGGCTCGAGATCTGCTCCTGACCTGGGTGGGGAAGGTCGTCTGGCCTGGGGCCCAAGGGTCCGCCTTCTTTTTTTTTTAATATATTTTATTGATTTCTTACAGAGAGGAAGGGGGAGGGATAGAGAGTTAGAAACATTGATGAGAGAGAAACATCGATCAGCTGCCTCCTGCACACTCCCTACTGGGGATGTGCCTGCAACCAAGGTACATGCCCTTGACCGGAATCGAACCTGGGACCCTTCAGGCTGCAGGCCGACGCTCTATCCACTGAGCCAAACCAGTCAGGGCCCGCCTTCTTTTATTTGTCTTAGAGGTTGTACCGGCCCAAGAGGCCATTGTCTTGTCACTATCTGGTGAGCACGCACTGGGCCCGCTCCGTCCCGGGGCTACAGAGAGGGAAGGGGGACCTGCCGCAGATGGGTGGTGGGTCCCCAAAAGACAACAGGCTCTCAGTGAATGTGGTCCCCAGCCCACTCCCATGGTCCCCTCCCCCACCAGACCAGCTGTCGTACCAGGCGGCTTCCCCTGATGAGGAGGCCCTGGTCACGGCGGCCCGGAATTTCGGCTACGTGTTCGTGGCGCGCACGCAGGACAGCATCACGGTGACGGAGCTCGGGGAGGAGCGGGTGTACCAGGTCCTGGCCATGATGGACTTCAACAGCGTCCGAAAGCGCATGTCTGTGCTGGGTGAGCGCCCTCAGCCCGGGATGCGGGGGGAGGGGAGAGGGGGGAGGGGAAGCGCGGTAGTGGGAGAGGATGCTTATGGACAGTCGAGCCTCTCCCTCCACAGTCCGGAACCCCGAGGGCTCCATCTACCTCTACACCAAGGGCGCAGACACCGTCATCTTTGATCGCTTGTATAAGAAGGGCTTGACCGAGGGGACCACGGAAGAGGCCTTAACGGTGAGTCGCTGTGGGAAGTGGGGGAGGTGTAGAGGGAGGGAAGCAGAGGAGGGGGCTGTGCAGAGAAACTGCCTCAGGTGTCCAGGTGCTCGTGTCCACACGGGCAGGGAGGAGCTGAACTGCAAGCTGCACCTGCACAGAGGGGCGTCTTTGTAAGGCATACGAGGGTCCTCTCTGGTTAGGCTTTGGCCCTGGATATGACCCCGTCCCCAGCCAGGCCTGGGTTCCGGGACACAGGCAGCCTTCCTGCCCAAATATTCTGTCTCTGTGCATGAAGCCCAGACCCTCAGCCACGCTTTCGAAGCTGTGTCTGTGTGCCCTGCTGACCTCTCTGGGCTGGCTCTTCCTCCCCGCCAGGGTGTCCCCCAGGATGCTAGTCTCTGGCTTGCAGTTTTCCTCCTGCTCAGGTGATGCCCTGGGACCTTTGCACACACTGTTCCCGCTGCTTGGACGCCTTCCTCTACTCTGTCACTCAGGAACTTTCGGTCCTCGGGGCTCTGCCACCTCCAGGTCCCCACCTCCAGGGAGACTTTCCTACCTGACTCTCACATGGGGCTGTCATGTCACGCCAGGCTACCCCTCTCTGGCCCAGCCCTGACCTTCTGGGGTTCCCTAAGGGCTTTGCTGGGTCCCCAGCATAGGGCCCGGGGGGGGGGTGTTTATGCAAAGAATGCCCCGAGCTCCTCACTCAGGACGTCCCAGACTGCCCTGCTCTGCAAGGATGGGGAATCCGGGCAGGTGGCAGGTCTCTGGCTAAGAGCTGAGGAAGCGCAGTCAGAACAATGACCCAGAGCCCAGGAGCTCGGCACGATGGCTGGGTTCAACTGCCCCATGGAACGGAAAGGTAAACCGAGGCACGAGAGGAGCAAAGGCTTGTGTGGAGCTTCCGATGGCCAGGGAGGCCTGTCATATCCAAGCCCAACCTCTGAGGCCCACCTCCAGCCAAGAACAAAAGCAATGTCCTCACCCAGTGGTCGGCAAACTGCGGCTCGCGAGCCACTCGTGGATCTTAGGCCCCTTGAGTGTGGCTCTTCCACAAAATACCACATGCAAGCGCGCATGTACAGTGCGATTGAAACCTCGTGGCCCGTGCGCAGAAGTCGGTATTTTGTGGAAGAGCCACACTCAAGGGGCCAAAGAGCCGCGTTTGCTGACCACTGCTCTAACCTGTTTGGCTCAGTGGATAGAGCGTCTGCCTGCAGACTGAAGGGTACCGGGTTCGATTCCGGTCAAGGGCATGTACCTTGGTTGTGGGCACATCCCCAGTGGGGAGTGTGTAGAAGGCAGCTGATCGATGTTTCTCTCTCATCGATGGTTCTAACTCTCTATCCCTCTCCCTCTCCATTCCTCTCTAAAAAATCAATAAAATATATATATATATTTTTAAAAAAGAACAAAAGCAAGACCTGGGGCCGCCAGCTGGGCAGGAAGCCTGGGGGATGGGGAAGTAGGGAAGTAAGGAGCCCACAGATACCTTTCTTGGGGCCACCCAGTCCCCAGGGCACCCCCGGATCCTTGGTCCTCTGGTGGGGACTGAGGGGGGGCGGCTGGAGACCCATAGGATTCTTTGTGTTCCCTCTCCACCCCCAGAGCCCCTTGAGAAATGGGGCGGAGTGAGGAGCACAGACATTCCGAAGGCAGGGGGTCAGGGCCAAGGTCAGGGCCAAGGGCTGTGGGAGCCCTGGCCGGGGAGGGGTCTGGCAGGGCTGCACTGAGGGTCTTCAGGGAGAGTTAGAAATGGCCACACAGAGTGTAGGGAGCTCTGGAGACAGAATGGAACTGGGCCTCTTGGGGGGCTGAACAGCAACTAGGGAGCATGGCAGCAGGTGGTCCCAGCCCCCTCTGGGGAGGAGAGACTGTGGGGGGATCAAGGTTCAGGGAGCCCAGGCAAAGAGAGGTGCTGAGAGAGGAGCTGACTGGAGAAGTGCCCGGGGAGGCAGGGTGGTGACAGGGCGGCGCCTGCCTGCCCGGCGGCCCCAGTCCTTCGCCCAGCAGACCCTGCGCACGCTGTGCCTGGCCTACAAACAGGTAGACGAGGACACCTACCAGGAGTGGTGCCAGCGGCACCAGGAAGCCAGCATCCTTCTTCAGAACCGGGCCCAGGCCCTGCACCAAGTGTACGAGGAGATGGAGCAGAACCTCCAGGTGGGTGTGGCACAGGAGGTGAGGGGGCTCCATATCCTGGTTCCAGCCCCGGGTCCCCAGATCTCCCTCCGCCGCCTGGATAGCTGAGTCCCTGCTCAGCCTGTTCCCTGTGCCCCCACCTCCACCCCCAGCTGCTGGGAGCCACAGCCATTGAAGACAGGCTCCAGGACGGCATCCTTGAAACCATCCAGTGTCTCAAGCAAGGAAACATCAAAGTGTGGGTGCTCACAGGAGACAAGCAAGGTAGGTCCCGGGGCAGCCGCCCCAGCAGGGAGAGAAGGGAGATGGGTGGGAGGCAACTCGTGTGTGTCCCAAGCGTCACCATCAGCCTGTTCCAGTTGTAGGGGTTCAGCCCTGCCGCCTACCTTGTCCCGGGAAAGGGAGAAATAGGATGATCAGAACTGGTGGGGTCCCCCAGGCACCTCCCTCAGATGGGTGGCACTGCACCAAGAACTTATTTGGCTCTCATGGCAACACCATGAGTTGGAAACTGGTTACCCATGCATGGTAGATGGGCACTGTGAGTTCAGCGACCTGAGGGCACTTGCTGGAGGCTGCCTAGCCACTTAGAAACAAAGCTGGCATTCACTCATGTGGCGGGAGGCACATACACACACAAAAGATTTAAAATGACAGTTTACAGCTGTGCTGGAATAAAGACAAATGCCCAGGTTGGAATACATTCACTTTTTCTTCTTTTTCTGATTTTAAAGAAATGAAGTCATTTTTTGTGGGTTCCTAAAAGTGCCTGTGGGCTCTAGGCATGAAATATCTAATAATGATCCTTGGCCCAGACTCACTTCCCTCTAGTAGCCCAGCCCCAGCCAGCCAGAGTGCAGCCCCCTTTGGTCAGAGCTGCAGCCAAGGTCTCAGGGTTGGCTCGCATTGGCCAGCCTGGGTCACATGCCCTCCTCTGAACCAATCACCATTGCCAGGGGGTGGGGCAGGGTGGGCATGGCCCTGGGCAGGGGGCTGCCAGGAGCTGAGCTAGGCTGGTTTTCAGAGACTGCGGTGAATATCAGCTTTGCCTGCCAGCTGCTGTCCGAGGACATGCTCATTCTGGAGGAGAAGGAGATCGTGTAAGGAGTGGGAGTGGGGGAGGATGAGCTGGTGGGAGCAGGGTGAGGGTGGGGGATCGGGGACATCCATGGCTCAGATGTGGCCCTGGGGGTCTCAGCCTCCACATGGCTGGATTCCCAGAGGGGGAAACTGAGGCACATTTGGGGAGGGGTAGGAAGGAAGCTTGTGCCCCGACATGGCTGAGCCCCAGTGGGTCTCTGCAGTCAGATCCTGGAGGCCTACTGGGAGAGCAACAACAACCTGCTGAGTGGCCAGGGGTCTCTGAAGAACCGGTTCCTGCCACAGGTCAAAACGGCCATGGTCATTAACGGAGCGTTCCTGGTCAGTGTCAGCTCAGGGCTAACCGTGGGGCCTCTGGCACGTGGGAGGGGGCTGGGAGGAGCAGCAGACTCGGGGTGGGGGTGGACTATTGGAAAAGCCCAAGTGAATGCTACACCCAGAGATGATTCTCAGAGGGACTGGAGCCATGAGGTCAAGGCTAGCCTGGGGTTGGGGCAGGGGGCAGGGGGCAGGAGGAGCGGCCAGTTGGGTTGTTCACGAAGGGAAGGGGTGCAGGCAGTGTGATATGCCCCCCTCCCCCCCACCTCCCTGCTGGCCAGGACCAGCTGTTGCTGCCCCTGAGCAAGGATTCCCAGGTGCTCGTCGGAAATGTGCACGTGGACGGGCAGGAGCCCTGGCAGGAGCCGGGTGAGCGGAGGACAGACGTCTGGCAGGCCAGGCGCACCTCTCTCATGTGGCAGACCCTGGGGGTCCAGCTAAGGCCCCCGGGGTTGGTGCCAAAGAACAAGCACGCCAACACCCGCGAGAGCCCCGAGGCGCGGCGGGAGCGGGCCTTCGTGGAACTGGCCTCGCAATGCCAAGCCGTCATCTGCTGCCGGGTGACTCCCAGGCAGAAGGCCTTGATGGTGGCGCTGGTCAAGAAGTACCAGAACGTGGTGACCCTGGCCATCGGGGATGGTGCCAACGATGTCAACATGATCAAGAGTGGGTGTTGAAAATAGATTTACAATTCATCTTAAACAATAAAACACTTGAGATGCTCCTTGTAGAATGTTTGGGAATTATAGAACAATATAAATGGAAAAAATGAAAATCTCCTTTCTTT
>NW_006291485.1:2019512-2024144 GCF_000327345.1 Myotis davidii | reverse complement strand
CGCGTGTGTCCCTGCAGCTGCGGACATCGGCGTTGGGCTGGCGGGCCAGGAGGGCATGCAGGTGGTGCAGAACAGCGACTACATGCTGGCCCAGTTCCACTTCCTGAGGCGGCTGCTGCTGGTGCACGGGCACTGGTCCTACGTGCGAGTGTGCAAGTTCCTGCGCTACTTCATCTACAAGACGCTGGCCAGCATGATGGTCCAGATCTGGTTCGCTTTCTACAGCGGCTTCTCTGCCCAGGTGCGCTGGAGGGAACAGCCCTTTGGGGATTCTCTGGGACTATGGGCCCTTCTCCTGGCTTCCAGGAGGGCGGCAGGCTCATGCACACTCTCCAGGGTCCTCTGGGGTCCTCTGGGGTCCCCTGGGGTCCTCTGGGGTCCTCTGGGGCAGGGCTGGCCTGAGGTCGCAGGGCAATGCGACCATCTCCCTGGCTGCATTCGTGCAAGTATAGCGTCCAGATAGAGGGAGGGTCTTCCTGCCCAGCCGAGTGCCCCGCAGTCCCAGGGATATTTGACAGATCTGAGCTGGGAAGCCAGGCAGGGCAGCTATTCCAAAGGTAGGTCTTTCTAGGGGAGACAGGATACGCGTGAGCCCCAGAGAAGAGAAGACTGTGGGAGCTGGGTCCCTGGCTTCAAGACTCAGCAGTAGCACGGTGAGGAGCGGATGAGTCATAGAGAGATGATTTCCTGTGTGTGAGGACGTCGTCTGAAGGCAGACGGCCGTGATAGGGAGTAGCTCCGTCGCTGATACCAAGGCTTTGAGAGGGAGCTTTACAGAGGCACCTGGATAACTTGTATGTTGTTTGTTTTACTGTTTTGTCTCTAGATATTTTGTTCTTGTAGCTGCTGCTGTACATGGAATTGCTTTCTTAATGCCCTCCGGGGCGGCCATTGCTGGTGTGAGAAACACAGGTGATTTTTGCACGTTGATCTGTGCCCTGTGCCTTTGCCGACTCCCTTCATTGGCTCCAGGAGAGTTCTGGCGGGTCCTTTGGGCTTTCTGCACGTCATCTGAAAATAGAGATCGTTTTCCTCCTTCCTCTCCATGTGGACGCCTTTTCTTTCCCTTCCTTACTACTTGCTGTGGCTGGAACGCCCAGTGAGACGGAGAGGGCTGGCATCCTGGTCTTGCTCCTGAGCTTAGTGAGGACAGCGTTCCGTCTTCCTACATTTGTTAACCAGAATTCTTCTGTAGGGAGAGCCAGCCATTCCTTCTCCCTCGTTTGTTTATGAAATTATCAAAGTCAGAACAGGTTTTTTGTTTTTCAGTAGAAATCATGACTATTTGATCCCTGCTTTCTTCGGGAAAAGGAAGTCTTTGAAAATCAGTCTGCATCTCTTTGTTCTTAGGGTTTCCCTCATTTTTTAAAAAAATACATTTTATTGATTTTTTTACAGAGGGGAAGGGAGATAGAGAGTTAGAAACATCGATGAGAAAGGAAGATTGATCAGCTGCCTCCTGCACACTCCCGCTGGGGATGTGCCCGCAACCAAGGTACATGCCCTTGGCTGGAATCGAACCCGGGACCTTTCAGTCCGCAGGCCGATGCTCTATCCACTGAGCCAAACCGGTTAGGGCTTTAGATACATTTTTATTGATTTTAGAGGGGAAGGGAGAGGGAGAGAGAGATAGAAACATCAATGATGACAGAGAATCATTGATCAGCTGCCTTCTGCAGGCCCCCAATTGGGATTGAGCCCACAACCCTTGACCAGAATCGAACCTGGGACCCTTCAGTCCACAGGCCGGCGCTCTATCCACTGAGCCAAACTGGCTAGGGCTGAAATTATTCATTCTTATCAGTACGGACCCATGGACATTGATTTGACTGTATGTTTTATCGCTCCATTCATCCCCGATGTGTCTTTTTGACATGGCCTGCTTCTCTCTGAGCATGTCTTCACTTTCCGGCACTATAAGAGGTTCCCGGCTCATTCTGTTTTCCTTTGCCCCAGCCCTGGAATCAGGCACTCCCATAGGAGCCCCGGTCCTTTTCATTAGAGGATGGTAGTTCGTGCTTGGTGACTCATTGCTGCTGGGGTGCTATTCCGCTCTCAGCAGACAGAGCTAGGAAATGTACACACACTAACCCATGGAAAGACGCACTTCTCTATGTCTTTCTCTATTTCTATGTCTGTCTATTTTTAAAAAAGTCCTCACCCGAGGATATTTTTCCATTGATTTTCAGAGAGTGGAAGAGAGAGGGAAAGACAGAAATATCAATGTGAGAGAAACACATCGATTGGTTGCCTCCTGCACGCGCCCTGACCAGGGCCCCAGGCTGGGAGGAACTTGCAACCACGGTATGTGCCCTTGACCAGAATCTAACCTGGGATCCTTTGGTCCGCAGGCCGATGCTCCATTCACTGAGCCAAACCAGCTTGAGCTATGTCTGCCTATCTATCATCTATCCTGTGTGTATTAAAACACTATGAGTTGTCCTGACCAGTTTGGCTCAGTGGTTAGAGCGTCAGCCTGTGGACTGAAGAGTCCCAGGTTCCATTCCGGTCAAGCGCATGTACCTTGGTTGCGGGCACATCCCCCCCACCCCCCGGGGTGTGTGTGTGTGTGCAGGAGGCAGCTGATGGATGTTTCTCTCTCATTGATGTTTCTAACTCTCTATCCCTCTCCCGTCCTCTCTGTAAAAAATCAATAAAATATATTTTTAAAAAACCACTATGAGCTCCCACTGATGTCTCTGATTCCAGGCCCTCAGAACAAGGCTAGGCTTAGCCTTTTCTGGGTACTCATTAACGACTCTTGTCCAGCCGTGAACAACTTGAGTCTTGTAAAATGATTGATCATTCCTTATTTGCTCACTCGAAGCATGCACATAAAATGGTTTTTGGAACGGAAACCCAAATCCTTTAAAACAATTTTTTTTTTTATTGATTTCAGAGAGGTAGAGAGAGATAGAAACAGCAATGATGAGAGAATCATTGATCAGCTGCCTCCTGCACACCCCCCACTGGGGGTTGAACCCGCAACCCAGGCATATGCCCTTGACCAGAACAGAACCCGGACCCTTCAGTCCACAGGCGGATGCTCTATCCACTGAGCCAAACCAGCTAGGGCTGAAACCCATATTCTTTAACTCAGTGGTTCTCAGCCTTCTGGCCCTTTAAATACAGTTCCTCATGTTGTGACCCAACCATAAAGTTATTTTTGTTGCTACTTCATAACTGTAATGTTGCTACTGTTATGAATCGTCATGTAAATATCTGATATGCAGAATGGTCTTAGGCGACCCCTGTGAAAGGGTCGTTCGACCGCCAAAGGGGTCGCGACCCACAGGTTGAGAACTGCTGCTAGCAACTGAACTAGATTCTTGCATTGGGAAAGGAGCTGGGCTCATTTCTGTGGGGTCTCTTCCGAGTCTTTCACCATCCATCCATCCGTGACTCCATAAACCTAAAGTGACCAAAACCACATTCTTCAGCCACTTTCCCTCTGTAGCTCTTGTGAAAGCCCTCCAGTGACAACAAATACTCCAAAGAGCTGTTGAAAAAGAATTAGACCCGGCTTTTCCTCTTTGCCTTTTACCTTCCAGCATCACTAACCTGATTGTAACCAATTTTCTCACTCACCTGGAACCCTCCACAGGTGCTGCGCTGCCTTTGGGGGGGCGGTTCCTCAGGTGAAGAGCATATCTGCTTCGGGACATTTGGCACCTGAAGGCTGGCCACTGACCACATTCTTCCCCTCCCCCTCCCTAGCCTCTGTACGAAGGCTGGTTCCTGGTGCTTTTCAATCTGCTGTACACCAGCCTCCCAGTCCTGTACATTGGGCTCTTCGAGCAGGTGAGCAGGCTGAGGACATGCCTCCCCCTTCCCTGTAGATACTCCTGTCTCTGCACACCTCCTCCCCTGGGGGGCTGGGGCGGGATATGGGCAGGGCTCCTAGCCCACGACCATGTCACCGTTCCCACCGGAGCTCAACCTGATGGTGGGTGAAGTCCTTTTGCCCAGCTACCCCCCCCTTTTGGGACACTCCCAAAGCTCAGTCCCACTGTCGGCCCATCTGTGCCACAGTGGGGAGGGATCAGAGGAGACGGTCCTCCTGTTTGCCCTGCCCTCCCTCCGAGAGGGTCTGGCCAAGCGATCCAGAAGAGGGTGGTCCCGTCCAATGCTTAGGATGATGGCAGTGTCTCGCACCTGTGCTGTCCCGCTGGGAGCCACCAGCCACAGGTGGCTAATGATGGGCACTTGAGGCTGGCCTGGTGTGCCCTGAGGAACGAGACTTTCATTTCATTTTTTAAAAAAATATATATTTTATTGATTTTTTACAGAGAGGAAGGGAGAGGGGATAGAGAGCTAGAAACATCGATGAGAAACATCTACCAGCTGCCTCCTGCACACTCCCTACTGGGAATGTGCCCACAACCAAGGTACATGCCCCTGACTGGAATCAAACCTGACCCTTCAGTCCACAGGCCGACGCTCTATCCACTGAGCCAAACCGGCTTCGGCAAACATTTTTTTTTTAAATTTCTTTATTGGTTAAGGTATTGCAAATGTGTCCTCATCCCCCCATTAACCCCCAACCTCTCACCCGCCCCGCACTCATACTCTCATCCCCCTGTTGTCTGTGTCCATTGGTTTGGCTTAATTGCATGCATACAAGTCCTTTGA
>NW_006291485.1:2016214-2018873 GCF_000327345.1 Myotis davidii | reverse complement strand
CTGCTGAATGTGTCATTAAACTCCCTGCCCAGACTGGCCTTGCCTGTCATTTACCAGGCCCTCAAGAAGCCATACTCCAAGGTGAGGGCGGCTGGGGTCCCCCCTGCACATTCCTGGGACCCATCAGCCAGAGCTGGTGCTGGGAGCAGGGAGTCCAAGGAGATACGGAGCTGGGGGTAGAGGGTTCGAGAAACACCCCAAGTGTCCATCGATAGATGAATGGATAAACACAGTGTGGTTCATCCATCCACACAGTGGAATACTATTCAGCCTTTAAAAACAAGGAAATTCTGACCCTGTTAACAATGTAGATGAACCTTGAGGACAGTATGCTCAGTGAGATAAGCCAGTCACAAAAGGACAAATACTGTGATTTCACTCATAAGAGGTCCCTAGAGCGTTAGATTTATGGACAGAAAGTAGCTGGAGGGAGCCAGGGGCTGGGGGATTCGTTTTTAATGGGGACAGAATGTCAGTTTGGGAAGATGAAGTTCTGGAGATGGAAACGATAGCTGCATAACAATGTTAATGTGCTTAATGCCACTGAGACAGACACTTAAAATGGTTAAAATGGTACATTTTATGTCTATTTTACCACAAATGAAAAAAAATGTGTATGTGGCAGGGAGGGGGGACTTACTGGCTCAGGTAACAAGAAACTAGAAGGACCAGTTGCAGCTGGGCTGGGCTGGAGGACTGACTGAAACAGTGGGCCCAGATCTGGCCACAAACCCGCTATGTTCTGCCACACAGGCTGCAGGCATGGCTGCCCCGCGGTTAACTTCCCCCGGCTTTGCCATACCAGGGCACTTAAGGCACCCGGTAGCTGATCTGGAGTGCAGTCCCAGGGGAGGACTGTGATTGGCTGGTCCAAAGTTAGGTCCTAGGGAGAACTGTAGTTGGGTCCACTTGGGTAGGGAAGAGCCTGGCCAGTGAACGGTGACCAAGGGTTATGAATGGCCTCCACTGGGAGCAGGTGACCCGAGAGCATCCAACAGAGGATGGGAGCCTGATGGCCCTTGCTTGCCCTGTGCTCTGCAGGAGGAAGAGAAGGCGGAGAAGATCACTGCGGAGCCTCTGCCCTACCTTTGCCGGCAGTCACGTGCCCGGCGCTCTAGCTATGCCTTCTCCCACCGGGAAGGCTACGCAGACCTCATCACGCAGGGCACAAGTTTGCGGAGGTCACCAGGGGTCAACAGCAGCACTCCAGCCGGTCACACAATCCCATCGAGGAGTCGCCCTCGCACCAGAAGAAGATGCCATTCTTGGGGGGGAAGAGGCACCCGCACTGCGGGAAGGTGTCCTCCCAGGACATGCAGCCCACCTCCCCGATGAGCTCCCCTTTTACTGGGGAGGAGCAGGGCTTTCTCCAAAAACGAGGCTCCCTCCGGAGACAGGCCATCTGGCTCTTTCCCCAGAAACTGCCAGGGAAGCAGGCCGGGCCGTATTCTCCTGAGAATCTGCCACCAACCAAGGAGAGGCCACCACCCCCAGAGAAAGCCAGGTGCCACTTTCTAAGAGCCAGCCGTGGCCTCCAGGCCAGTCATTTAAAAATATATATATTTTTATTGATTTTGCAGAGAGGAAGGGAGAGGTATAGAGTCAGAGACATCAATGAGAGAGAAACATTGATCAGCTGCCTCCCACACGATCGAGCTGCAACCAAGGTACATGCCCTTGACCGGAATCACCCTGGACTCATCAGTCCACGGAGCCACGCTCTATCCACTGAGCCAAACCAGCTAGGACCCGGCCAGTCATTTAAAAAAGGGAACCAGCCAGCATCTGTGGAGGAGAGAGAATCATCCACAATTAAAGGACCTACGGAGGTGGCGCCCTGGCCCTGAGAGGCAGCCGTCACCCATGGAGAGCCGGCCAGTGCCTCTGGGAGCCAAGTCCCACCTGTTCTGGGGGGGCAGCCACGACTGCTTCGGGAGGAACAGGAATTCCCGGCTCAGGAAACGTCAGCCGGCAAGCATGAGCGCCCCCCCACCCCCATGACAAGGGCTTCAGTCTTTTCTTTTTCTAATAAACCAGGTCTGTCTGGCCCCAGGGCTCCCAGGTCACTCTTTTCCTACGCTTCTTTCTGTGATGCAACCTGGAAGTCTTTCCTGGTTTTAAAAATCAAAACACTCACCTCTAGTGGCCAGATGGAGGATTTGCAGGAAAAGCTTGTTCATCCTCACCTGAGGATGTTTTTTTCATTCATTTTTAGAAAGAGTGGAAGGAGTGGAGGGAGGGAGGGACAGAGGGAGGGAGAGAGACACATCGATTGGTTGCCCCCTGCCCCTGGCCTGGGGGCTGGGCAGGGATTGAACCTGCCACCCGGTACATGCCCTTGACCTGAAATAGACCTGTGACCCTGCAGTGTGCAGGCCAGCGTTCTAACCACCGAGCCTGCTAGCCAGGGCACTGAAGCTTGTTTTATTTATGGGTTTACGTTCCTCCTTTCACCCTGGGGTAGATAATGGGGATAAAGCTTTACTGCTCTCAAAATGGAGACATGTGCTGAGAGATTCCGCTTACTAGTCCTGGCCCCTGGCTGCGGCCTGCTGGCCCCTCCCAGGGCAGTTGATAAGGTCCAACCCTGGCACCAACCCAGCCCATTCCCTTACCAGGCTGCCCTGCTTACTCCCTTCGAATGGACCACCTTACAGTT
>NW_006291485.1:2011312-2015933 GCF_000327345.1 Myotis davidii | reverse complement strand
GCCAACACACACGCCCAGGTGAGTGACTAGAAAATAATTTATTGGAGAAAAACAAAACAACAAATCCAGCACAGCAATGGTTAACAATGAAGATGATTCTTTTTTTTTTTTTTTTTTTTTTTTTTTTTTTTTTTTTACTTTTAAGCCTGTCGCCTGAGGGTGGGGTGAAGAGGGCTCTGTCCCCTCTAGCATTGGGGGGACTCTGGATGTCCCAGTAGTGTCTCCCCTGAAAACAGCCCTAGTGTCCAGTCTTGATTGAACACTCAGGGCTCTCCCTCACTCCTGGCTGAGGAAATCCACCCACATGGGCTGGGGGAGGTAGACTTCCTCCTCCCTGGGTTCCTCTGTTCCTCCCCATTTACATGGCGGGCGAGCCCCCTCCCTCCTGCTCCTGCACCCCACCACCTCCACACTGTCGCACCAACCCAGCCCATTCCCTTACCAGGCTGCCCTGCTTACTCCCTTCGAATGGACCACCTTACAGTTCAGGCTCCAGAAAGCCATGGGCAGTGATGCCTCAGATGCGAGTCCCAGCAGGGTCTTTGCTGTCAGGTGTGGTTGGCTCAAAGGTCTTGAGGTTTTCTCTGGTTCTTTAAGGTTCCCACGAAGGTGGCGCCCTGCGGGGTTGAGGGCCCAGGGGTGGCTGTGGCCATGGAACGGCAGGGTGTGCACCGGAGAGGCCTGGGCTGGGGGAGGTAGACTTCCTCCTCCCTGGGCTCCTCTGTTCCTCCCCATTTTCATGGCGGGCGAGCCCCCTCCCTCCCGCTCCTGCACCCCGCCACCTCCACACTGTCAGCCAACACACACGCCCAGGTGAGTGACTAGAAAATAATTTATTGGAGAAAAACAATCCACCCACAGACCAGCGCCTGGGATGGGGGCGGGGGGGGTGGGTAAAGGGGGGCGGTGGTGGTCTGCCAGGGCCACAGGAGGAGCCCGAGATCTGATGGGCTTATCCTGCTTTGGGCGGAGAATGTGAAATGGCCACATTCCCGCTGATGCAGGGGCTGGGTGGCAGGGCCCTGGGGCATGTGCTCCCCCACCCCATTTTTGGGGGGCTGATCCTCCAAACTGGCTTTTTGTCCTTCAGAGCACGAGGGACCCCCTTCCTGGGGCCTGTCTTAGAAGGTGGGCTATCCAGGTGGACGTGTGGGGCCTCGTGCCAGAAGTGGAGTTACAGGCATGGAGTCCTCTTTTATGATTTTGGGGTCCCCTCTGTTGTGTAGGGTCCCAGTGTAGGCTGGAAGGAGGAAATGCCACCCCCGACCTCCCAGGCCAGGCAGAGAGGTGTACTCAGGCCAGCCAGAGCTGAGGAGGCTGGGGGTGTCTGGGTGGAGCCTGGCCAGGTGCCTGTCCTGGGTCCCTGGGGGGGTGTCTCGGGAGGGTTGTTAGGACCTCAGGAAGTTGGGGTACACCCCAGCCTCACACCGCCCTGGGCGACAAGACTCGGACTGATTGTCTCTCTCCTCTGAACAAGACACTTGGGAACTCATGCGAACGTGAAACCAACGGGGGGGTCCAGGATGGCAGCGACAGCCACCGCGCCCAAGAGCCTGGAGCTGGAGACGCCGCAGCACAGGCGGGTGGCACGGGGGTGCCAGGAGGTGGGAGCCCGGTCTGGGTGCTTAAGCCCTGCTGTCTGCCTTCCTCTTTCCTCCCCACCCCCCGCCAGCTGGAAAGGGGGAGTCAACAGAGAGCAGGGCAAAGGGGCCCCGACGGCGCGACTCGGCACAAAACACACGGATGCACATGGACTCGGGCTCTGGCCCGCGCCCGCCCCACCCCCCGCCCATCCACTATACATTACCAAGAAAGAGTACATTAGTCATGCATCAAATCAAGTTCCATTTGTCTTTTTTTCCATTTTCTTCCTTTTTTTTTCTTAAATTACATTTGAACACAGACCACATAGAATAATAAATACTCTTATAAGACACGACTCCAAAAACAAGAAGCAGAACACACCAGAGAACACAAAAGGATCCCTCTCTCTCTCTCTCTTCCTCTTTCCTAAAGGACTCGTTTAAATAAGAAATCTGTAAACGCCTGGTCCTTCGGTCCTTCGAGCTCAGGCTCTTGCTCTCGCTCCCTCTGTCTTTCTCTTCTGACCACCCAGCTTTCGCTGCCCCAACATTCATTATGTCTCCCACGGAACTCGTCAAAGAAATGACATACCATCGTCTGCAAAATTATAATTTTACGGTATAAAGCTTCAAGTCACGTATTCCAAAAACTAGCTAAGGATTTTTTAAAATCACATAAACTATACATTAAATATTTTGAGGTATTTCAGAGAAAATTGTCAAAGGCTCGAAGGAGCTGTGCTGGAGGTGTTGTTCCCTGCATGGAGAATGGTCTTTGGCTTGTGATGACCAGCTGGGTGTTGGCGACAGGAGGGCGGGGACCCGAGGGGGCTCAGGGAGGGGGCCGGGTGCAGGCCTGCTGGAGGGGTACTGGCCAACCGGGGGAGGGGGTACAGGAGCTGGTGTGCGTGTGCATGTGTGCACGTGTGTGATGTGAAGGTGTTCGAAAGGGAACCAGGAACGAACGGGAGGATGCTTCTGTGATCCATGTCAATGGGGCTTGACCTGTTCTGACTACAGTTCACCGTTACTAGAATGTTCTACAACCAGAAGGGTCCTAAGACAATTTCTAAATTCCCAGCAGGGGACCAATCCGGAGGCTCCTGGCCCCTTATCCTTGGGCCTCAAATGTCGGGAAGAGCAAGTGACTTGCCCCACCGAGTGTCCAAGAAGCTGTGTCCCTGCCATCGGGCCTCTGGCCAGTGCGGTGTCAGTGGGTGTGGGGTATGGAGGTGGGTGCGGGGAAAAGGGGCTGCGTCCACCTGTGTTTGGGGGAAGGAGTCGGTTGCTGAGCCAGAATGGGCATCCTTAGGATAATGCCCCAACACCCAAAGGCTTTAGAAGCATCACTTAGATCCAGTTGCTTAAAAGGCCTGGACAATAGCGAGTCGATAAGGACAAGAGAACATTTCACACACATCTTTGGTTCAAGAAAAAGGCACTCATCGACCTCACTATCCTCTCTCCCTCTCTTTCTTTCACTCTCTTTGGTTGGGGGGGCGGGTACCTAGAGGGCAGGCTCAGGGCAGGCCCTGGAGCACACAGTCAGAGGCGAACTCGAGGGAATTCTAACAACCAGCACAAGTCCTTGGGGGGGAGGGGGGGAATCTTTGGTATCAGGTGTGATTTTTCCAATCACAGACATGAACATTTGAGTGAGGTAGCCTTTACCTGGGGAAGGGGGAAGGGCATTTCACTACAAGTGTCTCTTGCATTCTCAAGGTGAGGCAGCAGAGAGGCCCAGGTTTGGGGAAGGTTCCTTCTAGCCTCTAGATCATGAACCCCCAGGAGGTGGGCTCTTGGGATCAGCTGCAGGCCAGTCTTGGAGGTCTCCCGGACCAGCTGAGCAGGGGAGGTGGGTGGCGCTCATCTTCATTTCTGACCCTTCCTACCCCCTTGTCAAAATTTTTTTTTTGGCAAAAAACGGAGCAAGCAGATTCCACCTTCTTCTCTGTGGAGACAGACATGGCAAGCACAGGTCCACCCCTGTTGCCCCTACAGGCCCAGCGCAGCACCCCAAGTGCTGGAAGGTGGTGCGTGATTTCCAAGGGGTTCCAAGCCAACAGGAACACCACGACCCCAGCTCCGGTGCTGCCTCGGTGTCCGTGGAAATCTCTGTGGAATCTGGATGTCTTCTTCTGTTTCCTGTGGTCTGTCTCTCCCTGGGTGTCATTCATCAAGGTGTCGAAAGCTAAAGTGAACTGACAGATGGGTGCAGGGGGAGGGGCAGCGTCTGGAGTTGACCGGCAGGTTTGAATGTGCCATCTCTCCAGTCTGGGATGGGGTGGGAGAGGGTGCTCGCCTATTGGTGCTGGGCGGTCGCCATTGCAGGCCCCCTTCTCAGACATTAAGACAAGCAATTCTTGGCACAAGGAATCCTGGCTGCCGCTGGGAGGGGCAGCTGGGTTCTTGGCTGTGGTGGCAGGTCAGCGATCAGATGGGGTTGGTCTTGGTGTTGGGTGGGGACACTGTAGGGATCTCGCTGGACATGGCGACTTTAGAAGGGGTGGTCTGGGGGGGCGGTCGGGGGAGTCTGGCTAAGAAGGGATTATTCTGAAAATTCCTTTTCTTTTTTTAAATACCCGGTTTATATTTCTAGTATGTGCTTCTTGACCCGCTTTCGGGGAGGACGCGGTGAGCCCTGGTTTTCCCAAGGCCCCTGTGCATCCTAAATGGAGAGGGAGCTGGGGAGCCCCTTTCCGTCACCCCCACCCTCGGGGTGGGGATGGTGGAGGACTTCCTTTGGCCTGGAGGGGTGGGACGGAGGGAGGAGGGGGGCCCTTTTGTGCACTTGGGCTGAGGGACGTGCGGCGTCCCCCCACCCCTGGGTGTGGGAGGCCCGGACTGCACTGTTGCGAGGAGAAACTTAATCACTTTGTTTTCTTGTTTTAGGTTTTGCTTTTTAATAAAAAAATGACCCCACTCAGCTCTGGCCCCGGGGCCCCGTGACGTTCTCTGCACAACAGGAGTCCCTTTTACTAGTACATGCTCTGCCGGGCAGGCCGGCCGGCCGGAGCACTCGGTGGCAGCGGCCTCGG
>NW_006291485.1:2010093-2010422 GCF_000327345.1 Myotis davidii | reverse complement strand
CGCGGCCGGGTGGGAGGAGACAGGCAGCACCGGAGAGAGACCGCCCAGCGCGGAGACATCAGGACGGCAGCCATGCGGGAAGCGCGGAGAGATGGAGACACAGCAGGGGGCAGGACCGAAAGAGATGGGAGACACAGACATGTCAGTGGGGTGACATGGAAGAGACCAAGAGGCAGCAAGAAGGTGGGGCAGACATACAGGAGCAGAAGAAGGGGGGCAGACAGTCAGGGGTGAGGAGACAAGGACACGGGGCAGGTAGGTAGGGTGGCGGGGAGACAAAGAAGGGGACACAGTGTGAGCACATCTACAGGCGTGGCCCACCACCCTCC
>NW_006291485.1:1999323-2009977 GCF_000327345.1 Myotis davidii | reverse complement strand
AGGATGTTGGGGGAAATGACTTGGAAATTGAATTATTTGCCTCACTGTAGGTGGGCAAAAGCAGCAGTTAATTAATATGTCCTTGGGGTGAGTCACAAATCCCAGTAACCTCCCCCTGGGATGGCGGGCAGTCCAGTTCTCAGGACTGTGAAGGTCCATGCCTCCTTCCCTGGGCTGTCATCGGAGGCCTGACCTACCGGAGGGACCCGCTATCAGGCCACCATTGGCGTCCAGTCTGATTCCAGTGTCTGAGCTGCCACTCTGTCCTGCCCCCCCCCTCTGCCCCCCACCCCCAGCGGCAGGCTGAGACCCAGGCTTGGCCTTGCTCAAGTGCCCAAGGAAGCCGGGAGGATCTGAGGATGGGGGTAGGGTGGGTGCAGGACCACCCCTCCCTCTCCTGGGCCACCTGGTGCAGAGCAGGGAGAGGCTGCAGGAGGCTGCCTCTGGCTGGCAGATGCTTGCAAAGGTGAAGCAGCAGCTCAGGGGTGTGGAGCAGAGCTGGCACCTGTGGTCCTCCCCGCCCCGCCCCCCGCCCCCCAGCTGCTGAGGGGGCTCCTTCCTCAAATGCAGTAGAGTCGGGGCCAGTGGGTGGAGAAAACAGGCTCTGTCAGCCTGAGTGGGCGACCTCCACCCAGGGCTGGGCACGCTTATAGCTTCAGCGCAAACGCTGTCAGAGCCCTAATTTCCCTGCCACACACAGTCCAGGACTGCAGGCAGCGCAGAGTCCACCCCATTCCGCCTCCACGTGAACGCCACACCCCCAGCTACTTCCCCAGCAGTGGCCGTGGGGCAGGCTGTCCCAGCAGATCTCCACTGCCCGCCCCGCCCCGCCGGGCCCACACACTGAGCTCACTTTTTTGGTTCCAGAACAGTGTGAACCAGATCAATGTCCGCACACGTCCATAAAAAGAGACGAATGTTCCTTGTGCTGGGGCTCAGTTCTCAGGGACAACAGGTTCTCTCATGTAAACGGACTCACCACTGCACTCCTTGTCTCCCTCTGTCTGACCTGGAACTCATGACACTTATTGGCTGTTTCAGGCTTTATGACTAAATAAGAGTGATGGCTGGAGCTTACTGGACATTTTAGAAAAGTTTCTAATATGAAAGAGAGAGAAAGAGAGAAATGGTAGGAGGTGAGGGGGGATGATGATCTCAAAAGAAACAGACAGAACAGGGAAAGCTATAATTAATATTCTCGGAGCAGTGTGAGAAAAATGCTGTACCCACGAAACAGGAACAGGGTGGTGTTCCATCAAAAGGATCATGGCGCCCTGGCTGGTTTTGCTCAGTGGATGGAGCGTTGACCTGCGGACTGGAGGGTCCCAGGTTCAATTCCAGTCAAGGACACAGTCAGGCCTGGGTTGCGGGCCTGACCCCCAGTGTGGGGTGTGCATGAATATTTTAAAAAAAAGGATCATGGGAGGGTCAGACACTGTGTTAGGATATAAATATATACTATAATGGGTGGAATAAAATCAATGTAAGGATTGGAACATACAGTTAAGCAAATATCCCAGGAAACAGAACAAAGCGGGCGCAGAGATGGAAAATAAGGGACGGATAGTAAAGTTAGGCGATGAATTGAGCAGGTGTGTCATTTGGTCAAGAGGCAATCCAAAAGTAGAGGAAATTGTCACATAAATAATAAAAAAACAGAATGCAGGTTTGAGGGACACGAGAGTCCAGTTTAAAAGAGCCCATGAAGTGCTCAGCTCAAGGAATGAAAGAAGACACTCCTAAGGCCCATCCTTGTGACGTTTTATGACCCAGAAAAAAGAGGAGATTGTAAAAGCCCCGAGAGAGGAAAGGCAGGTATCTTAGAAAGGACTAAGACTCAGAGTGGCTTTGGACGTCTAAAATACTAAGAACCAGTGGAGTGATGCCTTTAAAATTCTGAGGGACAGTTATGTTCATTTGAAGTTGTATGGCCTGTCAACCATGAAGCATGAAGGTGGGAATAAAGATACAGTCAGACATCTAGCGTCTTTCTGAGAAAGATGCTGCAGGATGTGTTCCATCAAAATAAGGAGTTAAATAAAAAAGAGGAAGGGATTCAGGAAGTGTGGTTCAAACTAGGAGAAAGGAAAAAGAGGTCCCCCAAACGAGGAGGGGAGGCCTAGAAGACAGCAGGACAACTGCACCGGGGCAGGAGGGAAGCCACACCCAGATCAGAGCAGGAGCGCCACCAGAGGTGTGTAGGGGACATGACCCAATATGTGTGGGAAATCCCATTGAATTACTTTTGCATTTTGTTGGAGAGTGTGGGAAGAATTTGTGACTGACAATTATTAACTTGTGGAAAACAAACAGTTGTGTGGGAAAGGAAATGCAGTCCCAGTATTCCAGTTGTCATGATATTCACTGAAATCATAATAATGTTAATACTGAATATTGATTTAGGCAAAATAATGCATTTGTAACTATATTGAAAAGCTGACAGGGGGAGAGGGTGTGCTATGAATATGGAATGATGGTGAGACAAGCCCAGGGGATGAATAGGGTACTACGTAGCCTTCTGTATGCAAAACAAAGGAGAAAGAACTTAGGTCCTTTTTTTTTAATGTTCATTTTTTGGAAGGAAGTGTAAGGAACAGCTTGACCTCCCATCTCCTCGGAACCTGGGTCATGGGAGGGGGTCTCCCATTCTTTCAAAGGGGAGGCTGGGTCTCGACAGCGAGGCTGGGGACGGGGAAGAGTCAAAATAGCCCCAGGTCTTTAATCCCTGTCTCTTCCATCCATTCATTTACTCACTCATTCACTTAGCATTTGACTCACAGATTCATCAGACATTCACAGTAGGGACAGAGATGCAAAAGCTCCTCAGAAAGCTCACAGGAACTCTACACCTAGCTTATTTTTTAATCCTATAATAATTCCATCAGGCAGGGATTTTTCTCCTTCAGTGTTCAGAGAAGGTGCGCCACTTGCGCAAGGTTGCCCAGCAAGCCAGGCAGGGTAGAACAGAACAGGAATCAGGGTTGACTCGCCCAGACAGGAGGGGAGTGAAGATGTGGGTCGCTCCTTTCCCACCCATCTCCCCTTTGTCCAACCAAGTGCCCAATGGGTGCAGAGGCCGGCGGCGGGGCCTGGGGGAAACAGAGTTGAGAAAAAAACTTCGCGTTTTGTCCATCACAGCAAAAAGAGGCTCCGTTCCCCCGCCCCCTTCCTTCCCAGCGTTCAATCTAATTACAGCTCCTCACAGCCCCAATCGATCCAGGCTCCAGTTGGAGCTGTTTACCCGAGCAGCTTTGTCATCCTTTCCATCCCCCACAGGCCCCTCGCCAGCCTGGAGGCCCCTGCCCGTGGCCCCCGAACGCCCCTCCGTCAGCATCCTTCCGGCACTCAGGACCCTCCCCAGCCCTAAAGGCCACTGCCGTTCCTGTGCTACCCAGGGCAGCCCCAAGAGGGGAAGAGGCCCTGGGTATGAACCCCTTTTACGGAAGTCAAAACTGAGGCTGGGAGAGAGTGACTGACCAGGAAGCAGGCCAGGGGACGGATCCAGCATGAGAAGTGTTGGACTTACCCGGGGCACCAATCACAAGTCTGGTCGTGCTGCCACTGTGATGGCCACCCCTTCCACAATGATCTCCACTGGGGACTGCCACCTGCCCCATATCCTCTACAATCACCTCCTCTGCCTGCACCCCTTCTCCATCCATCATCTTCTCCACCCTCAGCTCCTTCACCATCACCTCCTCCACCTGCACCCCTTCTATCTCCATTGCATCCTCCATCATGACCTCCTCCACCTTCAATGTCACTTCTACCTCATCATGCCTCCTATAATCGCTGCCATCACCTCTCCACCATCACCTCCATCAGTATCAGTACGTCATCCCTCTCCCACATCCATCCCTTCCACCACCATCACTTCCTTCACCATCAGTACCCCTTCCACCCCATCAGCTCCTGCACCTCCACCACCCCCACCATTACCACCATCACCTCTATCAATAGCATTACCTCCATTTTCATCACTTCACTGCCATCACCTCCCCTACATCACTCTCGCCTTTTCATTACCACCATCCACCTACTGTGTTTTCTTCACCTCCATCACTGTCACCTGCACCAGCACCTCCACCACCATCTCCTCCATTATCTTCATCTGCATCACCAAACCCCACCACAGGGTCCACCTGGAATGTGCCCAGCACGAAGGGACTCAGCCTGGGGTGGGGGGACAGGGAGTGGCCCCAGACACAGACCTTCACCACTAACTGCCGTTGCCATGACAGCGGGTAGAGGAGCCAGCAGGGCTGGCTTGTGGGTTTGTTGGGGGAGTTGGGGCATCTGACACCCTCTGGGACCCTGGCAAATCAGTCCCTTGCAGGCCTCAGTCTCCCCATTTGCAAAATTGGGGCACTGCCTCCTTCAAACATTTTTCAGTGAACATAGCTGCTCCAAGCTCTCCCCACTTCAGTGAGCTCCCCCCCAGTCACTTCTCTGTCCTCACCTCTTACTGCTGCCCTCACTCCATGTCACATTGGTCTCATCCCTGGCATGGCCCCACCTCAGAGCCTTTGCACTGGCATCACCTCTGCCGGAATCTGAACCCCCCACATTTCTTTATGGCTTTCTCACTTCCTTCTAATCTAGACTTTGCTCAAACATCTCTTCTGTGAGGCCTTCCCTGGCCCTCAATTTAATACTGCAACTTGTCCACAGCACTTACAACGCTCCACCCACTCTATCCAGAGGCCCCTTAGTGAGGGTTTGGGTCCCAACTTTCTCTCCCATCCGCCCTCGGTGACCCCAGGGACTCAGAGCCTGGTGCTAAGAACCGCTGAATCTGAGACCCTCGGATCCCAGGTCATCGGTGCTCCACTCCAACCTGCCTCCCCCTCTGCCAACCTGCCTCCAAGTCTGTTCAGAGGCCGGACATGAGGAGGGTCTGGGGCAGGCTCCCGGGCAGAGGCTCTGGGAGGATATTAAAGGAGACCCAGAAGAGGCCGAAACCCCATCACCCAGGCAGGGCGCTGAGGCCTTTCTGCAGCACCTGCCCCGAGGTTCCCGACGCCACCGGCAGAGGGCAGCCGTCCTGCACCAGCTCACGCAGGAGGGCCAGGGCCAGGGCCGCAGGCCCGCGTCCAGGCCAGGGCAAAGGAGATGGGTGAATCCTGGGACCCTCCAGTTCTAGAAGAAAGCCCTTTCGTTTCAGACCCCCTGGGACCTGCCCCCACAGCTCCTCTCTCTTCCTGCTTCCTGCCTTTCTAGAAAGTTGCTGGGCTCAGCAGACACCCCCACCCACCAGGACCCCTCCAGGGGCCCAGGAAGAGCCGGGCCCCACCAGCTGGTGGATTGTTGTCGGATGTCAGCTCTCTGAGCCGCAGTTTCCTCAGCTAAAAAATGGTCTTACCCATGGCCTCTATCTTGCTGGGCTGTGGAAAGGGATTTAGCTAGAAAAGTCCTGAAGACCCTGGTGGGGCTGGGAGGAGACCCCAAGCTCCTATCTGAGATTCCCTGGGAGGATCTCGGCTCTGGGACCCTCTTTCCGGGAGGACATGAAGTTTCTCCCCCTTTCAGGACAGGCCTCAAGCCTCAACACCTCTTCTGGACTCTTACTGGAGGGAGGAGGGATGGAGAAACTGAGGTCAGGAGCCCCAGCCAGAGAACTCACACATCCCTCAATGCCCTGCAGCAGTGGCCTTTCCCCCAGGAAAACCTTCCCCTCCCCCTCCCCCATCAGAGCTCCTGCTCCCTCCTCCGGGACCCCCAGCATGGAATCGTCCGCAGGAGGCTGCTGGCTGGGTGTTTGTCCAATGACTGATGCTCCTGGTGACACCCCAATTTGGGTAGTGTGACGGTAAGGGGACTCAGTCCAGACTCAGGACCCTGCTAGGGGGGGCCCAGCTGGCCACTGCCTTGGAGGGCCAGTGGGACCCCTGGGAGCACCCTCAGCAGGGAGCACCCTATCCCCAGCCCTGAGGGAGCAGCTGGGCCTGCTCACAGGCAGGGGGAGCAGGGGAGCCCAGATTCAGTCACTCCTCAGTGGGTTGAGCAGAATCAGGTCTGCACCTCAGGAAGCTGGGACCCACCCTGTTCACCCCCATCATCTCCTGAAAGACACCCCTCTTCTTCTCCATCCTCCCCCTCCTTCTCCCTGCTCCTCTTCCATTACTTCTCCCTTCTTCCCCTTCCCCGTCCTGTCCCCTTTCCCCCCGCCCCCTCTGCCTCCCTCTCCTAGGTTGGTTGGTCGGGTCTTGTTCCCTCCTCATCGTCTCCTGCTCATCCTTTCTATCCCCGGCCTTGAGCGGACTGAATGTGCAAGCATCTGTCTGTTCCCGTCCTCTGAGCGTGGCAATGTGGGGCTGCACAGGGGCCTGGCTGGGTGAAGGGCAGTATGGGCATGGGTGTGTGGTGTTCTTTGCTACGGGCTTTGTGTCCACATGTGTGTGAGCCTCTGAGTAACCGGGACAACCTGTGATGGTAACAGGGGTCATCTAGGCGGGACAGAAGGGGAGCAGCGTGGGGACCTGAGGGACGATGGAGGGAAGAGGCCCAGAGCTAGAGGGAAAGACCTCGGGGCTGCAGCGCTCAGTGTGACGTGTGATCGCAGCTGGCCTTGGGACACACTGTGTGAATGTTAGACAGGAGGATGCGTGTGAAGAGCTAATGGTGCGATGTGATGCAACTGGGTGTGGCATTGTGACATCGGGTGGGTGGAAGCCCTCCATGTCTGAGTCCATGGGATGCAGGCTGTGTCCATCTAGACCCCCTCCTCCAGGACAGGTCCTGTCTGCTGGGCTCCAGGCAGCTGCCCACTCCCCCCCCTGGCCAATCATGGTCAGCAGGGACGGCAGGCCCGGGCTCCATAGGCAAAGTGGCCTTGACACACACTCTAAGGACATCAGTTTCCTGGTTTACCAAGTGAACACCGTGACCCATGGCCCTGGTATCCTTGTCTATAAGTGGGGTGACAGCGGTCTCACTGTGCAGGGGTCATGAGATCTGTGCAGTAAGTGCTGAATGAGGGGACCCTGTAACCTCTTTCTTCCTTCCTCATACAGTTATCAATCTTGGTTCCAGAACAGGCCTCACTCAGAGCAGCAGGAGGTGGGGGAATGGAAGTGGAGTCCAGGTGGGGAATTTGTGGGGGGAAGATGTGAGCAGGCCTGGGTTTTGAGAGACCTCCATGTGGGGACAGACCTGGGCAAGGAGGATGGAACTGGAGACAGAGCTTGGGTGTCTAGGTCAGTGGGGTGGGAATGCGGGGGACAGTAAAGTCAAGGGGAGGAGAAGAGACATGAGCCAGAGTGGCATCAGGAGGATGAGCTGCCCCCCCCACCCTCCGCCTACAAGGCTGGGTTTGACAGGGAAGGACAACAGGATGGTGCCCCTGAAACTGATGATGGAGCGCCTGAGTGACAGTTCTTGTCCGTTTGCGTGGTGCTGTCTGTGCAGTACTCAAAGCAGCGACTGAGCATTCTTGTCTCCGCCCCACCCCCAGCCGTCCTGCCCCAGTGTCTGTCAAATGGGGCATAAAGGGTGGGGGTGTGGGAGCAAGAGCTGGAGCTGGCTGCCCCCTCCCTTCTGGCCACCTCCAGTGCCCAGCTCTGGCTTCACGGAGCAGACAATTCAATACGGAGCCCAGTCTCCGGCTGGGATGATGACCGGTTTCCTTGGTGACGAGTCCTGCCCCGGGCCACCAGCTGCCCAGCCCCAGATGTGGGGAACATTGATGCCTTCACCTTGTGGCTTGTCCCACTGGGCTGAGCTGCCCTGAGCATCCTCTGCTGGCCTCCCCAGGCCAGGGGAGGTGGGTGACTAGCCCAAGGTGACACAGAGCTCACTCTGAGGGGGGCCTGGAGAACATGTGCCCACCCTCTTTATCCACACCCCCCCCCTGAGTTTTTTTTTGTGAGTGGGGGGGTGGGGTGGGCAAGTCAGCACTGAGCCAGGCCCCTGCCCTCAGATGAGGACCCCTGGAGGCCCTGGCAGCCCCTGATCTGTCCCCACTCCGTTCCTGCTGCCTCTCCACTCTCTGCCTCCTCCTCTCCCCTGCTAGCGTGGCCCACACCTCCCGGCCCAGCCTCAGCAGGTACCTCTGGGGGGCTGGAGCCCAGCCTTCAGGAAGGCCCTGCCTCCCCCCTCCCTCCTCTCCCCTAGATGAGATTTTAATGGCCACATTTTCAAATTAGTTCTGAGCCTTTCAGTGACTTATCAGGAAAATAAGTGCTTCCACTGGACTCTGGGCCACCCCTCCTGGGCCTTCACCTGGAGGCTGCACTACCAGGTGGGGGGGGGCAGGCAGGGGGGGGGTCAGAGACTCCTCCCCCCATTCAGGCACAGTCACAGAGGAGCAACCCCCTCACACACACACAGCTTTTTTTAAAAAAAATGTTGAGAAGTCACAGCAGCCAACAGTTGGGAATGAATTTGAAAAAGATGACAGGAAAGAACCCAGTGATAAGAAAAAGAGCAGAGGCCACCACAGAAACCAGGGGTGAGGGGCACCCAGCCTTTCAATAACTGAGAAACAAAGGCACGGATCACCCCACATGCGGAATGGTCCCCCTCACAGGTGTTCGCCACAGCCCCAGGGCGACAGAGAATCCCCGGGCAGGACGGTGGCTGAAGAAAGAAGGAAACGAAGGGAAGAGAACCGGGCGGCGGCAAGAACGACCTGGAGGCGCTGTCTTTCCTGATGGGGGTTGTTCTGGTGTCTGGAAGGGAACAGTGGACTCTCTCCAGCGCGCGAGTGCGTGTGTGTGTATTTCTTCAAGAAAAGGAGAAGGAAAAGATTCAGTGTAACCTCTTTCTAGGAGCAGAAAAAGCCTGGAGCCTGGAGAATGTGTGAACTTTAAAAAGTACTACGGCGTTTTTAAAGAAGTGGGGACAGAAGAAAGACGGAGGGAGAGAGCGGAGGCTCTGTCGTAGCTTTTACTGCGGGGGTGGGTTGGGGGGGTTGGGAGGGAAATGGGGCCGTTTGATGATGCTTCCCCCGTTGAAAGCCAAAGGGCAAAAGCCCTTGATGACTTTGACCTAAGAATCTGAAGTTAGCTGAGGGAGAGACCTTATCATAGGTCTTCATTAAGCTCAGATGGTTGGACCCCGCACCTCCGCCTCCGACGGGATTCGGGCGCCCGCTGAGGACTGCCTTCTCCGGTGGAGCGTGCACCGGTAACCCTGAGGCATGAGGCCTCGGATGTGCAGGGCAAGGGGCCGTGTCCTTAGCCGGGCTGCGCGCACCCAGGGTCCTGCCAGACTGCGGAGGGCGGGCGCACGCTTGCGTCTTTTGGGTTCAGTGTCCTCACCTCAATTCGCCGAGCATCCCCCCCCGCCTTTGTCTGAGGACCCTCCCTGGCTGGACTCCACGGGTGTTTCCCCAGGCATTTCGGGGTAGCTTTCTCCTCGTGAGGGATGCAGGCACAGACATCCGCCCCACCGCCTGCGGGTGCGCAAGGGCGCTCAGAGAGTCCTGGACTTGGCCGTGGCACGGAGGACCCGGACCAGGTCCCCTATCCACCCACTTCCGTCCCTGTGGGCTCATGCGACTCCCCCCCAAGCCCTCAGCGCTAGGAAGTAGGGTCAGACAGCATCTGCCCAGACACAAGGAAGCGGTGGTCCTGTGGGCCCACCCCTGGGGCCCAGGGATCACGGACTCCCAGTTACCCGCGCGGGTCTTGGGGGAGTTCTTCCTGGTGCCCCCAGACCCGAGCGGCCTCGAATATGCCAGACCGGGCCGGAGGGTGGGTGGGGGCCGTCAGGCGGAGTCCGGACACGCTAGTCCTGGTGTGAATGTGGGTGTGTCCATTTGCGTCCCTGCACCGCTCTCCTTGGCCATCCGCGCCAGTCCTGGACCCCTCTCTCTGTCCTTACTTCTGTCTGCTGTGAGTCTGTGGCCTTCTGCGCCTGGCTCCGTAGGTCTGAGGGGCGCCCTCACCTCCCCTACATCTGCTCACAGGACTAGAGTTCCGGGCAGCAGGATCCCCTTTCCTAGCCACACCCACATCGGTGCCTACCAGGAAGAGGGGAAACTGAGGCTGCAGGTGTTCTGGGACTGGAGGAGGTCATGCGGGTCTCCCAGGCCAGCCTCTCCCCTCCCCCACCAGCACTGCCTTCCTTATTGATCAAGGGCCATATTTAATTAAAAACTTGATTCAAACAGCCTGAGCTCCTCAGGTTCATGGCTACATACAAAGACACCAGCTGCAGGGGCCCAGCCTCAATCCTTACAGCTGCTCTGAGCTCCCCGCCGCCCAGCCTGCCTGCCAGGTTCCACTCGCGGGCAGTGCCCTTCCACATGGCATGGGGTAGGAAATTTGGGTTTTGAAGGCTGTGGCAGGAGCTTGCTTCACAGCTTAAGGGCTCTGGGAGCCACTGCCAGGACGCCAAGCAGAGGAAGAAAGAGCTTCAACGTGATCATAAAACGTCCTCTGCAGGTCGGCCACCAGCCCAGCGGAGGCGGAGAGGATGCCAGGGGTGAGAGCGGAGCCTGGAGACCAGCACGGAGGCGGCAGTGACAGGAGATGGTTATTCAGACTAGAGTGGTGGTGGCTGATAGGGAGGAAGCACAGGAGGGGGAAAGATTAAGGAGGAGAGTGACCCAGCCTTGGTTGGTTCTAGGACTTTATTCCTTCAGAATAAAGCAGCCAATGGTCAGCTCCAGGCCTGTGCCCTACAGAGGACCCCCCCCCCCCTGACCAGT
>NW_006291485.1:1995359-1998497 GCF_000327345.1 Myotis davidii | reverse complement strand
CCCTGCCCTCAGGATCCCCTTTCCTAGCCACACCCACATCGGTGCCTACCAGGAAGAGGGGAAACTGAGGCTGCAGGTGTTCTGGGACTGGAGGAGGTCATGCGGGTCTCCCAGGCCAGCCTCTCCCCTCCCCCACCAGCACTGCCTTCCTTATTGATCAAGGGCCATATTTAATTAAAAACTTGATTCAAACAGCCTGAGCTCCTCAGGTTCATGGCTACATACAAAGACACCAGCTGCAGGGGCCCAGCCTCAATCCTTACAGCTGCTCTGAGCTCCCCGCCGCCCAGCCTGCCTGCCAGGTTCCACTCGCGGGCAGTGCCCTTCCACATGGCATGGGGTAGGAAATTTGGGTTTTGAAGGCTGTGGCAGGAGCTTGCTTCACAGCTTAAGGGCTCTGGGAGCCACTGCCAGGACGCCAAGCAGAGGAAGAAAGAGCTTCAACGTGATCATAAAACGTCCTCTGCAGGTCGGCCACCAGCCCAGCGGAGGCGGAGAGGATGCCAGGGGTGAGAGCGGAGCCTGGAGACCAGCACGGAGGCGGCAGTGACAGGAGATGGTTATTCAGACTAGAGTGGTGGTGGCTGATAGGGAGGAAGCACAGGAGTGGGAAAGATTAAGGAGGAGAGTGACCCAGCCTTGGTTGGTTCTAGGACTTTATTCCTTCAGAATAAAGCAGCCAATGGTCAGCTCCAGGCCTGTGCCCTACAGAGGATCCCCCCCCCCTGTCTGTGTGCTTATCTGTGAAGTGGGGGTGGCCATCCATTTCTCTCTCAGGAAGGAAGGGACTAACCCTGGTCCTGGGCTCGGAGAGTGCTGCACTTTCAACTCTGGGCCTAGGATCACCCTGAGGGTCAGGCATCTGGGAGGGAGCGGCCTGGAGGAGGGGGAGGTTCACCAGGAAAAGCATGGGGGTGGGAGGGATCCTGGTGGCTTGGAGCTGGACCGGGGCAGGGGAGGGATAGAACCTGGTCCCCACACACTCCCTGAGGGCCTCTGGTTGGTCCCTGGGGGAAGGGCTCAGGAGGGCCCACAACCCTGCCACCCTCAGGAGAGCTGAGGAGCACAGACCTCCCCAGCTCCCACTGTCCACTCGACCAAGGGTCACCTGAGTTGTGATTTTAAGAGCCTTGCTACTGTCCTCACCTCAATCCACTGAGCATCACCCCCAGCCTTTGTCTCCACTAGGCTACCTGCCTGCAATGCTCCCATCTCTGCAGGAGGTGGGAGCCTGAGCAGCTCAAGCTGGGCTTGCAGCTCCACCAGAGGGGGGGCAGGGGGGCGGCTGCAACCCCTGGCCCCTCCTTACTGCTGGGAGCTGGGTCTGCTCACCCTCTTGCCAGAACTGGTGCCACTTCTCACTGGGCATGTGGCTTTGGCAAATCCCTTCCTTCCTCTCAGCCCTGGCTGCTCGGTGGGCACAATAACCCCATTTGGCTTAAAAGGTCATTTTGGATGATTCCATCTCTCATTCTTGGTGGGCGCAGTGAGAGACAGGGGGAGGGCTTCAGCACCCCACTAGGCTCCTCTTCTTCCCTCCCACTCTGTATGAGGGGGCGATTCCTGGGCAGGGTTCTGCAGCTGGCCCCACCTAGGTCTGTGGTCTGGAAGTAGGGGACTGGTTTTGGGGAATCCATATGGCTCTGGCACATACAGCCCCAGACCCAGATTCCGCCTACTCAGTGCATCCCCATGAGGGCCTACAGTGTCCCCTCCGGACTCCAGGCCCTTTCCAGCAGCCCCTGCCTAGTCTCCATGGATCCAACAGAGCCCAGGCTGCTGAAGGAAACCAGGACGCCCCCCCAAGATGAGAAGTGGGTGTGAGGGGGTGATTAAGCAACATGGCCTGAGGATCTCCATGGAGAAGGGGAGAAGGTTTGACTAGATTAAACTCAACAAGCACCTGCTAGCTGGTATCTGATTCTGTCCATTTCTCAGATGAGGAAACTGAGGCTCAGACCCTGCCCAGAATCAGTCAGTGTTGCAGCCTAGGTGAGTCCCCGGTCTCTATCTAAGCTCTCTGCTGGGATGACTTTTCCAGCGGGTGGGGTGGGGCAGTAACAGGCTCTGAGAGGTGTGGAGGCCCCGTTGCAGTTCAAGTTAGATTTTTATCACCCCCTCCAGACCTCCAGACCCTGTCCACTGCTCTGCCCACCCACTGCCAACCCTGATGTCCACCATCACTGCAGGGCCCCCATCAGGAACTTGGTTCCCGAAATGGCTCCCTCCCTACATCCGTTCCTCCCATGCTGGCCTCTGTCAGCCCTCAGCGACTCTGGGCTCTGGACTCACCAGTTGCCTCCATCTGATATTTTATTTTATACATTTTTTTTTCTGATTAGTTACAAAAATATATATATATTTTTCTCCGGAGTTGCAATTTAAACAATATTTGAAGCCCGCCGAAGCGATCGACCCGGCAACGGTGATGAATTAGAGACGGTAATTCGAATTCATCGACCGCCCCGCCCCTGCCCAGGAGCCTGCTGCCCCTCCCCCAGCCCCTCTCCCATAATTACTGTTGGAGACGGAGCAGGGAGGGCTTCGAAGAGGAGGCAGCTGAGAAGCTGCCGGAAATCGTAGGACCCTGGGATGGGAGGGGGGGGTGAGGCCCCCATGGCAGTGGGTTTGGGGGTGCTGCAGGACTGGCCTTGCCAGGACTAGGGGGTCCTAGAATCTAAGAATGTCAGACCAGAACCTTGCTCCCCTAATGCACACACTTTACAGATGGGTAAACTGAGGCACGCAGAAAAGGCAGGCAGGGGGTGGAGTAGCGGGGTGGGGGACCCTGAGGTCTACCTGGTCAGATTCCTCGGGTGCCTGCAGAAACAAAGAAACCACCCTCCCCCCGCCCCCCTCGGCTCCTGATGCGGGAGAGAGAGAGGAGGGAGGGTGGGGGCAGAGCCCCAGCCCTGTGGACCCACAACCCGGACCCTCATACTCTCATCTCCCTTTTCTGGGTCTCTCTCTCTCTCCCCCCTCCCCCCTCCCGCTTTTGGTCTTTCTCTTTTGGTCTCTCCAGTTCTGCCTCTTCATGTTCTTTGTTTTTGTCACTCCGCTTCTCCTAACTCGCTGTCTCTCTGTGTGTGTGTCTCTGCGTGTGTCTGGTCTCCTTGTCTCCTGGCCGCAGTATCGGAA
>NW_006291485.1:1994302-1995306 GCF_000327345.1 Myotis davidii | reverse complement strand
TCGGGGCCAGGAGGCCGCGGGGAGGGCCAGCAGCTTTCGCTCGGCCCGGGACGGGAAGAGGAAGGGCGTTGCGTTCTCCCTGCTGGGGTTTGAACGTGCGGAGGAGGAGCGGGTGGGGGCCCCTGGAGGCGGCTGGGGCTGCCCCCTGCGGGGCTGCACCTCCAGGAGGGGCGCGCGCCCCGTCCCCTCCCTCTAACTGCCAGGTTTGCCGCCACTTAACCGCTTTCCATTTGCCCAGCGACCGGAACTAAAGGCCTCTGTGCGGGCCGGTGCTAATTACCCCAAGCCCTCCGCCACCGCGAACACCCCGGCCCGCGCCGCCGTGTAGACGCGGCCCCGAGGGCGCCCGAGGTGTCGCAGGTCCCGAGGGCCCAGGCGTGCGGACCGGGAGGGTCGGTGGGGTCCCCGCGCGGGGGAGGCGGGAGAAGTGAGGGGCACTCCCGTGACCTCTTCATTATCCCCGCCGCCCAGCGCGGCCGGCCCTGCGCTCACCCTGTCCGCTTCCCTCGGGCGCCCTATTCTGACTCTTCTTTCCCCAAAGCGGAAACCCAGGCTCCGAGGGTCCAGGCGGCTGCTGGAGCTGCCTCGTCAGGGAGGCCGGCCCGCGGCCTCGGTTCCCGCATCTGTAATTACACGACGGCGGGAAGGGGAGCCCAGACTTCGAGACAGGACACCGGCCACTATCCCCCCCCCAACACCCCCAGCAGGGGCACCCTCTACAGGGCTTTCCCACCTGCGCTTTGTCCTTCTGAGGCCCTGGGCTATCTTTTGGGCCGCCCGAAATATGAGACTGAGATCCCGCTAATGGGCCCTGGTAGTTACATAAGGTGACGGCGAGACGGATGGAAAGCGGCCCGTGTCCTTTGGGATGCACCCATGTTGAACACCATGTCCCAGAATATATGCGCTGGGGAGGAGGTGGAAGGTGGCCAGTATGGCAATCTGTCAGGCCCCACGTGTTGCCCATTTAACAAGTGCCCCTTAGTAGCTAATGCATTTGGGAG
>NW_006291485.1:1992747-1994156 GCF_000327345.1 Myotis davidii | reverse complement strand
TGCATGTGGCATGGGGAGCAAGGCAGAGCCGGTGCTGCCCTTACACAAAATGGTCCAGGTTCCTGAGACCATGGCTAACATGTCACAATAACCTCTCCACACACGCGGTCATCAGCCACATAGGAGGGTTGATTTCCCCACTCCCCAAAGTGGAGCATCTAGGGAGCCCACAGGCGGCTCAGCTAGTCACCTCAGGCTGCAGAGGGGGAAACGAAGGCTCCGGTGTGGGTGCAGACTCCCCAGTTGCCCAGTATGCCTGGGGGCGGGGGGCGGGGAGGAATGAACATGGGCCCCCTCTTCCCAGCCCCCCTGTCTGGGAGGGGCACAGCCAAGGCCTCCCTCCCTGCTTGAGGGGTGCCTAGTGTCAGCCCTAGCCCCTGCCATCCAGCCCCGCTCGCCCCTGTGCTCAGAGAAGCCATCGATCCAGCAGCCTCAGCTGCTATTGTCCCAGTAGCTGGAGCGTCTGCAGCCCCCTCCCCAGTGTGGCCAGGGGAAGACCACCCCTCACAGGCCAGGCCCCTGGAAATGACAGCAGGGGTGCTTTCCTGCATCCCCACATGCACCCAAGAGAAGGAGGCTTGGTCAGGCCACTTCTCTGGGGACAGGTGTGGACCCAGCTGTTGTCAGCTGGGAGGGAGGAGGGAGTGGGGTCCCCAGGGGTGGGGGAGCTGGGGGCTGAGTGAGACAGACACAGAGGCTGAGAGACAAAAAGAGTGACAGAGAGGAGAAAGAACAAGGAGGGACGGGAGAGAAACGGCCAACAAGCAAAAAATAAATAGATATCAGGTTGTGCCGACAGAGAAGGTAGAAATGAGAGAAACATAAAACAAAAACAAGAAAGCAAGGCAGGCAGGGGAGTGTGCACCCAGGCCAAGAGCAAACGCTCCAGCGGGCGCCAGGCAGGGTGTGAAGGCCTCTCTCTGGACCGCAGGACGAGGGTTCCCCGGGCCTCCCCTCCCCCGCCGGTTCTCCTGTGACCTTTGCCAGCGGCCGGAGATGGGGAGGGGGCTATCGATCGCAGAGGCTGAACCACAAAGATGCGCGCGCTGGGGCCAGGGACTGAGCACCAGCCTGGCCCTGGCCGCCAGCGCGACCTCACCCAGCGTGCAGCCCGAGCTCTCCGCCCCGGGGCTGGAGGCACAGCAGGGCCTGTTCGGGAAGAGGAGAGTGGCACCCCGAATTGACAGCCACGCGTGTCGGGGGCACAGCACACTTATCCCCGCATACACACAATAATCGACCCTGCAGGATGCTTCAGGGAGCCTCGCTTCCCGGACGGGCTGGGCGGATGGCTATGGGAGGGCGGGGGGAGGCGGCACAACCCCTTTCTCCCTTTTGGCGACGGTGCAGACGGGCAGGGGGCGCAGATCACGCTCTAACCTCTTGCCAGGGAGCCCCGAGCTGGCCTG
>NW_006291485.1:1988204-1991284 GCF_000327345.1 Myotis davidii | reverse complement strand
GTCCCCTGCCTCTGCGCGGCCTCCTGGGGGCCGGACTTCCCGGGGACAACGGGGGAGGGGCGGGCCTGGGGACAGACTCCAGCGAGTTGGGGCTGGGGCCTCCTCTCCGGGCCTCTGATGCCGTGTCCCTCCCCGGAGGGTCCGGAAGAATACTTTCCTGCCAAGATGCCCGAGTCCATCTCAAGGGAGTGTGGTGGGGCTGTGGCTGATAGGTGCCTACGATCCCCCGTTCCCCCACAGCGCGCACACCGACCCCAGGAGGCGAATCCCCCGCAAGTTCAGCGCCCTCTGTCCACACCTGCGCGCAGGGAGCCACGGTCTCGCACACTCTCTCTCTGGGGAGCGGTGAGGAGAGGAGGGTCCTCAGATCGGTTCAGGCCTGTTTGCTGGAATGCATGGACCTGCTCCTGATTGTGGGCACCTGGGCCTCAGTTTCCTCAGCTGTACAATGGAGAGCCTGGCCTCGGGGTGCTAAAGTCCCCTCCCAATTCCAGGTCCTACTGGCTTCCTCAGGGTGGGAGTGGCTTGGGGCTCACCCCTAAGAGCCCCTGTCCTCCAGCACAGGCCAGTGGAGGATGCATCTCCTTCCTGCTTCTTCACCCACCCTGCTTCAAGCACCCCCTTCCCCGGGGTTTCTCTTTTGAGTTTCAGGAGCAAAGACCCTCCTATTCCTCACCACTTGGAGACAGGTGAGGCCCAGGGCCCCCAGGGACTGGGCAAAACCGGGGGCCTCACACACTCAAAGACACTCACAGGTGATCCCTCCAGTGGGGTCAGATGCAGGTCAGAAGGGGGGTCTGCAGCAGCCAGACCAGACCCCAAAGGATGCTCCCATCTTGGGGCCAGAGTCTTAGGTGGGGAGGGAACCCTCAAACCAGCCCACTCCCCACTTCCCCATTACATCTGCCCCCAGGGGGACCTTTGCTCATTTTCGAGAAGAGGGGAGGGATGGTAAAGCTATTAATGCCTCTGCTGGAATCCCCCAGGCACCCCACCCCCACCTTCAATGCCCCCACCCCTGTAGTTGTGGCTACACCTTGGGGACTTGATTGTTGGCACTGCACCTCTGTGCAGGGCCCTTTCTGTGTCTGTTTCCTTTCCCTCTTGCCCCAGTTGAGAGCAGGGCACCAAAATGACCTTCTCTGTGGTCCAGGGAGTCCGGAGGCCAGGCGAGCCGGCCCCTGCAGGGGAGGTGAGGTGTTGGGGGTGGAGGGCGAGAAACCAAACAGTAGAGTGGTCAGATCCAAGTCCTGGGTGGGTAGGGCTACGCTCTGTTTAGTGCTGAGGACTCAGCAGATAGTGGCTGCCTGTTTCCCAGGCACACACGCTCTCCGCCCCCAGCCTGGAGTGGAAGTCAAATCCTCTCCTGTCTCAGGACCAAGGCAGAACTGGTGGTGGGAGGGGGATGGGAGGGTTCCCCCTTGGTTCCCATGTTGTGTCCAAGTGGGACACTGGCCCCAGGTCATGGGCATTTCAAAGTCATGATTTGGATACAACTTCAAGTTATTTGTCATTGCACCCATCTTCCAGGTGGGAAAACAGAGGTAGGAGAGATGGGTGGGTCTGGGTAATCGAAGACTCACATGCAGATTTCAAGTCGGGGTGGGGGTGGGGGCAGATTCTGGCTTTGCCGAGAGCCCCAGCCTGGGCACCCCCATCTGACCCTCCAACCATCACAGATACAGATACGAAATTAAAAATATTCGTGGGATTTAAACATCAGTCTCATAACATGATCACATCCCAGGCCCAGAAACTGGGGATCAGGGTCTCCATGGCTGGAAAAGCAAAGGTGAAAGCTGAACCCCCAAATGTCAACAGAGGGGTGCCCCCTGGGGGTCACGGTCATGCAGTCTTCTGTGCCCTTTTTATAGTCTTCCAGCTCCATGATCATTTTCATTTTTATAACGAGCATTGTGGGTTTCCTAGTCCAATAAGGAAAGCGTCCATTTTGAAGGAAGAGAGGTGGACTAGTGGCCGTGAGAAGGAGTCCCCTCCCTCATGCTGCCTCAGGACCCCCTGAGCTCCCAAGTCCTGACAGGCTGTCTGGATCCTGAGAATCAGCTCCAGGCAGACGGGGTCTGGCTCCCGGAACAGGCTGTGCTCCCACTGGGAGACTGAGCAAAATTTTCCAACCTCCAGAAAGAGAGAGGGAGGTGGCCCCCTAGAACCAGAGGACCAGCTTCCTCGCCGCCACCGGCCTTTTAGTAATTAGTAAAATAGAATTGAGCCTGCCAGGGGGCGGGCTGGTGGCTGGAGCCTGATCGATTTTGAATCATTAGGCAAATTGACGGCCAGGGAGGGGTGAGCTAGATGGGGGCAGGGTGCCCCCCATTCTCGACTCTCTGGGGACCTTAGTCACGGTGGGGAAAGCTCTCCCACCTCAGCATCCCCTCAAGGGAAATTGGAATTTGACCCCCCGGAGCCCGAGTCTGCAGGGGGTGGGGGGGAAGGGAAGGGTGCCTCGCAGGGCTGGGCTGCTCCTGGCCAATGCCCACCCTCTCTGTTCCAGCAGCCCTGGCAGAACTGAAAAGCGCAGTCTCAGTCTTCGGACCCTGAGGCTCCCAGCGAGCAGTAGGAGACCCCCTGGGGTTCAGGCCTCCTCCCCGCCCTGGGGGCTCAGTCATCTCCACAGCTCCTATTGTCAAAACCCACCCTCTAGCTGGAATCTTTGCTCAGTTCCCTCCACCTCCCCCCCCCCCCTTCTTGGACAGGCCGCGTTTCTTGTTCTGGTTCCCACACCCAGGGTGGGGGCGAATGCACCTGAAGTCTTTCCTTTCTGGGCCTCTCCAAAGCCCCTCCACGGCTGGCGGACCCTGGTTCGATTCGTCTCCCATGGAAATGAAACTCGCCGGCCGCTGCGCACCCCTTCTTTTATTAGAGCGAGGTTTTAATAGCTAGTGCCGACTCACGTCCCCCAGGCTGAGCCCGAGCCCCGCGGGCCCAGCTCCAGCCCCTCAAACCTGCGACGCCCCACAGCCTCGCCGCCGCGCACCTGGCGGGGCCACGTTCTTCCGCGCAGCTCTGGCTCCTTCGTTCGGGCGGGGTCAGAGGACTTATTGGGGTTTGGGGGGAGGGTG
>NW_006291485.1:1987697-1987931 GCF_000327345.1 Myotis davidii | reverse complement strand
CGCTCTCGGCAAACACGGCGTTTGTTTGCGCTGGGGCACCGGGGCTGGCCGTCCGCGCGGGCGGGGTTTGAGTGTCTGGGGGCCTCGTACTTGGTCGTCTCCCCCAGCTGCTGGGCCTCCGCAGCCCCCCCGCCCCACCTTTACGCGGGGTGGGTGGTCGCAGGCCGAGCGGGCGCTGGGGGCCTGGACGGCGGGCTTTGGCCCGCACTGCTCAGCCCACGCCTCAGTTTCCCC
>NW_006291485.1:1987246-1987488 GCF_000327345.1 Myotis davidii | reverse complement strand
CGAGACCCCGCTGGAGGCGCAGCCAGGAAGAGCTGGAGACACGAATGAGCCCCATGCCTCAGGCCCAGACCCGTCCTCCCGCCCGAGATCGCCCCCACCCCCTTGAGGTCAGGAGGAAACTAGGAGTCTGTCCCGAAGTTTGCATTTGGGGACACCGACGCTCGGCTGGGCAGGAAGCGGCTGCGCCTCCCGGAGGATGGGGAGGAGGGCGGCGCGCGCGGAGGGGCCCGGGGACGCCCAGG
>NW_006291485.1:1984604-1986890 GCF_000327345.1 Myotis davidii | reverse complement strand
GCTGGGGAGCCCAGGACGCGAAGGCATAGGCTTGGGCAAGCGCCCACTTTGCAGACGCGGAGACCGAGGCTCCAGCCCGGAGTGAGGACCCCGCCCTCGGAGCGTCCAGCGCCTCCGCCCCAGGTGACTTCCGGCTGGGAACCTGGCCCCGGCCTGGCGCCCCATTAACGCGCTATTTATCTGAATACACCCGCGCCCTTTCCGCTCAGCCGGGGCGGGGAGGGAGGTGGAGAAGGCTATTGCCCCACTTGACAGCACGGCCGCCCTCCTCCTTCCCCTGCCGCCCTCCAGCCTGTCTCCTGCCGGGGCCGCTGGGGGTGAGAGGCGGAAGGCCCCCTGTGAGGGACCCTGAGGATCTGAGGCTGCGGCAAAGGGGTGCAGGAATCCATAAGTCGAGCATGAAGGAAAGGAGCTGGGCCATTCCCTTGATTTGACAAACCTGTCTGCGTAGCTCCCACCTTAGCGCTGAGGCCGCAGCCCTGCCTTCCACGTTAGCGTCTAGGCTTGGGGAGGCAGGGAGAGAAGTCTTCCGTGGGGAGAGGACCTTGAGACTGGGTTCTGTAGGATGTGTAGGTGTTCCCTCAGGTAGATGAGAGTGAAGGGATGAAAAGACCCTTATAATTTTTTTTGGGGGGGGGGAGGTAGGAAGTGGAGCCGGCAGATGGCTGGCGTTAGCTCCACACCTTGCAGGCCTTCATTAAGGACACATTTGTTGAATGAGTCAATGAGATAAAGCTGGGAGGACGGGAGGGGGTGGGTCAAAGCCAGGCCTGGGTGCCAGGAGGTCACGCTTTCTCCGGCTGTTTGGGAGGCCAAAGGGAAAGGGTCTCAGTGGCCTCTAGGACTCCCTCCTGCATCAGGGGGTCATCAGAGACATGGTGGGTGTATAATGACTGACCCCCCCCCCCCACACACACACAGTGCTGTGTGAGGGGGGAGGGGGAGCTGTTTGTTCCTGAGCCCAGTAGGTGAGTCACTATGTGCAGAAAGAACAGGCTTTCCTTTCCTTCAATCATCAGGCTCTCCTTCCTCCCTTCCTCCCTCCCCAGAGGGTGGGGGTGGGGATCCTGGTAACCTGGGGACAGGATGCTCACAGCAGAACCCCGTTCTATTTGTCCCCCCACTCTGCCTGCTTTGAGCTGAGATTTAGAGAGCGGCTAATTATCCCCATTTTCAGGCGAGGAAACTGAAGCACAAAGAGGTCCCAGGATCTGCCCACATCCCCAACAGGTGAACTGACCTCCACTCTACAGGACTGGGCCCCTGAGTGCCTCCTTCACCCCACAATATACCGACCCCAACGTGCATCCAGTTTGTGTGAATTAGGTGGACACACTGGAGTGTCCGGCTGGCAATTGAGTTGTTCTCAGAGGCAACACTGAATGCAGTCCTGGCTGAATTGGTGGGGCAGGGGTTCCGGCTGTACAGTGTCCCCAACTAGGGCCCTTCCCTCCACTCCCAGCCCTTCAGAAATTTCCAGGGAACCTAGGACCTCCCAGACTGTGGGCCTGGGGGGCAATGGTGAGGAGACCAGGAGGGACAGTCCAGTCTGCACTCGGGGAGGGTCCCTTATTCCAGGGCCTATGACCAGCAGGCGGGTGGTAGGGACACAGTTGTAGGGTCTGCAGTGCCTGCCTGCCATGGCTCAGCCCAGCCAGCTAATCATTAAAGTCATCCAAATGGGAAGCGCCAACTGGGCTCCTCCTAAAAAAGACCCCTGCTGTCTGCACCCCAACTCTCTTGAATTTGACTCCTTGGGGAGCCCTCAGGCCAGGGGTGGGGGTGGGGGAAGCAGAGCCTGGTGAGGTCTGTAGGGGCTGCGGGTGAGGGTGGCCTCAGTTTCTCCTGCTGGTAAGGAAAGGGGGTTCTTTATTTCAATGTTTTTCTTTTTAATTGATTTTGAGAGAGAGAGAGACTTGGGGGAAGAGAAAGAGAAACATCAATTGGTTGCCTTCCTTACACACCCTGACCAGGGATCGAACCCGAAACCTAGTTATGTGCCCTGACTGGGAATTGACCCCCTGAAATCTTTTGGTGGCTCCAACCAACTGAGCCACCTGACCAGGGTAGAAAGGGGATTCTTGATGCTCCCCTGTTCAGAAGTCCTCCCCCCTTCTCTTCTCTCCTCCCCTCCCCTCCCGGGCTAAAAGCTATGATGTTGGTTAGTCCACTTAATGAGCACCCACACCCCTCCACCCTCCAAGCAGTGCCCCATGGCTTCCCTCTGTAATTGTCCTATAATGAATATCCAAACTTCGGCCGTGTAGGAACTGCTGGAGTCCCCGC
>NW_006291485.1:1971041-1984037 GCF_000327345.1 Myotis davidii | reverse complement strand
ACACACACAAGAAGACAAGCACAGCATCAAGTTTCTGTCATTATTGACTCCCATGGTCTGGAGGTAAGAAGACAGGCCCCATAGGCAGTGTCTCCTGGGAATGGGGGCGGGGAGTACCTCCTCCAGCCCCTCCGCACCCTCTCAGCCCTCCACTCGGAGAGAAACAGGAGGCTGGGGCCCAGGCAGAGTGAGAAACCAGGGACGCGTCCTTCCCTCACAGGCCCTGGTGGGCCTCCAGGCCTGGTTGGCCAGGCCCCGGGGGTCAGTGTGTGTGTGTGTGTGTGTGGGGGGGGGTGTCCGGCTCAGGGCCACTGTGGCGGACTCATTTGCTCATCTCACGGGTGGGGAGACCGAGGCTGCTCAGGGGGGTAGCTGATCCACCCTCTGGGCTGACATCTATCTCCCTGGGGTGCCCAGGGTCAAAGGCGACCATCCTCTGAGCGCCTCCTAGGTGCCAACAGCTTCACCCCCACAATATTAAGAGTGGGTTCTAGATTCGAGCCCCAGTGCCCCCTTCTTCACTTCCCTGCCTCTTTCAGAGCCTGTTTGCTCCTCTGTGAAGTGGGCGTAACACCCACACACTGCACACCCGTGGCACCCAGTAGACGTTGAGCAAGTGCTCGTGATGAGTTCAGCCACCAAGCCTGACCCTCACACTGCACTGCGTGAGAGCCAACAGGCGGGGTGGCTGGGCAGAGGGTCCCTGAGGCAGGACTGAGAGGGCCGGAGCCGGGATTGATTCTCCTATTGATCCTGGGGGAACTGGAGTGCCCTGGCTGGGAGAAGGCAGGAGAGAAGGGTGAGGTGTGGGCAGAGGCAGAGGGAGGCTCCCCCTGCCCCGGGCTCTGCAGGTCCATGCTGCTGCCTTCCCGGACCCTCCGAGTTGGACAGTGTGGACCCCACTACACAGGGGGTTCTGGGAGGGGGCAGCATGGGCCCATGACGGGGATTTAGGTAGCCCTGGGTTAGCCTCTGCATTCCAACCCCCTGACTTTTTTGTTCCTTGGACCTTCCCAGGCCTGGGTCTTTTTCTGGTTCCTTTCACGGTGGCAGATATGATGGCACTGGGGGCAGAGCAGGGGCAGAGCAGGGAGGCCTGGATTCGCATCCTGAGGCATCGTCGGTGTGTCAACCTCAGTTCTGCTCCTCCACATCCTGGCAGGTGGGCAAGGCCAGGGCAGGCACCCATTTTATGGGTGAACAACTGAGGCTCCAGCTCCCTATCTACCTATCATCTATCTATTTTATGTGTGTGTCACTCCTCACCAGAGAATATTTTTCCCCCATTGATTTTTAGAGAGTGGAAGGCAGGGAGGGGCAGAGAGAGAGAAACATCAATGTGAGAGAGACACATTGATTGGTTGCCTTCCCCAGGAGCCTTGACTGACCGAGTTGGGATCAAACCTGCAACCCAGGTATGTGCCCTTGACTGGGATTTGAACCCTCGTTCCTATGGTGCACAGGCCAATGCTCTAACCACTGAGAACACCAGTCAGGGCTGTGTGTGTTTTTTTAAATTTTTTTAAAGAGAGAAATAAAGCCGAAACCTGTTTGGCTCAGTGGACAGAGCGTCGGCCTGCGGACTGAGGGGTTCCGGGTTCGATTCCGGTCAAGGGCATGTACCTGGGTTGCGGGCACATCCCCAGTGGGGGGTGTGCAGGAGGCAGCTGATCGATGTTTCTCTCTCATCGATGTTTCTAACTCTCTGTCTCTCTCCCTTCTAAAGAATCAATAAAATATATATTAAAAAAATAAAGAGAGAAATAAAGCCGAACCGGTTTGGCTCAGTGGCTAGAGCGTCGGCCTGTGGACTCAAGGGTCCCGGGTTCGATTCCAGTCAAGGGCATGTACCTGGTTGCGGGCATATCCCCCAGTGGGAGGCATGCAGGAAGCAGTTGATCGATCTCTCTCACCGATGTTTCTAACTCTCTATCCCTCTCCCTTCTTCTCTGTAAAAAATCAATAAAATATTTAAAAATAAATAAATAAAGAGAGAAAAACATCGATGAAAGAGAAACACCAACATTGATCGATGGGCTGCCTCCTGCATGTCCCCTGCTCAGGAGAGTCCGCAGCCAGGGCATGTGCCCTGCCTGAGAATAGAACCCATGACCTCTTGGTGCATGGCTTGATGCTCAACCACTGAGCCACACCGGACATAACAGTGATATTTTCCTCCCTGGAATCTTTGCTTAGTACCCGTCTCTCCCACCAGACTATGCACTTCCAGGAGGCAGGGACCTGTGCACAACAGGTGCATAGTAACTGGCCAACGAGTGAGTGAATGAATGGATGGATGAAGGAATGGATGGGTGAAGGAATGAATGAATGAACGAACGGAGGTCCCTACCTTTCTGTTTCCACTTTGCCAAGAGAAGGAAAGGCACATTTTAAACAGCTTTGAGCTGTGTCTCAGCCAGAGCTGCCAGAAACGCCAGCTCCCTTGCTGACGAGTGTCTGGCTTTGTGAGCAGAGGTGGGGGCTCCAGGCGGGGAGGAGGCTGTGCCAACCTGCTGGGCAACAATCAAAACACCCCCACCCCCTCCCCAGTCATGTCTCTGAAGACAAGTGTGATCTGCCGGTGGGGGACTGTGGTGTGTGTGTGCACGCACGCGCACGTGTGCCTGTGTGCAATGTGCAGCCTCTGCAGCAACCAGGACGGAAAAGCCCTTTCAGCACACAAAAGCTGGAAAGGCACATTAAGCCCATTATCAATATTTTGCCTGGAAAAAAATACAAAAAGCATTTTCTTCTCTGAAAAATTAATAACCTGGGAAGGGGGGAAGTCCGGGTTTGATGTGTAGTGAGCGAGGAGAGGGGAGGCTGTGCTCTGCCCTAATGGGTGCCTGGGTCCCTCTGAGCAGCTTCCCCACTTGTCCTACCTCTGATTCACCCCACCCATTCCTCATACTGATGGAGCCTCCTGCAGGCCTCCAGCCACAAGCTTGCCCCCCCCAATCCACCTCTATTCTCCCCTGGAGGGGGTCATCCTCCCCGGCCGAGCTCCTTCTAGCTCTCCCCAAATGGGTCATGTCCTCCAATCTTTCTGCCTGTGTTTCCGCTGTTCCTTTGTCCCTCAGCTCTCCCTAGGAAACTCCTACTCTACCTGCAAAGCCCAGCTCAAATGCCCTCTCCTTTATACGATTTCCCCAGCCCCAAATACAGTACCCTTACTACCCCCAGGGACTCCCCAGCCCTAGGTGCCTCTCTCTGTGCCCACCCAGTGTCCTCATGTCTCACCCACAGCCTGGGGGCTCCTGAGAACTGGGTCAGAGCTGATCCCTTCAGGACCTCTGCTTCACCCCCAAAGGATGGGCCGGTATTTGGACAATGAGCAGGGCTCACACACACACACACCCTTAGGCCTGGAGGGAAGATCTGGATTCTGCCTGAGGAAGGGAAGCGAAGCCATATTCTTCTCAGGTTTCTGTTCCCCTTTTTATAAAGCAAGGAGTTTGGGTGTTAAATGTTGGAATCACTTCTTTACTCACACATCCCCCAACATTTTCTGAACCCCTTCTGTATGAAGAGTTTGTGATGTTCTAGACACAGAACAATAGCCTAACATATTAGGACTCATAGTTTGGAAACAACGTTGCTGTCTGCAGCTCTCAGTCCTGGCACTTCCCCCCTCCTCCCGCCCTCACCCCCAAGGGTGAGGCATTATCCAATGAAGCACTTGGGTCTTTGTGGGGGAATCTCTAGGGAGGCTCCAGGCTCTGGATGCCCAGACTGGCGGGAACCCCTCCCCAATTCCAGAGGAGCAGGGAGCTGTCCTTGGTTCTGAAGCCAGGAATGGAGGTCGTGGCTCTGGGCATGGGCCTTCCCTCCCAGCCCAGCAGTCTGGATCCCCTCTCCTGCCCCAGAGGCCAGACCCTGTGTCCCCGCTCTCAGGCAGGCTGGATAAGCCTGATCCAGTCGCTTTGGGACCGTTTCTCCTCTAAGTTGCCATTATTTCATTCAGTGGGGCCTCCCCCAATCCTGTATGCCCTGTCTTATCTCCTTCCCCCATTTCATCCCCTGTGCGCCTACCCCATCCTGTCCAGCCCCTCACATTGGCCCCACAGGGATGGGAGTACAGGAGCCCAGCTCTGCCTCCCCTTGTGCGGAACAAATGAGCAAACAAGAATCTTGGCACCTAGACACTGTGGTGTGGCTCCAGTCCCTCTGTGAACCCCACCACCACCACCACCTCAAAGCACGAGATCATCAGGGCTGCAGGAATATGGAGCCTGGGCTCTAGAGGTCTGAAGGGACTTCCTGGGGGAGGTGACCACAGCAGAACCCAGACAGGGGAAGGTGTCATAGTTCTCCTTCCGCCCTCCCCCCCCCCCAAATCTTGAGCTGAGCTTAAAAGGCCAAGGGGGGCGAGCAGTGCCTCATCCACCTGGAGGCAGAGAACCGAGCTCATTAGGGGAGGGGATCAGACACGCAGCTTCTCTGGGGTTGGGGGAGGCGTGGGCGAGAAGGAATATTTTATCCAGGCGGCTGCAATCTCTCTTCCAAGGCCAACAGCTCTTCAGATATTGAGCATCCCTGTCGATGCCGCTAGCTGTAAGTGGAGGGAAAAAATCGCTTAATGGGCAGCTTGCGTCTCACTCAGGTGGGTGGGTGCCGGGCTGCTGAGAAAAGAAGGTGATGCTGGACCCTTAAAGGGGCCTCTGCCTCATCTCCCCACCCCTACCCATCTTGCGGGGGGGCTCAGGGAGGGGGCTCCAGAGGCCTGTTAATAATTCTCCAATCGCTGATCCCATTTGCTGAGTTCCTGCTCATGCAGCTGTGAACTCTCCATGTATTTTCATCTCTGCAGTTGCCCATAGAATCTTTATCACACCTACTGTGTGCCAAGCCTAGAGCTGGGCACAGGAGGGGGGTTGTTGCAGACCCTAAAGTATGACCCAGATGAAAGGGGCTGAAAGGGGGACTGGTGGCCTCCCTGAGAAGGGGACATTTGCCCTGATAATCATAAGTGGGGCAGGAGTTAATTGAGAAGTGGGAACAGCACTCCAGGCAGTGGGTACAGCATATGCAAAGGATAGGGGAGGGGCTAAAGTAGGGGAAACATGGTTGGGTTATTATAATTATTTTAATAAAAACAAGCACTGTGCCCGGCTGGCATGGCTCAGGGATTGAGCATTGACTTATGAACCAGGAGGTTGCAGTTCGATTCCCAGTCAGGGCACATGCCCGGGTTGTTGTAGGCTTGATCCCCAGTGTGGGGCGTGCAGGAGGCAGCCAATCACTGAGTCTCTCTCATCATTGATATTTCTATCTCTTTCCCCCTCACACTTCCTCTCTGTAATAAACAAAAATATATTTAAAAACAAGCAGTTTTTAAGATGAGCTGGTGTTAATTTCACTGTGTAGAAGGGAGACTGAGTTATGTAGGTGTGAGTCCCCAACACCTCCTTCCTGCTCAGAGCTGAGGAGCTGGGAAGACTGGAGGCCGTGGGCAGGGGTCACGGGAGACAGACCCCAGGTCCCAGGGGAGAGAGAACATCAGACAGAACCATCTGAATAGGGGACAATGGGAGGGCCAGGGTTCCCCTGTCACAGGTACCTTCAGAAAAGCTGAGTTACAAATAGGAATTTCTGTAGTCTTTGTTATATTTTCCAAGTGTTTTTGAGCAAGGGATATATGCATAGGAGACAATTTTTTTTAAAAGCAACAAGAAACATACAGGGAACCTTAAGCCTCCTTTCCATTTCACCTGCCCTGCTCACCAGCCCCGTCTGCACAGCAGCCTCTGTTCCTGGGTCTCATATGTGCAACGAATGTGAGCATCACATATAGATATACGCCCACTTCTTTATGCAGCTGTGAGTGTTCTCTCTCACTGTTTGGCACCTAGCTCTTTCTTTTTCATTTTTTTAAATAAAAGACTTTGCTTTTTAGAATATTTTTAGATTTACAAAAAAACAAAACTGAGCAATGTATAGGGAATTGGTATATACATTCCCACAACACACACAGTTTCCTCTATTGTAACATTAGTGTGGTGCGTTTGTTACAATTAATGAACCAATGTTAATACATTGTTATTGTGTTAGGAGTTGAATTGTGTCCCTCCCCCAAAAGATGAAGTCCTCACTCCAGTACCTGTGAATAGGATCCTATCCTATATAATAAAAGGGTAGCATGCAAATTGACGCTAAAGGTGGAACAACCAGACCACCTCTTGACCAGTCACTATGAGGCTCACTGACCACCTCTCGGTCCCTTTCCCCGGCCAGCAGATTCCGGTCACCTGATGGCAAATGGGGAACCGGGGGTGGGTAGCGGGGGATGCGGGTGGAGCCAGGCCAAGGCCTCCACCCCACCAGTCGTCCCCACACACAGGGCAACCTGTGGCGGGGCGGAGCCGGCGAGTAGGCAGGCCCATCCCCCAGCTGTCAGGCTCTGATCGCCTGATGGGATGGGGAACAGGGGAGGAGGGGTGGCGGTGGGTGGCGGTGGGTGGCGGGCCAGCTGCGGGCAGCCAGGGAAGATGGCCCTGATTGCAGGCCAGGCCTAGGGACTGTACCCGTACATGAATTTCATGCACCGGGCCTCTGGTTTGTAAATAAGATCTTTGCAGATGACCAAGTTAAGAGGAAGCCATGAGGGTGGATCTAATCCAATATGACTGGTGTCCTCATAAAAAAGGTGACATTAGGGCACGGATATGCACACCGGGAGGAGAAGGCCATGTGACAACAGAGGCGGAGGTGGGGTGATAGGTCTACAAGCCAAGGAACACCAAGCTTGTCTGTAGCCACCAAAAGTCAGGAGAGAGAACATGGAGCATACACTCCATCATGGCCTCAGCTGACACTTGGACTTCCAGGCCTTTGGAGCTGGGGGAGCACACACCTCCGTGCTCCAGCCCCTCATTCTGAGGTCCCAGCACCGCGGATCTTTTTCTTGTCTCCACAGTGTTGCCTTTTCCAGAATGTCCTAGAGTTGGAATTATACCATGTGTAGCCTTTCAAGCTGGCTTTTTCCCCCCCACTCAGTAATATGCATTTAAGGTTCCTCCATGTCTCTTTGTGGTTCAATAGTTCATTCTTTTTAGTGCTGAGTAATATTCCATTGTCTGGGTAGATTCATCCATTCACCCTTTGAAGGGCACCTTGGTGGCTCCCAGGTTTGGGCAGTTACGTGGAAAGCTGTTGTAAACACCTTTGTGTGGGTTTCTGTGTGGATGTAGTTGCTAACTCCTTTTGGGGCAGCGAGCCTGTCACCAAATCTATGGGAGGAATATTCAGCGCTGCTACCTGGCGCAGCTCTGCAGTGCTCTGTGGTGTGGATGGTCTGTAACTTATTTAACCAGCGTCCTATTGTTGCCTGTTTAGGTTGTTTCCAGAATTAAGGCTTCTGGGAACATGCCCCTATGTGAGTATTGCCACACTTCTGCAGGTATACCCCTGGGCTACATTCCCAGCAGTGGGAACACAGGAGCCTAGAGGATTCGTTTACCACTTATTGAGCACCTACCATGTGTTGAGCATGGTTTTAAGCGGCTCAGGACTGAGTGGGGAAGATAACAGATAAAAGGTCTTGTCCTCACCAACCTCTCATTTTAAATTTGGCTTTTAAATTTTGTCAGACTCTGGCACATGGCCTTCTGGAAAGATTTACTCAAATTGGCCCAGTCATCAAAAGTGTATAATTGTGTGCGTGAGAGATGGGGCTGTGAGGGGCTTGTGGTGCCCTTCTCCTCCTGGGCTGATGAAGATGGAGATGGGGGCACCTGACACAGGTCCCTGGAGGGGCAGGAGTGGCTGATAAACAAACACGTCAATCACTTGATCAGTCGAATTGGGTTAATAAAGCTGCCAGATGGAGAGATGGCTTCGGAAATCCATGCACCAGACCCATCCACCTGGGGCAGCGTTCCAGGGCAGCTGATACCCACCAGGGCAGGCACTCGGTTGGGAGGGGGACACATCCTGGGGTGGAGGGACCTGTTGTCTTGAACCCAGCTTCTCCATTTATTCAGGGGGCATCCACCTTGGCAATGGTACCTTGTGCCAGGCACGATTCAGACCGGCTGTCTTGAGGCTCACCTATGATTGTCATTCTCTCATCCATCCATCCTGTTCTGCCTCTGGGGACCAAGCAGTGCTCAAGACCACAGGCCCCTGCTCTCTGAGGGTGCCCAAGGATGGCCGACTTTTATGAAATGAATGCTTACTTAGAATCACCAGTGTTCTCCCAAGTGGGGCACCTGGGCCTGCCAGACCCAGGGTGGCTCCTGAGAAGGTGGCACTTGAAGGGGACCTGAGATGAGCAGGGTCAGCAGGGGAGAGAGATACAGATGTTCCTGTGGCAGGAACAGCAGGAGGCCAGGCAGGGACAGAGTGGCTGCAGAAAATTGGGAGCTTGGACGAGAAAGGCGGTAGGGATGGAAAAGCAGAAACACTTGTGCACACCTTCATACACCCACACATGTGCAAAAACACACTCAAAACCCCTATACATGTGCACAAACACAGGTACATGCACATACACTCATATGTGACCAGTAACCACTGACATACTTCACATGCTCATACATGTGTACAAACATACAAGTGTACAAACACACACACACGCACACAAATATGTACCCATATGTATTCACATATACTCACACTCATGGACAAACACCCTCGCATATACCCTACATTTTCATGCACATATATGCACATACTCACACAATGGCACATGTACTCTTACATACACATGCACATGCATGCTAAAAATACACAGCCACATACACTGACCAGCCTCAGCCTCCCTCCCTCTCCTCACGTTCACACATACTCATACCTATGTACATGTCACACATGTGCACACAAATGTACGGTCACTCACATGCTCCCACTCAAGCACATACTCACAGACATGTACACATCCACACACACTCGTACATTTATTCACACACTAAAATGCACAGTGGAATGCTCACTCACACTCATAGGACCATTTGTACATTACAAACCTAACCAGCCATGTTAAAAATAGCTTATCTTTTGATAAAATCCAGCTTTTTAATCTTGCAAACAAATCGGCCCACCTCCGCCTCCTTCCCCCTCCCCACTCAATAATGAGGTTAAAATGAAAATTGAATTCTAGCATCTGCTTTCAAAAATATCCCCACTCTCACTCCACCCCCCACCCACCAGTCAGTGCTGCCTTCCTCAGCTGTTAAGAATTGGAAATGCAAAATCGGTGGAGAGAGACTGGAGGCTCATCAGGGGCAGCATTATGTGGAAAATAAAATAAATGCAAACATTTGGGGAGGGTGACAGGAAGGCTGCCGCTCTGTAAAGCATGTCTGTGGGTAACACAGAGGCCGGGGACCCTGCACAAAATGACCACAGCTGATTGTAGCCGGGGGAGGCTGCAGCCGAGGGATTGTCCTTCTCTGTTTCATTGGAATTAGGTCATAGGATTGCATTGAGACTTTCCTCCTCTGTAAAACCATGCTGATGTTTCGGGGGGTTTGGAGGGGGTTAACGGAGATCATGTAAATAGATGTCCCAGCACTGGACTTGGCACAGAACGCATATTAAAACTGTCATGGACACTACATTTTTAAAACACTCATCCATTTGCATCAAATGATTCAATCCTGTTTTTCACCCCCGAAGGAGGAAATATTTTTGGCCCCACAGAGGGAACCCTACCATTTTATTATCAACAGCATTTTAATTGTTACAATAAACCTTCCTTTGACAAAACCCATTTTTTCCCTTTTAATACAGTCAAGTGGTTGCTGGGGCCTTTGGAAGTTTGTGGTTTTGCTACGCTGGAAAGTTTAGGGCACCACAAACCATCCCTTCCAAATAAACTTGTCTTTTTTTGAAAGTCTGACACTTTGGGCCCGGACCTGCCCCTTCCTGGACGTCTGTGAGAGGAGGAGCTGTGTAGGCAAGAAGATCCCACAGCTTCCCAAGCCCTTTTGTGTCAACCTGACATTTTAGTTTCAATCATTGTCTTTCCTGCTCTGGCCAGTGGTGATCAGTGGCTAGAGCATCTGTCTCTGCACCAAAGGGTCCAGGGTTCTATTCCCAGGGAAAGGCAGGTACCTGGGTTGCAGGTTCCATCCCACGCCTCAGGTACGGGCAGGTGCGGGAGGTGACTAATCCATGAAGACACATCAATGTTTCTCTCTCCCTCCCCCCATCCCTTCCACTCTCTAAAAATCAATGGGAAAAAAATATCCTATGAGGATTAACGGCAACCACAATCAGTGTCCTTCCTTATTGAGTTGTGGGCCATAGGCAGCGAGAGTGTGGGTCTCGGTGAGCACTGGATACATGTTTTTGGCCTCTTTTTTCGGGGGGGCGGTCCCTAGTGTCAGCCTGGTGTGGCAGAGAGAATCTGAAGGCCCTGGGCCACACCTTGTGGTTAGCAGGCCCCCCTCCGCCCTATACATCCTGTGACTCCATAAGCCCAGGAAGCGGCCAGGTAGAGCTCGCAGATGCAGCCCATGCGTGCAGGGGACCAGGGCAAGCGGGGAAGGGGTCCTCGCCGCCTCCCCACTCCCCACCCCGCCGCCGTTCAGGCGCCCCCACCGCAGGAAGCCTTGTGACCCGGAGATAAGAAATGGGTCAATAAACTTTCTTCCAAGACCTACTGAGTTGCTTCATTCTCCCGGGCCTCCTTCCCGCCTGCAGCTCCCTCCCCTCGCCGGGAAAGGTCAGATGGGAGGTGGCATCGACCCGCGCCCGGAGCCAGGCCCCTGGCCACGCTGCGGCCGCGCTGACCAACTGACCACGCGCTGCCCGGGAGCCTAGCTTGCCGCGGGCCAATGGGAGTGCGCCGAGCCGTGGTTGCCGGGCAACGCGGACCGGGGAAGGAGGGGCGGGGCCCGCGCGGTGATGGAGCAGAGATTGCAGCGATCAATCGGGCTCCTGTGCGCATGCGTGGTCCAAGGCCGGGAGGGATGCTGCAGCCGGCGCCCAGTGGCCATCGATCGCCTCGGCCAGAGGCGCTTAATAAGCTCGGAGAAGGGTTTAAGGGAGGGGCTGGGGCGCCCCGCCACCCACCACCTCCTCCCCTGCTGCTCCCTTCCATAAGAATAATAACAATGACAGCAGCTCACCTTCACGCAGCGCTTCCTGCCTGCTGGACAATTGCACTTAAAATCTCCCAACATCCAGCCAAGGTAGTCAGTGAGGGCCCGGCTTCATCCCAGAGGTGGACTCAGGGGTCAGATTCCCCAGGTTAGCATCCTGGCCCCCCAGCTGCGTGGTCTTGGGACCTGACTAGTCTCTCTCAGCCTCAGGATTCTTGCCTGTAAAGTGGGAGAAAGACGGCACCTGTCCGAAGGTCCCTGTAAGGGGTCCCGCAAAGTGCTTTGTTTCTCAGTGGGCATCAGCCATATTTTGTTCTCAGGTGGGGACGCTGAGGCCCAGAGGGGAAGCCACCCGGCTCAAAGACTGCAGCTGTTACAGAACCAGGCGGCCCCCACTCATCCTGTTACCCCTCACTTTGCTTGGCCTCGACTTACCTTCATAATATTCATGGAGCATTTACAGTGAGCCAGGCACTGAACTAGGTGCTTTGCACGTATTGAACCCATTGGTTCTTCAGAACTTCAGTGCGTTGGTAAGTTACCTCCGCTTCACAGACGAGGAAGCAGGAAAAGCCATTTCCCAGCACCTTCCCTTCTCCTCCCCCACCTTCTTTGTTTCCTCCTCCTCCTCCCCACACTTTCTCCTACTTTGCCCCTCCTCCCTCAGTCTCCCCTCTCTCTTCCTCATTCCTTTCATTTGTTAGGGTGGAAAGCCCAGAGTTTTTCCAAAGCACTTCCTCTTGTACTTTCCTTCACTTCTCTTCATTTTTCCAAGATTGGGGGTGTTCATAGTATTTTCCTGGGGTTTCTGTAACAAAGTACCACACACCGGGAGGCTTAAACAACGGATTTATTCTTGCACCGTTCTGGAGGCCAGGAGTCTGAGATCAAGGTGTCCACAGGGCGGTCATCCTTCCTGCCCGGCCCAGCCTCTGGTGGCATTCCTTGGCTTGTGGCTGCATCCCTTCATCCTCTACTTCTGTAGTCCCATGGCCCTCTCCTCTCCGTGTCTGTGTGTCTCTCTTCTTCTTAGAAGGACGCCTGTCACCCTGATTCAGTACAACCTTCACTAATGACATCTGCAAAGACTGTATTTCCAAATATGGCCACATTCTGAGGTTCTGGGTGGACCTGAGTTTTGGAGGGCACCATTTGACTTGCTATAGGTGGACATAGAGGGAGGGGGATAGAGGGTGGTCTTCTACAGGGTCCCAGGAATTTCTGGCTGTAACTGGCTCTGGCTAGGACCCCTGGAAAATGCTGACAGAGCCCAGGGCTTTACCCAAGTGGGCTCATGTGATCTCTGGCTGTCATGTGGCCTGTGCCTTTGATTTTATCACACAGGCATCCTTCCATGTCACTACAATTTCTCTGCCTCCATCACCTTTAATAGCCACCCAGCATTCCCCACCATGGAAAAGACATCAACTATTTATTAATCCCCCTTGCTGGGGCAGCAAGGCTAGTCCCAGCCCACTTTGTTCTGGCAAATGGCAAAATAGCGTAGGGTAAGCATAACAGGCCCAAATCCATTGGAGATGAGAGCACAGATGACATGGACCCCACCCTGCACCTCTGCACCGTGTTAGAAGCATTTAAAGTGTGTTACCCACCCACAGGGAGCCGGAATCAGCAAACATAGCGATGGGCTGATCTGCTTCACTCTCATTGTACATCTTTCTTTTTAATTGAGGTAAAATCCACATAACATAAAACTCACCACTTTAGAGTGTACAATGCAGTTGTGTTGAGTACATTCACAATGTTGTACAATCATTGCTATTATCTAGTTTCTAAACGTGTTCATCACCCCCAAAACAAAGCCCCATCTCCATTAGCAGTCACCCCCACCTCCCTCCTCCAGTCCCTGGCAATCCAGAATCCATTTTGTATCTCTGTGGATCTGCCTGTTCTGGGCATCTACACTAATACAGGAGAAACATGGTAA
>NW_006291485.1:1966858-1970210 GCF_000327345.1 Myotis davidii | reverse complement strand
GCACAAATTTTTGTCCACCGGGCCTCTAGTTCTATACAATAAAAGGCTAATATGCAAATTGACCAAACGGTGGAACGACTGGTTGCTATGACACGCACTGACCATCAGGGGGCAGATGCTCGATGTAGGAGCTGCCCCCTGGTGGTCAATGCACTCCCACAGCGGGCATGCTGCTCAGCCACAAGCCTGGCTGATGGCTGGCAAGTGCAATGGCGGTAGCGGAGCCTCTCCGGCCTCCGCAGCAGTGCTAAGGCTGTCTGACTGTGGCTTAGGCCTGCTCCCTGTGGGACAGCCCCCGAGGGCTCCCAGACTGCTAAAGGGGCAGGCTGGGCTGAGGTGACCCCCCCCCCCAGCCCAGTGCACAAATGTCATGCACTGGGCCTCTAGTTTCACATACATGGAATCGCACACTGTGTGGTCTTTGGTGTCTGGCTTCTCTCACTGAGCATCATGTTTTTAAGCCTCATCCATGTTGTAGCGAGTGTCAGCGCTTCACTCCTTTTTTAAATTGTTTTTTTACATTGTGGTAAAATATACATAATATAATATTGACCATCATAACCATTTCTAAGTGTACAGTTCTGTGGCATTAAGTACATTCACACCGTTGTGTACTCATTCCTACCACCCGTCTCCAGAACTTTCTCATCTTCTCCAACTGACATTCTGTCCCTGTTCAACAGTAGCTCTCCGGTCGCTGGCACCTCCCATCTGCTTCTGTCTCTGTGAACCTGACTCCTCTAGTGACCTCACGTGAGTGGACTCACACAGTGTTTGTCCTCTGGTGTCTGGCTTCTCTCACTGAGCACCGTGTGTTCAAGGCCCATCCACAGTGTAGTGACTGTCCGTGCGGCACTCCTTTTCGCGGCTGAGTCATATCCCAGTGTGTGGACGGATCCATTCATCCTCGCGTGGACACTTGGGTTGTGTCCACCCCTTGGCCATTGTGAATCACGCTGTTGTGAACATGGGCGTACCTCAGTGACTTTGACCTCATCAGTTTCCATGAAGCAGGTCTGGGGCAGTGAACAGACCCTACATGGGATCAGACATCCCCCATCCTACCCAACGTGGGACTGCGCCTCGAGATCCCAGAGAGAAGATGTTAGAGGGGTCCTGGACAGAGTCCCACGTGCGGGCTAGGACCCCGGAGCCTGAATCCCAGCTGTGTGAACTTACCCTGATTTAGGCCTTAGTTTCTTCATCTGTAAGTTGGGGGCAGCAAGACCCTTTACTTCACAAGTACGGCGTCCCCGTGAAGCGAGCAGGTGCCCAGTAAAGGTTCTTGCCGTTGCTGCCATTAGAGTGACTTTGAAATGGGTTTGACGATTATGATGCTGCTGGACCCTCAGACCCACACTCCCCGCCTAGGTCTCCTTCCTCACCGCATTCCCAGCCCTGTGGCCGCACGTGAATGCTGCAGTTCTTCCTGACTTACCCTGGGCCCCTGAAGAAATACATTTTCCTTCAATTATTAATCATTGAGGTGTGAGAGATACACAGGAATGAAATTAGCTCCCTGACCTTTGGGGAGAAGGACACGGGGGTGGGAGAGGCAGCCCTGCTGGCAGAGGTCAGGTGGGGGTTGTGGGGTTTGGACCTGCGAGGGGGAGGATTCCCTCAGAAGAGCCTGCAAAGGGCGGAGGGGGGGGTCTCGTGAAAAGAATGATGGTGGGGGAAGGGAGCCACTGGTCTCATTCCCTGTTTTCTCCTTTTTTCCCTTTTCTTTCTTCCTCGTGGGAACTGCTGAGGGAGAGAGAGTCATGCTGGGTGTGGGTTGGGGGCTGGGCTCAAAGGCAAGGGGGACCTGAGGGAGGCAGGACCCCCCAGCTGGGCCTCAGTCTCCCCAGCAGTTGGAGGAAGGTTCTGTGTCTGCAAAGCCCCCTCCCCATCTCTGCTATAAAGGCCTCATCCTTCTACCTTTCCTGGTTTACCCTTCACAACTCAGAGCTGACACCCCCGCAAGCCCAATGCCCAGGAGGGTGACATCAAGCCCCCCAGGAAGCCCCCCAGCTCTGGGCTGGAGGGAACAGGACCAGACACAGCCCAAGGAGCCCCAGGGCTAGGGGTGCTGGGGAGATGCTGCCAGAGGGGGTGGGGATGGGGGCCTGGAGGATGAGGAGGGGTTTAGCAGGCACATTGGGTAGAGACAGAACGCGGGCAGGAGGACAAATCCAGGTGGGGTGATAGCTGTGCTAGCGTGAGGCACAGCAGGGAAGGCTGGTTGTTGTGTGACTAGACTCTCAGTGGGACAGACTTCGTGGGCCATCAGGCCAAGCCTTCCAGGCTGGCAGTGGGAGCTACGGGATGGCTTAGAGGAGGGGAAGGCGAGTTTGGATCTGGTCCCTGGGAGCCAGGGCTTAGCCGGGGAGGAACTCAGGAAGAAGGGCAGGAAGTGGTGGCCAATGGGCCCTGGGAGGGCGGGCAGAGGAGGCACAGGTTTTGGGGGAAGGATGCTCAGCTACTCAGCCACTGCAGATCCTCCCTGTTACCTCTGGGAATTAACACCAAGGCTGTTCCAAACACTGCACACAGATCTCCGTCCTCCCCACGTGCCCTCCTTTCAAAGACAGGTGGCAGCAACTCATCCTTGTTCCCTCAATGCGCCCTGTGATGCCCAGCCGGCAAGCCTTAGCACATGCCGTTCCCCTCTGCCCCAACCCTTCCCCAGCTGAGAAGGAAAGGGAGGCACTGGGAGTTGTTATACCTAATTTACAGAGGAGACAACTGAGGCCCAGAGAGCTAAGCCAATGAATATTTCTGTCTCACTTGGATGCTTATCTCTCTCTCTCTCTCTCTCTCTCTCTCTCTCTCTCCCTCAAAAAAAGAGAGATTGAAAAAAGAAAGAAAGAAAGAAAGAAAGAAAGAAAGAAGAAAGAAAGAAAGAAAGAAAGAAAGAAAGAAAGAAAGAAGAAGGAAAGAGAGAAAGAGAAATGCATCCAACGTCACACAGCCCAGCAGTGCAGGAGCCTGGTTTTCTGTCTTAATTCCATTGTCACCCAAAACAGTTGGGGAGGATTTTGAAGTCCTCTGGGCTCCGAGGGGGCGCTGTTCCCAGGCCCTGGGGGCAAGGGGCTGGAGCCTGGGTGGGTGGGGTGAGGCGCAGCCCCAGTTCCGCCTGGGGCCCGGTGGGGGGGCCGCCTGCCCTTGTTCCCAGCCTGCTGCTGCGGAGCCGATCAGCAGAGAGCGATCGATGGCATATTGAGCACTTTTCAAGCCTCGGTGATTTTCGTGGATTCAGTGTAAACCGCAGCCTGAGCCCCCACTCCCATCGACCTCGGGCAGGCAGAGGTACCCCTCCCCCTGATTGGCGCTGACAGCTCTTGCTGCTGGCTCTGTACCCCAGCACCCT
>NW_006291485.1:1949714-1966809 GCF_000327345.1 Myotis davidii | reverse complement strand
CTGGGGGGCAGGGCACAGACAGGGCAAGGGGAAGGGTAGGTTCAGAGTGAACAGACCTGTGTGTGGGAGGGGGTTGTGGGGAGGCAAAGGCCATTGGAGTCCTGAAAGGCGGGGGGCCAGCTGAGGTGTGAGGGGTCCCTCAGGAAGGAGGCCAGGTGAGGAGAAGGCAGAGACCGGGCCTTCCGGCTTCCCACCCCCAACAAGAATCCCTCCTTGCCCAGAGTCCCGCTATTCTGGGGCTGTGCCAGCTTCAAGTCCAGGGGCTACTTCTGCTTCTGTGTTACTCTGGAGAGTGTCCTCCATTTACCCGCCCTTCCTCCCCGGCCCTGTGTGCCATTCTCTGCAAAGAGTACTGGCTGAGGTTTTCTCCCATAGCACCTGCACAGGCACAGTGCATTTTTGGAAAGGGAGTTCCAGAAAGCTGAGGGCTGTGCAGGCTAAACCCCTTGGTTCATCCACCTAGATGCCTGCTCACCCACTCACTCACCAACATGCCCATCCATGTATTCATACAGACATGTACCCACTGATTTGCTCAGCAGCCCACCTGTCCTTATGCTTTTTCAGCAAGACACTTGTCCATTTAGCTATTCCACCATTTACCCACACAGTCAACAAGCTCTCATCCATCCATTCATCCACTCATTCATTCAATCACTCATCCAGTCATTGATTTACTCATCCATCCTCCCAGCATCCATCCATCCATCCGTCTCTCCATTCTCCCACACTTTACATACCTATTCATTTATCTACCTATTCACTCACCCATCTAGCCATTCATCCATACATGCATCCATTCACTAAATCATTCACCCATCAACCTATGTATTCACCAACTCGTCCATTTATCAATGCTCCCATTTATTAACCCTTTCAACAATCCATGCAGTCAACAAGCCATTCACTAAGATACTGAATGACTCATCCATCCATTCATCCATTCATCCATCCATACATTCATCTATCCATTCATTCATCCATTTACCTACCCATTTATTTATCCATCCATCACCCATTCATCCATTCATTCTCCCACACATTACAAACCTATTCACTCATCTGCCCATCCATCCATCTATCCATCCAACCATTCATCCACCTACCCACGTATTCAATAACAACCATTCCTTCATGCATCCATTTATCTTTTTAGCCATCCACGGATCCTTTCTCCCATCCATTTACTTTTTCACCCATCCACACATGTACCAACCTATCACCCATCTATTTCACACCCATTCTTATCAACCCTTCCATTCATCTGCTCATCCAACCACTTTCCTACCCATTCACTGATTCATTCACCTACCTTCCACCCTCCATCCACCCACCCATCTATTTATCAATTTACCCATTCATTCACATTCACCACAAGCATTTTCTGGTCACTTCTTGGCCACCCTGAGGCTGCACTCTGAGGATAAGGTGAGTCTGCCCCATGAGTTCCCTGACCAAGGACATGTCACCCTCATATGTACAACCAGGGCCAACCCAGACACGAGCTGACATGAGGGATCGCCTCGTCTGAATACCCTTTTACAGATGAGTCAACAGAGCCCGCACAGTTAGGGAGGGAATGCCCGGACTGCCTGGAGCCAAAGCCAGCTGTCACTTCCATGATGGCCTTGGCAAGACCTCTGTGGGCCAACCCATAAGAATTTCCCGTGGTTAGAGCTCTCATTCCAGCTCTTCCCCCCACAGCCCCAACTCGGGCTGCCCCTTCTCTGTGTCTCCACCTGCTCCATCACTCAGCGAATCTTTATTGAGCACGTATGCCTGGCCTTCAGAACACAGCAGGGAGAAAGCAGGCAGGTCCCACACGGAGCTTATGTGCTACTGGAGGAGACAGGAAGAGAAGAAAAAAAAGCAAAGGAGCAAAGAAATAGAATAATTAGCTGCAAGGTCGATTCTAAAACTCTGTGCTCCTGGCTGGTGGGGCAGGTGCTTTGCCTCCTCTTCTCCCAGGGCCGGAATGTTGAGGACAGAGTACCGTGGCCCCAGACCAGGGTACCCTGGGAGGTAGCAGAGGGGGCAGGGATGAGGGGGAAGCCACCATATCACAGCGAAAGAAGGATACTGCGGCTCTGAAACCCCCTTCATAATTAATAAATGAAGAATATGGTTGTTAATCGATGGAGCTGTGAAGAGAATATTGATTCCCACCTCACGCTATATTTTTTTTTGTGCCGCTTAGATTTTTACACCTCGTTTAGAACAAGGCTTCCCTGGGGAACTCTTAAAACCAAAAGATATTTGCAAGACTCCAGTGAGGAGGGCGATATCTGGGCTGCAAAAAGGTGGGGGTGGGGGCCAGAGAAGCTGGGGGTCCAAGAAGAAAAATATTTACCATCAAAGTTGTCAAGCCACTGTGTCTTTCTTTAAAGCCCCCATTTGAATATTTGATTAAGGATCAATTATTGTGGTATCGGGAAAGGTCACTGGGCAAATTCAAAGTAGGCCATGGGTGATGTTTCGGGGAAAAAAAAATAAATCCCGTTATTATTTTATTGCACAAATGCTGCATGTCCATGGTGGTGAAATTATAGTAAAATGAAATTCATCCACCATCACAACTAAAAATACCCACCTCACTGTTCCAGAGAGAAGGCTTGTGTGATTTCTGCACACCCATGCGCAAACCCGTGTAAAATAATTGTACCTACATATGAGAGAAGTGTACAAAAATAGCTTCATACCTTTTCTGGCACCTGCCCTAAAAAGTTGGCAGTTCTTTTTATTTTTATATATTTTTCAGGATAGCAGTTCTTTCCAGTGAAAAAAGTAATACATCTCCAGGGTCAGAAATATTTGAAAGCCCTGAAAAGTGTAATGGGGAAAATGCAATCATTGGTCATTTCATTTCTTAGAACAGAAATAGCAGTTCTTTTAAAAAAAACACAACAAAAACTTCTTACTTTGCAATCATTTTATTTTTATTTTTTAAAATTTATTTTTTAATCCTCACCTGAGGATATTTTTTCCTTTGACTTTCAGAGAGTGGAAGGATGGGAGGAGGGGGAGAAAGAGAGAGAGACTGATCGGTCGCCTCCCACACGCGCCCCAGACTGGGGCCAGGGATTGAACCCCCAACCGAGGCACATGCCCTTGACTGGGAGTCAAACCCGAGACCCTTCAGTGCACCAGCCAATGCTCCAGCCACCAAGCCTAACTGGCCAGGGCACTTGGCAATAATTCTAAATGTACAGACGAGGTGCAAAGAGAAGGCAGACACCCCGCTTCCCCCATAACTTGTCTTCATGGCATGTTTGTTACCACTGAGAAATGGAGGCTGGTCTGACACCGTGTTAGACTTGAGTTGGGTTTCCCCAGGTTTTTCACATCCTCTTCCTGTTCCGGAGTCAGACCAAGGGGTTTAGACCTCTCTTATTTTGATCCATCAGAGTTCAAGCTTTTTTTCACGCAGATACACTCGGGGATACAAATACACCCTGTTTTGTAAATAGGGGAGCAAAATGCTATTTGTGAAATTGACAAGCCAGGAGCTAGCCACCTTGTTCACAATGTTTGATAACTGATTGATACAGACATTGAGATTCTTTCCAATTAAAAAAGAGTCAAAGAATTCTGCCGTGAACATCTTGCAACAACCTCTGCTTGGTGGTGAGAGACGGTGGACACTGGGCGTGGCTTTTCTTTGGTGTAAGAAAATAAGACACATCCCACTTCATCGTATTTGTATGGTATCCAACGGAAAAGATGACACCTTAATTATACTCAAAGCTGATATTACTTTGATTGGCTTTTAACGTAACAATAGTGTGACAATACATTGAAATGCAACAATATATTTAAATTCCTTGCAAAAACAAGTTTTCCCCCACCCCCAGCATTCTGTTCTTAAAATCCTGGCACAAGTACTTGAGAATAATTTTATTTAGTTCTCCCTCACCCTGTGGGGGGGGAATCTGATTGCAATATTGATTGGTATTGAAATAAAAATGTATGGATTAGTCTAGAGGAAATTTATATTTTTACATTATTGGGTCTTTTCACCCAGCAATTGAAACATCTCTCCATTTATTTTATGTCATTTTTTTGTCCTTCAATAATTTTGTATTTTTTAAGTCTTGCATGTGTCATATCTTTTTCCTTCTGAAGCCTCTTATTGTTATTGTGAATGAATTTTTTTTGGCTTTTTTTGGTTAATCCTCATCTGAGGATATTTTTTCCATTGATTTTTAGAGAAAGTAGAAGGGAGGGAGGGGGTCAGGGGAGAGAGACAGAGACAGAGAGAGAGAGAGAGAGAGAGACAGAGAGAGAGAGAGAAAGAGACATCAATGTGAGAGACACACATGAATTGGTTGCCTTCGGCACCTGCCCTTGACCAGGAATCAAACCCTTCACCCAGAATCAAACCCTTGACCCTTTGGTGGGCAGGTTGAAGCTTTAACCACTGAGAACACCAGTCAGGAAATGAATAAAAATTTTAAAATATTTTTATTTATTTCAGAGGAAGGGAGAGGAGAGAGAGAAACATCAATGATGAGAGAGAATCATTGATCGGCTGCCTCCTGCACGCCTCCTACTGGAGATTGAGCCCGCAACCTGGGCCTGTGCCCTTGACTGGAATTGAACCTGGGACCCCTCAGTCCTGAGGCCAGTGCTCTATCCACTAAGCCAAACCAGCTAGGGCATGCATCCATTCTTTTTACCCTGGGTTTGTTTATGTTTCAGAATCATTGTCCTTCCTGCCTTTTAGGTCTTCATTTGCCTGGTGTAGCTTTATCCATTCTTTTTCTTTTTCTTTAATTGATTTTGAGAGAGAGAGAGAAAAACATCGATGTGAGCTCAAAACATTCATTGGCTGCCTGGAGCCAGCAACCCAGGCATGTACCCTGAAGGGGAATTGAACTGTGACTTCCTGGTTCATGGGTCAATGGTCAACCACTGAGTCACATCAGCAGGACCAGAGCAGAAGTTTTTAATTAATTAATTTTTTATTTTATTATTATTATTATTTTTGCCATCCTCACTGGATGATATTTTTTCCCTCATTGATTTTTAGAGAGAGTGGAAGGGAAGGGGAGAGACAGAGAGAGAGACACATTGATTGGTTGCCTCCCAGCTGGGGCCATGGATAGAGCCTGAAACCAAAATTGAGGTACGTGCCCTTGACATGCCCTTGACTGGAATCGAAACCGAGATTCTTCAGTCCGCAGGCCGACGATCTAACCACTGAGAAAAACAGGCGAGGGCAGAAGTTTTTAGTTTTAATGAAGGCCACCTTGTCAGTGATGCCTTTCATGGATTCTCCCTTTGTATCTAAAAAGTCATCACTGTACCCAAGCGCATCTAAATTTTCTCCTATGCTTTAAAATAACTTTTAAATTTCGGAATAATTCTTTATTGACAGAAGAGTTGTAGAGATAATACAACTCTAGCATGTTTGGCTCAGTGGTTGGAATGTCAACCTACAGGCTGAAGGGTCCCGGGTTCGATTGCAGTCAAGGGCACATACCTCATTTGCCGTCTTGATCCCTGGCCTGGGTCTGGGTGCATGGGGGAGGCAGCCAATCGATGTGTCTCTCTCATATCAATGTTTCTCTCTCTCTGCCTCTCCCCCTCCCTTCCACTCTCCAAAAATCAATGGAAAAATATCTCCGAGTGAGGATTAACAAACAAACAAAAAGAGATAATACAGGTATTTCCCAGTGTTAACAACTCGCATCACCAATGACACATTTGTCACAACTGAGAGACCAGCATGCACATTGTTAATGAACTAAATGCCACACTTTATTCCGCTTCCCAGGTTTTCCTCCCACGTCCCCTTTCTGTCCCAGAATCCCACGGGGCGGCAAAACATCTTTTCCTTTGAATTTTTCGAGTCACCTGGTTCTCTTGTGCACACATGAAGTTAGATTTTTGACCCCCTTTAAAATTAGGAATATTTTTAAAAAATAAGTGAGTTTATCTCATTTACATTTATTTGTATGCCAGAGATTTCTAGCTTTACTCTGATAATGTGGTTTTAATGTTTCTTCCATCAATGCCTCTCGCTGATTGCTTTGTTTCTTTGATTGTGGTCAATGTTTTCTTGGATTTTTTTCCCCCCAGTAGTTGGGGAAGAATACAGCATTTTATAATTCTACCAGTATTCACTGCTATTTATATTTAAAAGTTTTATTTATTGATTTTAGGGAGACAGAAAGAGAAAGAGAGAGAAACATTGATTTGTTGTTCCATTTATTTATGCCTTCATTGGTTGACTCTTGTATGTGCCTGACCAGGGATTGAACCTGCAACCTTGGCATATCAGGACGATGCTCTAACCAACAGAGCAACTGAGCTACCTGACCAGGGAAGTAGTCACTTTTAGGTTAAAACAACAGTGACCTTAATTTCTCAAATAAGCAGTTTTATTAAAATAATAGTATCGCCCAACCAGCATGGCTCAGTGGTTGAGCATTGACCTATGAACCAGGAGGTCACAGTTCAATTTCCCATCAGATCAGGGCACATGCCAGGTAGCGGTCTCCATTCCCAGTAGGGGTATGCAGGAGGCAGCCCATCAATGATTCTCTCTCATCATTGATGTTTCCACCTTTCTCTCCCTCTCCCTTCCTCTCTGAAATAATAAAAAAGAACAGTATCTATCTTGTAAACTTGAAACTAATATAATATTGTATGTCAACAATAATTATTGGAAATTTAAATTTTTTTTTAAAAGAATAGTATCTATGGTCTCCACGCCCATTAAAGATTTTTAGCTGAATCTTCAAACTCTCAATTTTTGGTGATACAATTGAGAATTTTTGTTCCAGTTTTTTTTTTTTGCTATTAAATTATTATGTTTGTAAATTATGCATCATCTCTCAAAATATATATTTACTATCTGTCTTATAATCACATTTGTAATCATCCTACATGCCCAGAGCAATATTTAATTGCTACTTCTTGGGGATTTATTTATTTTGCTTTCTTCTCCCCCAGCTTTAATGAGGTATAATTGACAAATAAAACTGCAAGATAGTTCATGTGTCCATCGTGGTGACTTCATATGCATGTACATTGTGGAAAAGGATTCCCACCGTCTGGTTAGTTAACCATCCATCACCCCACATATTTATATACACATAGATGTTTTTTTCTTTTTAAAAAATAAACCTTTATTTCTGATTATAAGCATACATTCTCTGCTGAAAATGAGGAAAACCTAAGAAGACACAAATAGGAAAATTCGAATCATCACAGTCATACTACCAAGAAACAGCTGTCATATAGACTTCCATGTCTAACCTATCAGATTTCATGCCTACTTTCTGTGGGCTCAAATCATGCCCCTGTCTTAAAACCTGCTTTTATAAAAACTCAAAACTAATAAGATTTGGTGAACATTGAACAATTTTTATATTTTCCTTAAATTTTATTTTTTTCCATCAGCATTTATCTCCTCTATGCCGTCTTGCACCTCCACCCATCCCCCCTCCACCCCCACAATCAACACACTGTAGTCCATGCCCATGAATTCTCTCTTCCCTCTTTCTCTCTCTCTCAGTCCCTCCACCCTCCCACCCTGCCCAGAGCTGTCTACCTGCTCTCTATCTGTGAATCTGTCTCTGTTTTGCTTGGTAGTTATATATTTTTGGTGAAAATTCTTTTATTGCCTTTAAAATGTGAGGTTGTAGAAGAAAGATCTGATCCCAGCCTGCCTGACTTTTTAAATTAAATTGATTGGGGTGACATTTTTCAACATGAACATCTAGGTTTCAGGTGTGGGTTGCCATGTTACAAGATCTACATATTGCACCGTGTGCCCACCACCCACAGTCAAATCTCCTCCCATCACCTGATTGGCGAAGACGCCTGGTTTTCTTTTTCTTTTGCAGGTTGTTTTAATAAGCTTGCTTTTTAAAGAACAATTTCCAATCTACAGGAAAACATTTAAGACAATACAAAGAGTTTCTATAAACCACACTCAGTCTCCCCGATTATCAGCTTCTTACATTAGTACCATACATTTGTCACACTTAATGAACCAATGTTGCTATGTAATTGATAACTAAAGTTCATACTACATGCCTATTTCCTTAGCTTCCCCAAAATGTCATTTTTCTGCCCCAGAATCCCACAGGACCTTCAGCCCCCCTGTCTGTTTAGGTTGCTCTTGGCTGTGACTGTGCTTAGATTTTGTTTGTTTTCATCTGCATTCTTCTTGTATGTTTCCCCTTAGTCTTGAAATGCACAAATTTCCCCGGTAGAAATGTAGGTGTTGCTTGTTTTACGATCATTTTGCCTCAAAAAATGAAGGCCCTTTTTGGACTATAGATTCAGACCCCCTTTTACCTGAGGAAAGTTTTCTCTGCTAGATTACAGGCTACAACTCTGTTTGGGAGCACCGTGCTCTGCTTAGTCTATTTTTTTTCTGCCTTCCGGAACAATCTACCAAATGAGTGATCCACATGAATTTGATTTTCGGTAATGTGGATTCTGATACAACATCTAACGATTTTAAAATGTTTTTTCTGTTGTTATTTATTCCTTTCTATCATTCTATAGCTCTGCCTTCTAGCTTAAGATGCCAGCCTGTGCTCATCTTAGTCTATTTCTTAGCATTTAATCCTCCATCTTTTTCTCTGAATAATCCATGTCTTCTTTCATTTCCTTCAGAGAGCATGAAGCATTTGTCATCTGTTTCCTGGAGCAGCTCTCTTAGCAACATGTGCTCCTCTCTGCAGCTCTGATCTCCTTGAAGGCTTGGGCTCTTTTCTTAGTTTTCATGAAATTTATTCTTATTTTTGGTCACCCTTAAGTAAAGGCAGAGCTGAGATGACTACGGTTTGCTAGAGAATTGTGTGACTGTTCTTTTCTCCTGCCTGCCAGCCAGTCCTCCTGCAATGGAGCATTGAGAACTCCTATCCACGGCCAGTGGGGGTGTAAGTTGGTTCAGCCACATTGGAAGACTGACCAGTCCCACTTATTTTGAGTCCCAGCAATTCCACTCCTGAGAAAATGACCCAGAGCAATGAGGGCTTATGTACACACACACACACACACACACACACACACACACACACACTTACGCAAGCACACACACACACACTTATGCAAGATGGTTGATAGTAGATTTACTCATGGGTGCCCCCAACTAAGCATAACCCAAATGTCCATCCAACCCAAATACTGAAGAATGAATACAGACATGGTGGTGTATTCATACAATGGAGGGCATGGCAGATAGAATTAAGTCAAGGAGCCTGAGGTTGGGATGGGATGACCCTAGATTCATGGTCGGCAAACCGCAGTCCCACTTATTTTGAGTCCCAGCAATTCCACTCCTGAGAAAATGACCCAGAGCAATGAGGGCTTATGTACACACACACACACACACACACACACACACACACACACACACACACTTATGCAAGATGGTTGATAGTAGATTTACTCATGGGTGCCCCCAACTAAGCATAACCCAAATGTCCATCCAACCCAAATACTGAAGAATGAATACAGACATGGTGGTGTATTCATACAATGGAATGTTACAGGACAATAAGAAAACATAAGCTACCAATATACCTTACCTACATGGTGCATCTCCCAGACATGACGTTAAGCAAAAGAAGCCAGATACGTGAATTTCAAGAACTCTTGGAAAATAATTCTTGGTGATGGAGGTCAGAGTAGTGATGACCTCCAGGGGGTAGAGGCTGCTGAGGCGGGTAGGAGGGAGCCTTCTGGGATGAAGGAAACGTTGCAGATCTTCAGTGGGGTGGAGTTAGTGGGTGTATCTATATGTAATATTCATCCAGCTATAAACGAAACCCTGTGATCATAAACTGCACACTGGAGGTCCTTCCATCGGCCTTACGATGGGGAAAACAGGATTTGGGGCAGGGTCTGGTCCCATCCCCGTGTAGTAAAGGGGCATGGCAGATAGAATTAAGTCAAGGAGCCTACGGTTGGGATGGGATGACCCTAGGTTACCCCTGAGGGCCCAGTGCCATCCCAGGGTCCTCATAAGAGGGAGGCAGCAGGGGTGAGAGTCAGAGATGGAAGAGGCTGTGCTGCTGGCTGTGAAGATGGAGGAGGGGCCCTGAGCCAGGGATGCGGCGCCTCTAGGAGCTGGAAAAGGCCAGAAATGGTTCTTCCTGGAGCCTTCGGAAGGACCAGCTCTGCCCACACCAGGAGGTTAGGACTTCTGACCTCCAGAACTATCAGAGAGCAAATCTGTGTTGTCTTACACCACCGCGTTTGTAAAGATCTGTTACAGCAGAAATAGGAAACGAATACCCCCTTCGACTTAGGTAAGTCACCCATGCATGGTGGAAGGTGAGCCACCACAGGGAAAGCCTCATTAGCTGCAAGCATTTGACTCATGGTGTCCCCCACCCACACGCCCTCTCACAGGCAGCCTCCAGCGACCACGAAGGGATCTCTGCCCTGGGAGATGCTCTGCTCTCCCCACCACTGTTACAGGAACTGAGGCTGGAGAGGGAGCAGAGTCACAGCCATGCCCTCAGGGGGGGGGCGGTGTTTGACCTTGTGGACTGGGCAGTGGTGGAGGGGCTGACTGTCAGGACTGGGGGAGGCTGGGCCATGGGGGCTGTGAGCAGGCTGGCAGCATCCGTCTCTCAGGCTGATCAGTGCTCTCCCAGCAGATCCATGTGGGTCGATACAAAATTAATTAGAGTAATCAACTTGGCCACACCACGGGGAGCACCCACACAGGTGTAGGCCACTAATTGGTAGGAGCTGACAGTGTGTCCCCAGTGTCTTCAAGGTATTAACACTGCTTCCCTCTCCACAGATTAATTACCTTTTTGCTTCTTCCACCTCATTTCTTGCTCCTGGGCCTGCCCTTCCTGGGGAGGAGTGCAGGGTGGGGTGGGAAGGGTAGCATAGAGGATGCTGGGCACCTGCGTGTCCCCTCCCTCAGGGTGAGGTGGGGAGAGTCTGAGACCCAGAGGGAAGCAGATGGCTGCATCCAGTGCTGGAAGGTCAGTACCTGTGACTCAACATGGCCTTGGAAGTGCTGGCATGCAGTCCCATTGGATGTGGGACACACGGGGACAATTGTCCATCCACTTATCTGTCTATGCATCTGTTCACCTGTCTATGTGTATGGTCAGTTATCTGTCCAGTCATCATCCATACATGTATTCATCCTTCATTCATTCATTCCATCTACCCACCCATCCACCCATCCATTCATCATTCATCTGTTCATCATCCACCCATTATCATCTATCCATTCTTCCATCCATCTGTCCATCCATTCATCTGGCCATCTATACGTCTATTATTCACAATACAACCTTCTATCTATACATTCATTCATTTATCCATCATCTATCTGTCCATTCATATTTCCATATACCCATCATGCATTGTCTGTCTATCCATCCATTCATACATCACCCATCATCCTTCCATAGACCCATGCTTTTATCCATCGTGCATCCATTCATCCACCCACTTACCCGTCTACCACGTGTCTATTCACCCATCTACCCAAACATTTGTTTACATATTGATGTAGGCACTTATTTATATAACTAGGCTGCCTATGTATTCACTTGCCCATCATGGCTTCATTGATTCATTCATCCATCTTTGTACCACCTAGTCCTTCATTCATTCCACTCTCTACCCTCCACTTTGGTCTGTTCATCCAATTGTATCCCTGAGTGTATGTCTGTCTCCCCAACTTCCAGTCAACACTTATCCAGTCCCCTCTGTGCAGGGGTGAATCATGGCTGGGAAGGGACCCTCAGTCCTCTGCCAGGGGAAGGATGAGCCTCAAAGGCCTAGAGATAGGACCTGAGAGGAGACAAGAAATTTCAACCAGAAAGGGTTTTTCAACCCTGGGCTGGAGAGGGGTCTGTGCTTTCTGGGGATAGTGGCACCAGTAGGAGATTTTAAATTACAAACATATTTATTTTATTATATGAAGTGGTAAAAAAAAATACTTTCAGCTGTACCAAATAAAACAGCAAAAAGACCCCCATCTCTTGCCCGGCTGGTGTGGCTCAGTGGTTGAGCATTGACCTATGAACCAGGAGGTCATGGTTCAAATCCTGGTCAGGGCACACGCCTGGGTTTTGGGCTTGATCCCTAGTAAGGGGTGGGCAGGAGGCAGCCCATAGATGTTTCTCTCTCATCATTGATGTTCTATGTCTCCCTTCTTCTCTGAATTCAATGAACTTTTAAAGCCCCCGTCTCAGTCCTTCTCCCCGCTGACACGTCCCCGGGGTCTTGGGTCTCCTTGCAGACCTGGGCTTGCCTTGTTCAAGTGTGTGATCTGCTCACGTGACTCTCTTCCGACGCTCTTTGACCTCAGGATTGTCATTAGGTGACACACCTCCGAACTCAGCCCACACGAGCACTGTCAGTTCCCCACAGTGTTCCACCAGGAGCCAGTCCTCCTGGACCAGCCTCCTTTTGAGGGACATTGAGGTGGCTTCATGACCGCAGACTTTGTTGCAAAAAAACACAATGAGGAAATTCCCCCAAGAGGAAGCACAGCAATAACATGACCAATGACATGAAAAACAACTTCATGAGTTAGAACCGCAGCATGCCAATGGGGCAGAATTCCGTTTACATGCGTCATATTTGTTATAACGCATCAAACACTAGACTAAGATCCGTGCCTTTCACTCTGTATAAATTTTATCTCATCATTTTTCCACTTGTAAAAATGTTTTTGTATCGTGTTAAAATCGACATAACATAAAATTGACCATCCTAACCATTCTTTATATTCAGTATTGTATTAGTTTCAGGTGTGCAGCGTAGTGGTTAGACAATCATATACTTTACAAATGTGCCCCTTGGTATTTCCAGTGCCCACCTGTGACCATACATAGTTTTCACAATATTATTGACTATATTCCCTGTGCTGTACTTTCCAACCCCAGAACTATTTTGTAGTTCTATTAAGAAGTACCAATTTGTACTTCTTAATCCCTTCGCTTTTTTTCTCACACTCACCCCACCCCTCCCTTTTGGCATCCATCAGTCTGTTCTGTGCACTTATGAGTCTGTTTCTGTTTTGTTTATTCATTTATATTGTTCTTTAGATTCCACATATAAGTTAAATAATATGGTATTTGTCTTTCTCTATTTCACTTAGCATAATACCCTCTAGGTCCATCCATGCTGTTGCAAATAGTAAGATTTCATGCTTTTTATGGCCAAGTAATATTCCATTGTATATATACAGTATACACAGCTTTTTTATCCACTTACATATAGATGGGCACCTAAGTTGCTTCAATATCTTGGCTATTGTAACTAATGCTATAAACAGAGGGGTGCATATATCCTTTCAAATTGGAGTTTTGGGTTTCTCCTGATATATACCTAGAAGTGGAATCACTGACTCATAAGGCAGTTCCATTTTTTAATTTCTTCAGGACCCTCCATACTGTTTTCATTTTTGTTGTTAAACCTCACCCAAGGATATTTTTTTCCATTGATTTTTATAGACAGTGCAAGGGAGGGATGGAGGAAGGGTGGGAAAGAGAAAGAAAGATGTGAGAGAGACACATTGATTGGTTGCCTCCCGCATGCACCCCAACTGGGACTAGAGATTGAACCTGCAATCCAGGTATGTGCCCTTGACCAGGAATCAAACCCAGGACCCGTCAGTGCACAAGAGGACGCTTTAACCACTTAGCACACTGGCCGGGGCCCCTAGTGGGGAGATATTTCCAAATGGAAATCCTGGATTGTATACATTCTTCGATTATTAATATATATATATATATATCCGAGAGAAAAAGAGAGAGGGAGAGAGATAGGAACATCAATGATGAGAGGAATCATCTATAGGCTGCCTCCTACACCCCCCCTACCTGGTGACCCACGCTGTATGGAGGGAAGTGCTCAACCCAGGAAAGATGACACCTGTGGGCTATATGGGAAAGGGACTCAGCATAGGGACCCGGCTCTCTCCCTGGAGCCATACAACCCAGTCTCTCCTCACACAACTAAGTCCTCTCCCAGTCGCCCTCCCTCCACGGAGGCCCAGGGTGACTGGCTGCAAACAAGATTGTGCGTTAGCCCTGTGAGAGGGTGCCTGGCAGAATTCCCTCTCTCCCTGGAGGACAAACCCCAGCTGATTTTCACAGCCAGATGTTATGTGCTCCTCTTCCCAGCTCTCGTGCTCGGGCCTGGGAGCCTGACGTGGGGTTGAGACCTTGTGCTCCTCGGGGGACCTTTGCAGCTGAGACATCCCTCCAGATTCTCAACAGCTGCACGTGGAGTGGGGCCAACCCCTTTCACGTTTCTGCCTTCCGGACCGTCTCGAGTGACTTCTGTGAATCTTTGGTTATAAGACGTATGTGCCGCCAGTCTTTGGGTGGTTATTCAGGTTGATGTTTCCATATTTTAGTTGTCATTCCAGTTTGGTTCTGGGAGGAGGTGAGTGTCAATTCCACGTACTCTGCCACCATCTTGGATCCCCATCCTAACCATTTTTAAGTGCACAGTTCAGTGGCATTAAGCCCATCATTGTCATGTAACTATCACCACCATCCATCTCCAGCACTATCTCATCTTTCCAAACTGAAACTCTGTCCACATTAAACACTAACTCCCCAGCCCCAGCCCCTGACTCCCACCCTCTGTGCTGGGCCAGCACGCCAAGGGTGAACCTGAGGAGGGGGGCGGTGAAGGATCGAAGAAAAGACAGACAAGAGAATACAGCTGGGGCTCGGTAGATCTCCCATGCCTGGATGAGGACACAAAATACCCAGCCTGCAAGCCGATGCTTTATTTTATAATCTGATTAAAACAAGGGTAGATTAACATGTATACAAATGTTCTTGTTTTGGCACCTCCCACAGCCCATTAGCTACTTAGGAATGAATCAGGGAGGGCTACGAGGTCAGGCTTAATTACCCTAGGAGAGCTCTGCCTCCAGGCTGGGACTTGTCTGTGGCCCCGCCACAGGCCACCCCGAGGCTTGGCCCTAGAGCCGCTCCCTACCACCATCTGCTCTCTGCCTCTATGGGTCTGACTCCTCTAGGGCCCTCTTATGAGTAGAATTATACAGTATTTGTCCTTCTGGGTCTGACTTATTTCAATGAACATTCTGTTTTCAAGGTCCATCCGTGCTGTAGGGAGTGTCAGTTCACTCCTATTCATGGCAGAGTAATGTTTCAGTGTGAGGACGGACCACCTTGTGTATATCCATTCCTCCATCCATGGATACTGGGTTATCTTTCACGTTTCTGCCTTCCGAACAGTCTCGAGTGACTTCTGTGAATCTTTGGTTATAAGACGTATGTGCCGCCAGTCTTTGGGTGGTTATTCAGGTTGATGTTTCCATATTTTAGTTGTCATTCCAGTTTGGTTCTGGGAGGAGGTGAGTGTCAATTCCACGTACTCTGCCACCATCTTGGATCCCCATCCTAACCATTTTTAAGTGCACCCATGGAAACTGGGTTACGCCCACCTTTTGGCCATTGTGAATCATGCTGTGTTGCTATGAAGGTGTGTTTACATGTGTCTGTTTCAATGCCTCTTTTCAGTTCTTCTGGGGAGATATTTAGAAATGGAAATCCTGGGTTGTATACCTTCTTCATATATATATAGCATTTTTTAATTGATTTCAGAGACAGAAAGTGAGAGGGAGAGAGATAGAAACATCGATGATGACAGGGATCATCGATTGGCTGCCTCCTGCATGTCCCCTACTGGAGATGGAGCCTGCAACTCAGGCATGTGCCCTGACTGGGAACCGAACCATGACCTCCTGATTCATAGGTCAACATTCTACCCCTGAGTCACGCCTTCCGAGCTATGCCTGTGTTTTATGTACAGATCTGTTATCTAGCTGGCCTGGTGGAGTCAAATCTGACAGAGATAGCCCTGGCTGGTTAGCTCAGTTGGTTATAGCTTCATCCAGATACTCCAAGGTTGTGGGTTCGATCCCTGGTCAGGGCACATGCAAGAATCAACCAATGAATGCATAAATACGTGGAACAACAAATCGATCTCTCCCTCCCCACCCTTCTTCTCTCTAAAAATCTATAAAAATAATAATAAATAATAATAATAATAATAATAAAGGACATAGGGAAAGACGCACAGAGAGAGACGGGGACGTAGAGAAGCAGAGACATAGAGAAGCCAACTAGGCACAGAGAGCTGGCAACAGACCCAGATGGACAGAGACTAATCAGAAGGGAGCGATAAAGAGACACAGAAGCACAGAGAGGCACAGAGAGAAGCACAGAGACATGGGGGACACAGACAGAGTGACCCACCAATGGGAGAGTGGCAGTGAGGCTGGGGCCCTGGCCCCTGCCCGGCAGATGTGCCTGACCAACTGCAAGTGCACATCTGGCCCGGGCCTGGCTCCCAGCACCCCCAGCCAGGCCTCACCCCTAACAGCGTTCAGCATTCGCCTCCCAATTAGAGGAGAGAAATCCCCCATTCGGCGGCCACTTCGCCAGCTATTGATCTGCCTTCGTGGCTGCAGCGGGGAGCAGGCGGGGCTCCGCACAATGCCTCAGTGCCTGGCCACTTTCATGTATTTTTTTGTATGATTCATAGGAAGCAATCACCACCCTGGGGGGCCAGCCCAGAGACCCCAACACCAGGGAGGGCAAGCAGGCCACTGGAGACACACCTCTGTCCCTTAGGTAGGGGCAGTGGGAGGTCAAGATCCAAGATCCCCCTGCCCTGACCAGCTGGGCTGCCTCCGGCCTTCTCAGCCTCACTGATCACCAGAAAGGGGTCCTTTGAGTCCCTCCTGCCAGGACTCCCGGGCCTATGCCACCACCATCACCGCCCACCGGGCTCCCTGCAGGTGGCCTCTTTGTTTTGGAAATGGAGGGTCTTCTCCTCTGGGCCTCCACCCTGGACCCCCTGGCCGTCTCTGTCTCCGGTAGGCTCAGTGGTTCCAGTTCAGGCCTTGGAGCCAGACAGCGCTGCGTTAGACACCTGGGCCGCCACGGAGACTGGGCAAGGAACCCACCCCTGGCCAGGGCGGGAGGCAGTGGCAGTAAGAGCAGAATTTGTGCAGCTCCTAGAGCGCAAGAACTACCGTCCAGGCCAGCTCCCGTCCCCCGTCTCCACAGGATTTTAGAGCTGGGCGGGCCTGAGGGGCCAC
>NW_006291485.1:1929674-1938637 GCF_000327345.1 Myotis davidii | reverse complement strand
TCCAGATACTCCAAGGTTGTGGGTTCGATCCCTGGTCAGGGCACATGCAAGAATCAACCAATGAATGCATAAATACGTGGAACAACAAATCGATCTCTCCCTCCCCACCCTTCTTCTCTCTAAAAATCTATAAATAATAATAATAATAATAATAATAATAATAATAAAGGACATAGACAGAGAGACAGAAACAGAGACAGAGAAATAGACACAGTGAGAGTTGCTGCTGTGTCGTCTCTGGGCGCCTTTCTATCCTCTAACCCTGCTCTCTGTGTGTGTGGATCCTCCACCGCCCCCCGCACTGCGCATTTGTTAAATGGCTTTGGAAGGATGGTGGCCACGTGCCACCCAGAGGCCTGGGTGCTTCTGCTCTGTCCTGTCCAGTGGAAAGTGGGGGTGGACACTCTGGGACCACCAGCCTGGTGTCCACATGTGGGCAGTAGAGAGCCTTGGGAGACCTGGCTGCCCTGCACCCTGGACCCTTGAGTCTGGTTTCCTGAGGTCCCTGCGGTCCCAGAGCCCAGTGCCAGTGGCCCAGGTGGCCTCTCCTTCACGGACTGGAGCCGGGGCCACGGTCAGGCCTCTCGTTACAAAAGAAAAAGTCACCGGGCCCAGAGAGTGAACCACAGGGCCATCCACCCAGGCAGTTTGGATGCTGAAAGGGAGAAAAGAGAGACAGACAGAGGGACAGGGACAGGGAAAGACGCACAGAGAGAGACGGGGACGTAGAGAAGCAGAGACATAGAGAAGCCAACTAGGCACAGAGGGCTGGCAACAGACCCAGATGGACAGAGACTAATCAGAAGGGAGCGATAAAGAGACACAGAAGCACAGAGAGAAGCACAGCGACATGGGGGACACAGACAGAGTGACCCACCAATGGGAGAGTGGCAGTGAGGCTGGGGCCCTGGCCCCTGCCCGGCAGATGTGCCTGACCAACTGCAAGTGCACATCTGGCCCGGGCCTGGCTCCCAGCACCCCCAGCCAGGCCTCACCCCCTAACAGCGTTCAGCATTCGCCTCCCAATTAGAGGAGAGAAATCCCCCATTCGGCGGCCACTTCGCCAGCTATTGATCTGCCTTCGTGGCTGCAGCGGGGAGCAGGCGGGGCTCCGCACAATGGCCTCAGTGCTGGCCACTTTCATGTATTTTTTTGTATGATTCATAGGAAGCAATCACCACCCTGGGGGGCCAGCCCAGAGACCCCAACACCAGGGAGGGCAAGCAGGCCACTGGAGACACACCTCTGTCCCTTAGGTAGGGGCAGTGGGAGGTCAAGATCCAAGATCCCCCTGCCCTGACCAGCTGGGCTGCCTCCGGCCTTCTCAGCCTCACTGATCACCAGAAAGGGGTCCTTTGAGTCCCTCCTGCCAGGACTCCCGGGCCTATGCCACCACCATCACCGCCCACCGGGCTCCCTGCAGGTGGCCTCTTTGTTTTGGAAGCGGAGGGTCTTCTCCTCTGGGCCTCCACCCTGGACCACCTGGCCGTCTCTGTCTCCGGTAGGCTCAGTGGTTCCAGTTCAGGCCTTGGAGCCAGACAGCGCTGCGTTAGACACCTGGGCCGCCACGGAGACTGGGCAAGGAACCCACCCCTGGCCAGGGCGGGAGGCAGTGGCAGTAAGAGCAGAATTTGTGCAGCTCCTAGAGCGCAAGAACTACCGTCCAGGCCAGCTCCCGTCCCCCGTCTCCACAGGATTTTAGAGCTGGGCGGGCCTGAGGGGCCCCAGGGGCGAAGGTGAAGGAGACCACCGACCCCTCTCCATCTGAGAGGCTCCGAGGCTGGAAGTGGGACCCCAGCCACCAGCCACCTGCTTTTAAAATGCACCTCAGTATTTTTGTTTGCAGAGATGCCGTGGGGGCTGGGGAGGGATAAGGAGTGGACAGACGGCTTCACAGATGAGGTGGCTGAGGCTGGGCCAGAGCCCTGGCTCCACACCCTGCCTGGCTTGTGCCCAGACCCCAGGACTCTGGGCCCCAGGTTCCAGGCTGCACAGACACAGTGCCATCCACTGCTTGGCTCTCCGTAACTTTTCTCCTGCTTCTCGAGCTCATGACACTTGGCCTAGCCAACCTCGGGGGCTCAGTGAGCAATCAGGTCCAATCTGGAGCCTTCTTGACGTCCTGGTGGTGGGGGACAGTCCCACCACCCCCTCCCCAGAGGCCAGGTCCAGCTGATCTCACCTCAGGCCCTGGTTTGTACCGAGACTTCCAAGTACCCCTGTGGACACTGCCTCGTCCCTAGTGGAAGGCAGGCCCTGTCTGAATTGAGTGGGAAGTTTAAGCCCTTGACACTGAGGGAGGGAGGGCATCGCCACACACAGGGAACAGGCATGATCGGCCAGGAGGTTCCCCGTGACCACCAGGCCTCCGTCCAGCGATGCCCTGTGCGTGTGGCCTATACCAAGAGGGTGCCCAGCCAAGCAGCCCAGAGAGAAGGGGTGGCACTGGGGGCCTCCTTGGCTGGGGCAGGAGTTCTCACCACCCAGCCGGCCCCGGGGTCACATGACTCAGCTCCACGCCACCCATAAAGGCTTCTTAAACAGTCTGCCTTGGCCAACTCTCATCTCCATTAATGCGTAAAAATCATTAGGCGCTGGTCCCAGGACCCCGGTCGTAAAACAGCAGGTCCCGGGGGGCCCCTGCCCTGGCAGGCGAATAGCCTCCATCAGGAGGTCCCCCCAGCCCCCCCGCCCCGCCCAGCCCCTCCACTCGGAGCCTCTTCTGATCGATTTTATGAAAGCAGCTCTAGGGGTTCGCCAATGTTTCCGCTCGAGCTTTATGCCCCTGTTTTAAAATTCTTAATTAAGCAGGTTTTTTCTGTTTACACTTGAACTAATTACACTTTTAAAACCAACAATAAAACATTAGGCCCCGGCTATTAAAGGCTTCGGTGGAGGCCTGCGGCGCGGCCCATCCGAGCAATTCAGGAACTGGGTCCTTCCACGGCAGATAGGGGTGCCGGGCGGCAGGCGGGTGCCGGGCTTCGCTCAAGAGGGTCCCCTAGTCTCATCCGCCTTCCTAGAGGGTGGGATGGGGGACGGCAAGCGGCTGCCGAGGCCTGGCTTCCGTCGGCCCCGGTGACTGGCGGAGCTATTGATCGCGGGGCCCTCCCCACGGCCCATCCTTCCGGGCATCCTTGGACACCAGGTCTGTGCCAGGTGGGGCCCAGGGTGGTGGAGGGAGGCTGAAGGGGCCCAGGCAGGGTGTTGGGGTGCCAGGTCAGCAGAGGCCATGGAGACAAATCCGGCAGCCCTGCCCTGGGGCATTTACAGGGCACAGGCAGGGCTGGGTGGGGCACTTCGTGCAGGCTCAAGGGTCCCCATTGTGAGTGGTTGAAGCCCCCGTGCTTCAGGTGGTCACCTGAAGCTCTGCCCGAGCTGACCCCAAGCCCCATGCCAGCCTTGCCCCACAGCACAGGCCCCTCAGCCCGGGCACTTACAGTGACCCCACATGCTCCAAATGCCCTGCAGACAATGGCTTGTGGGGTTCCTGGCACAGAACGTCCTCCATCAACGCAGGCCCTTCCTCATTCTGCAGCTCCCCTGGTCAGCCATGCAGCCCTTCAGGAGAGCGTCAATGCCTGGCACCTGCCTCCAGGCAATGCAGGCCTTCAGAATTCCTGGCCTGTGGGGCCTTCCAGGCTGTACCAGAAAGCTGCCAGGTGAGCTCCAGCAATGCAAGGCCATTCTACAGACAGCCAGCGGAGGGTTGGCCCCCAGCCCACCAGGGTCCACAGAAGATTCCAGGTCTGTGCATCTATCTCTCATCCAAGAGCCCCTCCCCACTGTCCCATGTCCCACACTCAGCCAGCTGAACTGGCCTCGGGGTCCTCCTGTGGCCCCATCAGTGATGGCCATGCTGTCCACCCATCTCCCAGCTAGGAGCACTGTCCTCTCCCCTTCCCCCAAGCACGTTCAGGCCTTCCAGCATCCTCAGCCTTGCCTCCTCAGTGCCCCTGGGACAGGCTGCCTCTGGAACTGGCCCTCTCTGCAGCATGCCCATGGCCCTACCTCCTCCAGGGTCTCCTGCCTTCCTCTGTTCTCACTCCTCTAGACCAGGATGCAAAGGGCCAGAGCATAAATAGTTTCAGGTTCGTGAGCCAGATGGTCTCAGGACTGCCCAGCTCTGCCCTTGTAGTGAAAGCATTGTAGATGATACAGAAATGATTGTGTGCCGATAAAACTTTATTTATAAACACAGGCCAAGGGCCACATTTGGCTTTTAGGTCATAGTTTGCCGACTGTTTATCCAAACCACCCTCAACATTGACCTCAGCAAGCTCTTTTTCACTCACAAACCTGGTACAGCCTGGCTGGTATGGCTCAGCAGTTGAGCATCGACCTATGAACCAGGAAGTGAGGGTTCGATTCCTGGTCAGGGCATATGCCCGAGTTGCAAGCTCAATTCCCACTAGGGGCGTGCAGGAGGCAGCCAATCAATGATTCTCTCTCATCATTGATGTTTCTATCTCTCTATCCTGCTTTCTGAAATCAATAAAAATATATTAAAACAACAACAACAAAGCTGGTACATACTTCCCTTGCTCTAAACCTTTTCTATGCCTCTTCATTGCCTGGGAACAAAGGTCCCACTCTCCTTGGCTTGGTGTGGAAGGCTCTTTAGGATTTCACCTCCATCACTACCCCGTTGACAGCCATACCCTCTCGCTGATGTTATGTTCTCTGCCCTTCAGGTTCATCACCAGGCAAACTACTACTCATCTCTCAAAGCCCCGACTCCAGTGCCCCCTCCTCTGTGAATCCTCATCTGAACCAGAAGCATAACCTTTGGTTATAACTTCTCCCCACCCTTCACCCCATCCCTGAACACCTGGGCCTGGAAATATGTGTCCAGCTCTGTGTCCTCCCAATCTGGGGAGGAACCATGTGTTGTCCATGAGAATGGGTATCTTACCCAAGCCAACCAATCACGTAGTATCTCCTCCCCATGGCTGTGGTGATTGGTCTAGGAATGGGTGCATGACCCACACTGGCCAATCGAAGTCCTTCCCTGAGATTTTTTAGTCTCCTCTTTTACTCAAAAACTTGAAATCAGGTTACCATCACCTCCAGCACATAGTTAGCATTTGCTACTATGTGACAAATAACCAAATTCCCTCAGCCTTCCCCATCTCCCTACCACTTAATTTTTCTCCACAGCTCACGTCACCTTACGTGTGTAATGTTCACTTATTTCTTGTCTGTCTGCCCACTAGAATGTCTGATCCGTGAAAGTAGACATTTTTGTCTGTCTGTTCACACTGTCTCCAGCACTCAGAGTACCTACAGGATCGGCCATGTACTTTGCAGGGCTCACAGCAAAAAAATAATGCAGGGCCGCTTGTTCCAAATGCAAGAAACAAGGTGTCATTCAAGGTGCTAAGATGTTAAGCTTTTTTCTTCTTTCCCTGTGTCTCTCTCTCCACTTGTCATGGTTTCTCCCGTTTGCTATCCCCTGTCATTTTACATAAAGAAAAATTAGAAATTTGAACAAGCAGCAGAATGTGACAGATTCTATTTGCAATATCAGCCTTAAATGCAAATAAATGCATATAAGAGCACAGAACACACGTGGGCAGATTCACCGAAATTGAACCATTTGTGTTTCGTAGGTTGTATGTGTGAATCTTGTTCCCATCAGGCCCGCTGAGGCACGGTCCCAAACCAACCTGGTTTTGTTTCACTTCTGGTCATTCAAATGTTCTCCTAACACCGTGGAAGGTGGTGGGCGGAGCCGCCAGGAACCGAGGGGGAGCATGTGTATTGTGCCTGTGTCCTGTTCTCCATTGTCCCATCAGACTCCACTTACAAAACACAAATTCAGAGATTAAATTAGCAAGAATTTCAAGATGATGACAGCAGAGCACTGAGCCACACGTGGGTTTGTGGACAATGCTCACGAAGCCAGCCCCGCTCCAGAGGTCTGGTACGCAGCAGGTGCTCAATAAATGCTCATCCAGTGAGTGAGTGACTGGAGATCATCTAATCTCAGAGGCTCAGACTGTTCCCTATGAATGGTGTCCTAGCTCCAAGGTGGAGCGGGAGTGAGGGAGGTTGACAATAAATGAACGGTCAGAGAATAAATGTTTGTAGTTTAAACCCTGATTTGTGGTGAGTTTTCACAGCCTCAACAGAAAACTCATATGCTCCCCAACCTGCATCCCCACTTGGAGGAGAGGACCCCTGTTTCATCCGTCTGAACCACTGGCCTTCTCCAAACTGATCCGTTGAAAAAAGGGTTCTGCCACTACATGCAAAGATTTGGAACCCTGGTGCCCCTTTTAGCCCATTTGTCAGATGGGGAAACTGAGGCAAAGGCTGAGCAGGACTTGGTGGAGGTCTGAGTGATGGTCTGACTGAGCTGAGAGGCCCCCTCGTCAAGCCTCTTGGTTTCACACCCTACTTTCTCAGATGACTACTTTTCCCCAGAGGAGAAGGTGAATTCAGGGCTGTAATGAGGCAGCTGCTGTGGGAAACAGTCTGGAGTTTCCTCAAAAAGCTAAACATCGTCCCAGCTGGTGACAGTCTGGAGTTTCCTCAAAAAGCTAAACATCGCCCCAGCTGGTATGTCTCAGTGGATAGAGCGTCGGCCTGCAGACTGAAGGGTCCCGGGTTCGATTCCGGTCAAGGGCACATGCCCGGATTGCGGGCTCAATCCCCAGTAGGGGGCGTGCAGGAGGCAGCTGATCAATGATTCTCTCTCATCATTGATGTTTCTCTCTCCCTCTCCCCTCCTCTCTGAAATCAATAAAAAGTATATATATAGTTTAAAAAGCGCTAAACATTGAATCACCCTATGACCCAGCAATTCCACTCTCAGGGGTATTTCCCAAAGAACTGAAAACGGGGGCTGCAACAGGCATGTGTACACCAGTTTCCACAGCAGCAGGAGCCACAGGGCCCAGAGGTGGAAACAGCCCACCCGTAAGTCAGATGCACAGATACACACCACGTGTCCACCCACCAGTGGAATATGACTCAGCCGTGAAAAGGAGCGAAGCGCTGACACTCGCTACCGCATGGATGGACCCTGAGCACGTGATGCCCAGTGAGAGAGGTCAGACCCAACATGTGATTCCGTTTATGTGAAATGCCCAGAAGGAACATTTACAGAGACAGGAAGTGGGCTCATGGTGGTCAGAGGCTCCGGGAGGGGGCTCTGCTGATGGGGATGGGATTTATTTGGGGGTGATGGAATGTTCTAGAACTAGAAAGAGGTGCTGGTTGCACAGCATTGTGAATGTACTAAAACCCACTGAATTGTTCACTTAAAAATGATTAGCTTTATGTCAATTTTATCTTAATTTTTAAGAAACCCAGTGTTGCAGCGGAGGCTACGGCCACCCACTCTGCTGGGTTGTGTGGTGACTCTAACTTTTCAAGGAAACGCCATGCTGACCTCCGTGGTGGCTGCTCCATCTTGCATCCCACGGGCGATGAGTGGGGGTCCCAGTTTCTCCGCCTCCTCGCCAACACTAGGCATTTCCTGTTTTTCAAACTGACCGTTTTTTAAAGCCATTCTAATGGGTGTGAACCCTGACATTTATTGCAGAAATTGGAGGCTGGGAAGTTTCAAGTTATGACGGGCAACCCATTAGTGATTCTGAGGGAGGGCTGACACGCCTGGGAATTGGGGACATACTGCTTCTTCGGGGGAGGGGGCGGGTAGAAGAAGGGGAAGGGGTGGCAGGGCAATCATGAAGCCGAGTCCCTCATGGAAGACCTCACCGGTGAGCCTCAGCGATAACCTAAACTCGGGGCACCCGGTCGCCAGGCTGTGGACCTGAGGCTAATTGAATTCCCCCCCTCACCCCACTGTACCCACCAGCTCCGGCTCCTTCCAGGGGGACCACCTGGATTTTCAGGCGATGGGGTGGGGGTCTGCTCTGGGGGCAGCAAGGCAGGGTGATGTTCCTTCTTTTCTTTCCAGCGCTTCCACCCCAATACTGAGGCAGGGGCTCCCCCCGTGTCTCAACCCCCCCATCATTGCCCACCAGGTGCCCACAGACCTCCCTTCCTTCGGTGGACACCTGGGATGACCGGGGATAAGCAGGGGCTCACCTCCTGGGGCCCTGGGTGAGACCCCAGTCCTCAGAAAGCAGCAGCTGGTTGCAGGACTGCCAGCGAAGACACCTGGGGGCCCCCCAGGCTGAGTTGTTTCCTGGGGGGGACCCAGAGACATCCCACTTTGAAGGGACTGCTTATATCCAGCGGGACCCGGGGCCCAAACAGCTGGAGAGCGGTCCCCAATTTTGTGCAGAGTGGGTGTGATTCATAGATTGCCAGCCCAAAGGGACGGGGTTACAGGATGACAGGGGCAGGGGAGGAGTAAGCCCTTACTTAGCTCAGAACCAGGAAGGACACTGGGGAGGTGGGAGTGCATCTAGGCATTCGAGGGAGGATGGGGCCCCTGGGGTCTGGCAGGAGGTGAGAGACATGGGCCTGGCATAGAGGGGTGCCTGCGGAGGAGGGGAAACTCAGGGCAGCCCTGGGGGTGGCCCCTGTTGCCCGTCCAAGCCCCCTGCCTGCAGGGCCCACATTTCTGGTGTCTTCCCGAGTCAGCGGGAAGCATTTCTGAGAAGGGAAAGGCATCCCTCAGGGTCTCGGGGTTTCTGAGAACTGCCTTCACCTCTTCTCAGAACTGCCTCCCCAGACCCATCCGGGTAATGCCTGACATACACATCAAGTCTCCACCCGTCCACCCGCAGGCGTATGGAGGGGGTGAGCGCCTCATCCCTCGGGGGATGTAGCCAGCATGAGCAGGGCTGGGAAGAAAGGCTCTCAGAGCGGGTAAGGGTCTGTTCCTGGCTCAGACAGAGGCCTCTGGTCAGCTGTGGCCATTTCAGGTGGAGGAACTGAAGTACAAGACATGGAGACCTATCGCAGGCCATGCCTACAGGGACAAGGCAGCCCTAGCTCCTCATCCTCCCCTCCCTCCTCTCTTCCACATTCAAGCCCTGGAC
>NW_006291485.1:1928726-1929641 GCF_000327345.1 Myotis davidii | reverse complement strand
GTTGGGGGTTGGTGGTGGGGGCAGCCTTCCCTCTAGGAGGTGGGGTTCTAAGGGAGGGCCACAGGCAATAACTCACTTTACCCACAAAAACCTCACTCCTGGCACCCAGTTCTGGACTTGATGCCTCGTGTCCCCAATCACCCCCTTTCGCAGGTAACGGAAGCCCAGGGGCTTGGCAGTGCCCACCGGTCTGTGGAGCCGGAACGTGGATGCGGGGCGGGCGCGTTTGCAGAGCACCCTGCTCAGCTGCGCCCCGGCCATCACTATTCAAACAAGGACAACATTCTTCTCAAACCTCCAGCCTCCTGCCGGCCAGGCCCGAGGGAAAGGTCCCTTGGCCCAAGTAAGGGGGGTGCCTGGGAGGCCCCCTCAGCCACCCAGGAAAGGTATTATTATCAATATTCTTGTTGTTGTTGTTTGCCTGGCAGTGAAGCACACCACCCACATGGGGAAACTGAGACCCATGCTCCCCCTCAGCAGTGCCTCCCCCGTTTCCTGCCTTGGTCTCTGGGGCTGAGAGTCTCTGTGTAGTTACCTGCCCCCCCGCCCCCCGCCTTCTAGGCATTCCCAAAGGCAGACCCACGCCCAGCTGCCTGCAGATCTCCCACTAGCAACCCTTCTTCTGTTGTGGTTTGCATGAAGCCCACTTCACAGATGGGTAAACTGAGGCCTGCTAGGTGAGCTGCTCAGCCTGGGCTGACTCTGGTGCTGGGCCAGGACCAGTTTCTTCCACACCTGGCTGAGCTCCCTGAAGCCATCAGACATGGCGGGCAGAGTGCAGGGCTTGGATCCCAGCTCAGTGGCCGGGCTTGAAATATGTTTATGGATGAGAATTCCAGGACACCCGAACCACCATGATTGAAGAGGCCTGGCAGGCTCAGAACACACAGGGTGAGGGGGGGGGGAGGCGGGGGC
>NW_006291485.1:1924600-1924923 GCF_000327345.1 Myotis davidii | reverse complement strand
TGAGAACTGCCTTCACCTCTTCTAAGAACTGCCTCCCCAGACCCATCCGGGCGCAGCCTGACATACACATCAAGTCTCCACCCGCAGGCGTATGGAGGGGGTGAGCGCCTCATCCCTCGGGGGATGTAGCCAGCATGAGCTGAGCTGGGAAGAAAGGCTCTCAGAGCGGGTAAGGGTCTGTTCCTGGCTCAGACAGAGGCCTCTGGTCAGCTGTGGCCATTTCAGGTGGAGGAACTGAAGTACAAGACATGGAGACCTATCGCAGGCCATGCCTACAGGGACAAGGCAGCCCTAGCTCCTCATCCTCCCCTCCCTCCTCTCTT
>NW_006291485.1:1916815-1924555 GCF_000327345.1 Myotis davidii | reverse complement strand
CCTTCCCTCTAGGAGGTGGGGTTCTAAGGGAGGGCCACAGGCAATAACTCACTTTACCCACAAAAACCTCACTCCTGGCACCCAGTTCTGGACTTGATGCCTCGTGTCCCCAATCACCCCCTTTCGCAGGTAACGGAAGCCCAGGGGCTTGGCAGTGCCCACCGGTCTGTGGAGCCGGAACGTGGATGCGGGGCGGGCGCGTTTGCAGAGCACCCTGCTCAGCTGCGCCCCGGCCATCACTATTCAAACAAGGACAACATTCTTCTCAAACCTCCAGCCTCCTGCCGGCCAGGCCCGAGGGAAAGGTCCCTTGGCCCAAGTAAGGGGGGTGCCTGGGAGGCCCCCCTCAGCCACCCAGGAAAGGTATTATTATCAATATTCTTGTTGTTGTTGTTTGCCTGGCAGTGAAGCACACCACCCACATGGGGAAACTGAGACCCATGCTCCCCCTCAGCAGTGCCTCCCCCGTTTCCTGCCTTGGTCTCTGGGGCTGAGAGTCTCTGTGTAGTTACCTGCCCCCCCGCCCCCCGCCTTCTAGGCATTCCCAAAGGCAGACCCACGCCCAGCTGCCTGCAGATCTCCCACTAGCAACCCTTCTTCTGTTGTGGTTTGCATGAAGCCCACTTCACAGATGGGTAAACTGAGGCCTGCTAGGTGAGCTGCTCAGCCTGGGCTGACTCTGGTGCTGGGCCAGGACCAGTTTCTTCCACACCTGGCTGAGCTCCCTGAAGCCATCAGACATGGCGGGCAGAGTGCAGGGCTTGGATCCCAGCTCAGTGGCCGGGCTTGAAATATGTTTATGGATGAGAATTCCAGGACACCCGAACCACCATGATTGAAGAGGCCTGGCAGGCTCAGAACACACAGGGTGAGGGTGGGTGGAGGCGGGGACAGACCACCACCTGTGCCTCCCCCACACCCAGCAGGGGGTCTCCTGGTTCTTCCAACCTCCCCTTCAAAACCATCTCTAGCCCTGGTCCGTGTTTCCCAGTGGTTAGGACATCAGCCTGCACACCGAAGGGTCTCAGGTTTGATTCCTGTTCAGGGCATGTACCTACCTGGGTTGCAGGTTCCATCTCAGGCCCCAATCAGAGCCCATGTGGGAAGCAACCAATATGTCTCTCTTCTCTCTCTCTCTCTCTCTCTCTCTCTCTCTCTCTCTCTCTCTTTTTTTTTCTCTCTCTCTCTCTCTCTTTTTCTCTTTTCCTCCCTCCCTCCCTCCCTTCCACTCTCTCTAAAAATCAATGGAGAAACTATCCTCAGGTGAGGATTAACAAACAACAAAAAATCATGTCTAATCTGTCCACTTCTCCCCACCTCTGCATTCCCACAGTCCAGGGCACCCCTGTTTTCTGCTTGGATCTTTGTCCCCCGCCCCTTCCTACCCTCCTGCCTCGGACTGCCTGCCCATCATGTGGTACCAGAAGGGACTTTTCCAAAGGAAAATTGCTTTGTTGCCTCCACTCGTGTGCTAGAAGCCCCCATGGCTCCCTTCCTTCTCAGTAAAACCCAGACTTTTCCACCTGATCTTTGAGGCTCTCCCGCCACCACTCAGCCTGAAGCTAATAAACCTCCTACAGTTCCTGCCTCAGGGCCTTTGCACATGCAGTTTCCTCTATCTTCTCTCACCCAGCAGTTCCTCCTTCCTCAAAGCCCCTCCTTGGGGAACCCCTCCCTGTCCTCCAAACAGACCCTCCATTGCCCCCACAGGCTCCTCCCCCAGTCCTGGGTTCTTCTCTCTGACTCCACCCTGAGATAGAGGTCTCATGGGTCTCAATTTTATTCAAAGATTCCTGGGGGGGGCAGTGGAGGGGCATTTGCGACCTGTGCCCTGGTCATCAAACAGGGGACCCCAACCTTGGCCCAACTCATCCCCTGGGGGAAAGCCAGGCCTCTTATAGACCAAGCCCCAGTGGAATTTTAGTGTTGGCCATGCCCCCACAGAAGCCACACCCCTTCGTGCCCACACTGCAGCCTGGGTCTGCCCTTTACCAGAGGTTTCATCACTAACTTCCCCCACAACTCCAGAATGGTTTTAGCTTGGGGGTCTTTCTGGAACCCCTTCATACCTTTCCCACTCTCCACCCCCTCATGGTGGCATCAATTTACCCTCATCCACCCCTCCCATCAGCCCTTTCCCCTCCAGTTATCAGCCCAACACCCCCACCTCCAGGAAACCCTCCCTGAATACTCCCAAGGGTGGTGGAGACTCCTCAGGTCAGGGGCTTGCGCCGGGCCCATCCCCACCTGGTCGTTCCCTCCAAGTCCTCCCCAGGTTTCCTCCTCAGATCCCTCCTCGTCCCCCTCCTCCACATAGTTCCTCTCCTCTCCAAGCTCCCCAGGCATCCCCCCTTGGTTCTCCCCAGGTTTCACCCCGATTCTCTAATTAGACATCCATTTGTCTCTACCACAGAAAGAGGCCACTTCCAGGTGGTCGTCACCCAGTCCCCAGGATCCAACCCCGGAGTTCGTACTCAGGAGGTAGTCACGGGACCTTTGTGTAGATACGTGGAATGTGGGGTAGCTGGAGGCTCCTGCCTGGCCCCCTGGCCTTGGAAGAATACGTGTGTCAGGCTGGGCTTCTGCAGAGGGGTGGCCGGGAGCTGCCTGCACCCTTTGCCTCCTGGGATCCCCGACCCTGTTCCAGCCCTCTGACTCCTAAAGACTTGTGGTGCCCTCTTCCCTTTGCAGAGTTTAGGGTGCAGGGCCTTCTGGGGATTCTAAGCTCCTCCTAGCCCAGCCGTGGGCAAACTACGGCCCGCGGGCCGGATCTGGCCCATTTGAAATGAATAAAACTAAAAAAAAAAGACCGTACCCTTTTGTGTAATGATGTTTACTTTGAATTTATATTAGTTCACACAAACACTCCATCCATGCTTTTGTTCCGGCCCACCGGTCCAGTTTAAGAACCCATTGTGGCCCTCGAGTCAAAAAGTTTGCCCACCCCTGTCCTAGCCCCTTCCTCGGTACAGCAAGGGCACAACCCAGTGACAGGTGACCATCCACAAAATCCCAGCGTTTAGAGCCAGAGACACCGAGGAACATGGTTAAACTAAGTCCTGGGGCTTGATGCCTGCGCTCCCTCGACCTCTTCCATCCTCAGCTGACACAGGTGGAGAAAAACTAAGGACTACATGGATGGCTTGCAGGACCCTAGCCAGGATTAAATGAGGTGGTACTTAGCACCAGGCTGGTCCTGCTTCCTCTCCAGGCTCATGGCCGCCTCACCTCCCCTGAGCATCCCATTTCACAGATGTGGAAACTGGGGCCGAGAGTGGGACCCTGCCTGCCCAGACCCCCTCCGGCCGCCAGGGCCTGGTTGGAGGAGATAAAGCCATGAGCCTTTATCAGCCAGAGTGACATGATGGATGAGCCGGAGAATTCCTCGCAGCCGTCCAGCTGCCCATCGATCGGGCATCCCAGCCTCCGTGGCCGGCCACGATTAATTTATGTGGGACTGGAGAACACTAATTAAGTCTGTTTAAGAGGAAGTTAACTTTAATGCCCTGGCCGTCTGCCTCCCACACTGTCAGAGTGGCCGGAAGGTTCCACGGGTGGCGGGGAGAACGCAGGCGTGTGGCCGCTTCCCCTGTGGTCCAGCCCGTGTCGGGTCAGGCCAGCCACACACCACCTGACCACCACGCCCAGCTCCTGTGAGCTTCCACAGCTTCCAGCTGTGCAGAAAGGCCTAGGAGGAGCCGGGGCTGGCCTGGGAGGCCACCCTCCCGTGTGCAGACGTGAGGCAAGTGGGAAGACAGCTACCTGCACCGAGTGCCCGTTCTGGCCCCTGCCTGATGTCACCTCTGAGAGCGAGAACAAAGGCTGGGACGCAGTCGGTGCTTGGTTAGTGCTTGCCATGTCACAGATGCCCCGTGGAGCTCTTCTAACCCGGGTGGAGTTGTAAGTCTGGAGGGCAAATCGGGCACGTCCCTCCCTTGCTTGAGACACTCTATGGCTCCCCAGTGCTCTCCCACAGGAGTGCAGAGACCTGAACAGGCCCTGAGCCTCTGTCCACAGTCAGATGGGACTTCTCAGGCTGCCCTCCCACACCTCTGAGCCTTTGCATGTGCTGGTCCCTCTGCCAGGATTCCCAGGGACTCGCTCCAGAGTGGTACCTGCCACAGGTAAAGGACAGGCATTTGTCCATCAGGTCATGGAGGGACATTGGCCCTTCACCTTGGGGGAGGGGCCTCCAGGAGCAGAGACTTGGAGTGAGAACCTGAGCTCCCCAAAATGGGCAGTTGAAGCTGTGCTGAAATGAGGTGCCAATGGGCCGATACCCAGGCCCCAAAGTGTCTACTGTGGCAGGGGGGTGATTGCTCAGTGCCACCCACTCTCTGGGACAGGCAGGGTCCCTTGCCCTACCCAGGGAAGGAACTAGTGTTCTCCAGCCACCTTACCTTGGATTGGGGAGGATCGGGGAGGTCGGTGGAAACAGATGGATTTGGATGTTTTCTGCAGGGCACTGGTGAGCCATGAATGGCTCTTGAGCAGAGGAAGACTGTGATCTGATTTTTGTTCTTAAATGTCTCCCTGAGAGATGCACCAGCCGAGGGCACAGCACTGGAAGGAGAAAGCCAACCTTGGAGCATGTCAGCAGGAGCCCTGGCTGGTGTTTGGTGTCCAGGAGCAGGGCAGCAGGAAGGGGTCCTGTGAGCCGTGGGGGAGTGTCCAGGGTGGTCAGTCCGAGTTCGCCCCACCCTCCTTGATTGGTCTGAGGCCTTCAGGCAGGTCACCTCCTGCTCTGGCCTCCATCTCCCCATTGGCCCAGCAAGGTGTTGGCTTAACCCTAACCTGTGGGGACATTTAACCCAAACCCTGCAGACCCCCAGGCCCTGGTCTGAGCCCCTCCCTGATTCCCAGCCCCGCCACCTGCCGGCCTCCCCTCTCAGGCAACATCTTCATTACGGAGCCGAGTTGTTTAAATAAATGAATTAATATTGACGAACCATCAGTGCCCTAATAAATGATTAGTTAAGGCGCACATACATCACGCCGCGGGGACGCCACAGCCCTTAATTACTGCTGCAGAGGGGCCAGCGGGGCCACGGCTGCTGCCCCAAACCCCTTCCTGAGCCTGGACCCCTTCCTGGCCACCCAGCTCCCCCCTGGGTCTCAGGAGGTGGGCAGGGAGGCAAAGCTGGCCTGTCTCTCCCGTGCCTCCATCTCAGACAGTTCAGTCCTGCCTGGTGTGTGTGTGCTCTCGGCTCAGCCTCATCCCAGATGTCACACCCCCGCCCCAAATCTCTACCCTCCCAGGAACCTGAGGGCCAGGTTTAAAATGGCTCCTTCCTCATCCTTTCGGTCACCACAACGTGAGGAACTGTATTAAAGGGTCGTGGCATTAGGAAGGTTGAGAACCACTGTTAAAGCTTCCTGTGGCTCCCGGTGAACTCCAGGAAAAGACCTGAATCCTCACATGGATCATGGACCCCCCACCCCCACCCCCCTGAAGCCTGGCCAGCTTCAGAGCCTCCCGCCTTCCCCCCCACATCCTGATTCCTGCCTCAGGGACTTTGCAGGTTCTGTTCCCTCTGCCAGAAATGCCTGTTCCCCTCTGGGCCCAGGCGATCCTGCTCACCTCTCGGCCTGCAGCTGAGAAACCAGTGGAGGGGACTTGTAGGGAGAACCTGGGTGAAACCTGGGGAGAACCTAGGGGGGATGCCTGGGGAGCTTGGAGAGGAGAGGAACTATGTGGAGGAGGGGGACGAGGAGGGATCTGAGGAGGAAACCTGGGGAGGACTTGGAGGGAACGACCAGGTGGGGATGGGCCCGGCCCAAGCCCCTGACCTGAGGAGTCTCCACCACCCCTGGGAGCAGCACGGGGGACACCCAGGCCTTGAAGCTTTTGCCCTCCTCTGACACCTCTACCCTGTGTCTCAACTTCCCTAGGGCGTGAGGGGAGACCCCTGAGGTCTCAAGCCCCAACTGGGGATTAGGCAGAAGGCAGGTGAGACCTAAGCGATGAGCTGGTTCATTTATGCTCTTCCTTTCCCCCACCCTGGTGTCCACCCACCATGACTCACGCATCCTGCATGCAAGTCAGGGCTGGGCCCGAGGGAAGGATAGGGCCCTGCATATCCCCTCTCAGGTGCCCAATGACTCTTTGGGGGCCCTTTGGGGCCCCCTGCCCCTACCCCAGCCTGACTGTTTACAGTGCGGTGACATTGTCCAGAGAGGGCAGGGGCCCAGCCGAGCGCACACAACTTGGCGGCTGCAGACCCTGCTCTGGGAGGGGCAGGGGTGTCCATGGAGCTTCTCGTCTTTGTGACCCTGAGCGTGACCAGCGTCTGCGTTAAGGGAGGTGGTGGTGAGCGCCCCACACCCCCTGCCAGGAGGCTCCTCACAGCTGTCCAGCAGGGACACCTGCAGACACCACAGCTAATGGCTGCTGAGAGGGAGTGGGGAGGGTTCGAGCAGAGCTGAGAAGTGGGGAGAGATGTGGTAAGGACATAGGGAGGGACAGAGGAGGGGGGAGGGGGAGACAGAGATGGAGAAAAACAGAGATATAGGGATGGAGAGAGAGAGACAGAAATGGAGAGAGAGACAAAGAGAGATAAAGATATTCAGAGCGGGCAGAGAGAGACAGAGGGACAGGGAGCAAGAGGAGAGGTTTGAGAGGGGCAGGCAGGTGGGGATGTGCAGGGGAGGCTCTGACAGGACATGGGGGTCCTCCTACCCAGCCTGCCTCTGACCCTGCCCAAGGCCCAGGAGCTCTGGGCTGGCCCCCACCATTGGGCCAGCTCCCAAGCAGTCCCTCCCCTTGTCATTGTTGAGCCCACATTCTGCCTCTATTAAGCTCCTGCTATGGCGAGTCCTTCTGTCTGTCTGGTCTAGGATCTCTGTGGGAGGCCAGGGACATGCTCCCTCCCTAGACCTCCCTCTACTGAGCTCTCCCCCTAACCCTCCCTTCCTCCCCCTCTCCCCCCCCCACCCCACTATGGGCAGGCCCCTTCACCATGGGTGGGCCCTGGTGAAGCAGACAAGGTCATACTATGTGGCTGTGGCCCAAACCTGGTTAATCTCCAGCTTTTGCCTGGAACCACCTCCTGGAAGCTCGGGGAGACCCCCAGGCCCCTCTTTGGCCCCGTGCGTCCGTTTTCTTACATTCAGGGCCTCAGAAATGCATGTTCAAGGCCCTTTCCTCAAGGCAAACCCAGGGTCAGACACAGGCGCATCTGGGTTTAGAATCTCATCTTCTGGACTCTGAACAAGACCCCCATCCTCCCTGAACCTCGGTTTCCCCGCTTTGAAGACCAGGCCAGTTATGCTTCCCGCCTCACAGGGCTATGGGGATGAAGGGGGTACCTGGGACATACAGTTAGCACTCTATAAATGTTGGGGATGATTGAACAATAAAGATTTGTGGCAACAATGGACTGGGAAGGTTATCAAGAGTAGAAGTCCAGTCTGAATGGTTACAGTTTAATTTACTACCACCACCATTATTGCTAAGTACTATTGTTTAGTCAATTGACAAACGCTAGCTGTGGGAGCATTTGGAATAAGGGGCCTCTGAGGGCATATCTGGGGTGAGTGTGGGTGGCCACCCGAACCAGCTCACCACCTCCTCAGCCCACGCTGGAGGCTAAATCTGCCTTCAGCCCTGCCCCCCAAGGCCAAGCACCTCCCAGAGGCCTTTGCGGTACAGAAGGGGGTAGGATGGGTGAAAGAGCTGGGCCCTCCAAAACCAGTTCCTTCCCCCCCAACCCCCCCCCACAAGTCCTCCCCAGGTTCCCC
>NW_006291485.1:1916108-1916496 GCF_000327345.1 Myotis davidii | reverse complement strand
GGTGGGTGGGGGCTTCATGAGCCATATGAGGGCTCAGGTCTTTCTCTGGAGTTCACTGGGAGCCACAGGCTTTAGATATCCACTGAGCCAAACCAGTCAGGGCACCCCCTAGTTTTTCCACCAATTCCCCCAGGTCCTCTCCAGGTTCCCCAGGCATCCCCGCTAGGTTCTCTCCTAAGTTCTCCCCCAGGTTTCACCCAGGTTCTCCCCACAAGTTCTCTGGACTGGTTTCTCAGCTGCAGGCTAAGGGATGAGCAGGAACGCCTGGGTTCAAAGGGGAAAAGGCATTTCTGGCAGAGGGAGCAGAAGCTACAAAGTCCCTGAGGCAGGAATCAGGATGTGTGTGTGGGGGTGGGGGGGCAGCTGAAGCTGGTCGGGCTTCTTGGGG
>NW_006291485.1:1911951-1916072 GCF_000327345.1 Myotis davidii | reverse complement strand
GGCTTCATGAGCCATATGAGGGCTCAGGTCTTTCTCTGGAGTTCACTGGGAGCCACAGGCTTTAGAGTAAGGAAGGGTTGAGGAAGGAGCCATTTTAAACCAGGCCCGCAGGCTCCTGGGAGGGTAGGGATGTTGGGGGCAGGCAGGGAGTCTGGGAAGAGGCTGAGCACACACACCAGGCAGGACTGAACTGTCTGGGATGGAGACACGGGAGAGACAGGCCAGCTTTGCCTTCCTGCCCACCTCCTGAGACCCACGGGGGAGCTGGGTGGCCAGGATGGGGTCCAGGCTCAGGAAGGGGTTTAGGGCAGAGTGTTCTGGCTCAGCCCTCTGGCTGTGGGAGCTCAGGGCCTCCGTTCCCCCACCTGTATTATGGGATCACAGACTCCCCCACCCCACGTGTTGACCAGAAACAGACCCCTAAAGGACAACAGGGCCAATCATGAGCCACAATTATTATTTATAATAACAACAGCCCTAGCTGGTTTGGCTCAGTGGATAGAGCGTTGGCCTGCAGATTGAAAGGTCCCAGGTTTGATTCCGGTCAAGGACACATGCCCAGGTTGCGGGCTCCATCCCCAGTGTGGGGTGTGCAGGGGGCAGCCGATCAATGATTCTCTCTCATCATCAATGTTTCTATCTCTCTCTTCCTCTCTGAAATCAGTAAAAATATTTAAAAATTTTAAATAATAACAATAATAATAGTGACTATTGGATTAATGTGCCCCCGCATACACCCCACATACGCCTGCCACATGAGGCACTCCACAAATGCAGCTGGTTAATGGGTCTTCCTGGCTATGGCACCCCTCTCGGAGCCTCCGTCTCTAAACGCACTGAATGGGGGCCCCAACGAGGCACCCTCCTCTTCCCGGGAGCACCAGAACAGGGGCACTCAGGGAGCCCCCAAACAAGAGGCCATCCCCTGCCCCATCCCCTCCCTCGTCCCTGTGCCCTAGGGAGCCGTTTACAAGAAGCCTTGTGCTTCTCCCACCGCCCCTGCCTGGCGGCCCTACCCAGCCGGGGTAATCTAATCGTGTTTCCAAGACTGCGATCAATAACCCCCAGGCGGCGCCAAAACGAGGTTCTTAAAGGGCCAGCAGCCCAGCCCTGGCCAGCAGGGAGAGGGAGCCCCATCGTCAGGCCTGGACCCCAGCTCAATGCTGTGGAAAGACAGGCTCCCTGCATCAGCACAGCCCATGGTAGCCCCCACCCCCAGGCTGTGTGGTTCTGAACCAGCCGCCTGGCCTCTCTGAGCTGCCTCCCCCTTAAAAGGATCCCCAGGAGGCCCACATCTCCATCTGCTCCCATTGGCTGCATGGGGAGACAGAGACTCAGAAAGGGTTTATCCTGTGCATTCTGCTGTCCCTCAAACCATCACCACCCCACTATCATCCCCACAGCACCCCTGCCCCAAGGTCCCTCTGCATCCCCTCCCGGTGGGCCCAGGCCCAGGATCCATACAAACATGCTTAGTGATCAATGTCTGTGCCGGACCTCGCTCATCGACCTGCAGGTAGGCCCCCTGCGGCCCCACCCTTCCATGCTGCCTTCGGAGCCAACAAGGGAGAAAGCCTGTGTCTCCTGGGTGTTTGGGAACCTTCCCCGGCCCCGGCCTATAAAGGAAAACCCTGAAGGGCCCTGACTGCTTCCCTGGGGCCTGAAAGGGTGAGATGCTCAGTGTTCGGATGCTGGGCTCTTCCAGAAGCAGTGGCAGCAGCCAGCTCGGGAGTGAGAATGTGACTGCGGTGTCTGTTGTGTTTTGGATGCCGCCCTGGTTTCTAGTGCCTGCCCTGACCAGTGCCTGGCTGGGTGGCCTTGTCATGGGCTGTAAACTGTGACAGGACCTAGCCTTCCTCCTGGCGGGCCGAGGAACTGTGCCTCGCACATAGTGAGCGCTCCAAAAGCGGGCCTGGATTGGATTTGGAGTCTGGACGTGCTCTGGGAGAAACTGAGGCCCAAGAAGTGCACACCATCCCTGTGCGTCCAGGACTCACTTGACCTCTGACCCTGCTGACACTACCCCCAGGGACCCACTCACCCTCTCTGAGTCTCACCACCTTTGCTCTGGCTGAGGGACCCACATCGAACACCCAGGCCTGACCCCACTTCCTTGTCACCTTCTGGGACCAGAGTCTGGGCTGCAGGGGTGAGAAAAGATTGATGGAGTGGCTGACCCTGTGGCCACCGTTGCCAAGGAGATGGCCCAGGAGGGCTGGGCGGAGGAAGTGGCCAGGGCCAGGGGTGACAGGGGAACCGAAGAGGGAAGACAGAGAGGGAGGGGAGAGAGGGATAAAGGGAGAGCAAAGAGGGAGGTGAGATGGACGGAGGGAAGGACAGAGAAACAGCAGAAAGGAACTACAGCAAAGGGCCACAGTCTTCACATCAGAGCTTCCTCAGGAGCTTGTCAGCTATAATAACAGCCATGGGTGGGGCCCGGGAACCAGCATTCACCCATCCCTGGAGTCTACCTTTGAGGAGCCACTGATGACAGGCTCTTGTCTGCAGACTTGGCCTGGACCACCTGAGGTCACCTGGGAACCTTGGGAGCCAGGGGAGCTGGCACCTGCCTGCTCTCTATGGTGGTGCTGCATCTATTCATGCCCAAGAGACTAGGAAAGGTGTCCTAGAAGAAGGGCCAATGGTGCAGGGCCCTGCAGGATGAATAGGAGTTTGTGAGTAGAGAGGGACCAGTAAGAAGGAGGGAGGCAGCTCTGCATCCAGCCCTGGGAGCGGAGCGGGGTGGGGGTGGGTGGGATTACAGGGAGGGCCCCTGCTTTGCTAATGGCTGTCTGTAATGCTGGAACCTCTGTTTGGGGCTGGCTGGCTGTGGCTGTGTTGTAGGAGCTGGGCCTGGATCCCTATTTTCACGGACAGTGTTGGGCTTGTCCTTCAGCCAGGTGCGCCGCCACGCACATGTCTGAGCCAGACGCACGCGTTCTCAGGGGCCCCAAGTGCAGCACTGGCCGGCACGTGCGGGCTCAGCGGGCGTCCCCGCATTTCTGGGCGCTGAGCGCCCTCTAATGGACAGTGTCCGCGGCGTGGGCCCCACTGCATGTTCATCCCTGAGAGCGCACTTGAAGGTCCTGGTTGGGGCGGTCCCTTCTCCAACCAGGTCAGGCCGGGAATCGATGTGGGAGTCAAATGGTTACATGAGGGTGAAAAGTCAGGCGGGAGGGTGCCCAGGAATTAGAACGGGCAGCCGAGTAGGGCCCCCATTTCCTTCCTCACCATTCAGCCCCTCCGTTGCGCCCGTTGGAGCCCATGTGCCCTGGTCTGGGGGAATCTCTCTGACTTGGTATTCCCCCCACCTGGGGGTTTCCTGGGGGTCCCGGAGTGCGGGCTGGGCTCCATGGGGCGGGGGCTCCGAGGAAGACCGGCGGCCTCTCCTCAGGGCCCACCAGGGGACAGCAGGTGCCCGGGTGCATGCCTCCGCTAAACATGGAGCACCCCACCTCGCTGCGCTCGGCCTGTTTCCCAGCTTGCAATGGGGACGTGCATGGTCCAAGGTGGCAGGAAGGCCTCTGGGAAGAGGTGACCTTGTAGGGGAAAAGACCTTCACACAGGCAGGGGAACAGCATGTGCGCAGGACTAAAGGTAGGCCCTCTGAACAGGTGGGAGCTGAAGGCCATCCTGAGGCTGAGCCAGCCAGAGGACAAATGTGGAGGCAGGAGGTTTGGAGAGAGACCACAGCTGGGGCTGTGAAGGGGCCCCCGGTTCTGGTCTGAACTCAGGGGGTTGGGTTGACAGCATCATTCAGGTTCAATGACAGAATCCAAAGGTTTGAAGATGGATTTTGATCCTAAATTCTCAACTTTCCCAATATGGGATGCTTAGAATGGAGCCACCTGTAGAAACTTCCGGAATCCTGGTACCCTGGTTGATGCCAAGATTGATGCCTGGGGAGAGGGGGTGAGTGGGGTCCCTGTGATCCAAGGGACAGGGGTAACACTAAAGGGCCAGGATCTTGTACCCACAGGCAGGGTGAGGAAGGCCCCATCCTCACCCCCGGGGTAGTTCCAGAGTTTCTGTGCCTTTTGTATGTTTTCAGAGAGGAAGGGAGAAAAAGAGAGAGATAGAAACATCAATGATGAGAGAGAGTCATCTATCGGCTGCCTCCT
>NW_006291485.1:1908653-1911938 GCF_000327345.1 Myotis davidii | reverse complement strand
CCCCCCCCCCCCCCCCGCCCCCAAGGACTGAGCCGGCACCCCAGGCATGTGCCCTGACCCGGAATGCAACCATGACCTCCTAGTTCTTAGGTTGATGATCAAACACTCAGCCACTCCGGCTGAGCAGAGTTTCTGTGCCTTTAAGATAATGCAGCAAAATTAGCAACTCTGCCATCATTAATATGCAGAAATGCAAATCAGGGGGTGATTAAGCCACAGCCCCCAGAGGATATTTCTGCAGTGATGGATTCTATTGTCAGTGAGGTTTGGCATATTGATGTGCTAGAGAGGGAAAGGGGGCTGTAGATCTGGGGGCTGAGGGTCCTGGGGGGGTACCTACCCAGTGCCCTACTTGATGCTTGCAAACCCCTCTCACCCTCCTTCCCCAGGGCCTGACCTTGGGACCTGAAAGGGGGAACAGTGGGCAGGTTCTGCCAGGCCAGCTTGCCAGGTGACCTGGGGTTAGGGACTGGAACTTGGCTGAGGGTGGCCCCTGGGCCTCAGGGCCTTTGCACTGTCACTGTTCCAACCAGGATCACTTCTGGCCTTCATATTCCCCCCCGGGGACCCCCAAGCCACCCAGCTCTGACCCCGCACCAGCTTCAGATGCTTACAGCAGCGCCGTCAGGATTGTTCCCCCTTATATGCCTCCCTTGCTCCCCACCCAGGGCACATATCACCAGCCTGTGGTCCCACCAGGTGCCTGTGCCCAGCACTTGTGGGCCCAGAGAGGGTTCCCACAAGCACTCTACAGAGAGACAGAGGAAGAGAGAGACAGACAGAGACATAGACTATGATAGAGAGAGACAAAGGCAGACAGAAAGGGGGAACAGTGAGAGAGAGAGACAGACAGAGAGAGACAGACAGAGAAAAACAGAAAAAGGCAGAGAGACAGAGAGAGAGACAGAAAGAGAGATACGGAGACACAGCCCTTCAACAACCCCTCCCAGCAGAGGCTCAGCGTTGGCCCAGGGCCAGCTGCCAGCTGCTGCCTCCCTTCCTCCCCCCTCTGCCCTCCCTCCTGCACTGCTGGTGGGGGTGGGGCCCCAGAGGAGCCCCAGCTGCTGCTGCCACACACACACAGGCTTGTTTGGTGGCCCTTCCAGCTGCCCTGGGACCCCACAGTCCCTGGGCTGGAGAAAGTGCCCCTAGGCAGGGGCTTCTGGGCACCACCAGCTGTAGGACAGGCCTCTGAGCCTCACCTGTGCCATGAAACCGCCCTTCAATTCATCCTCTCCATCCATTGGTGCCCACTGTGTGCCAGGCCTAGGGGGCGGTGCTGGGGATGCAGGAGTGGCCTGGGTAGGCCCAGGGGCTGTCCTTGTGAAACTGGAGGTTTGGGGGCGGGCACTGAACAAGCCAATCAGATGGTTTGGGATATTGATAGGTACAAGGGGGAAAGGTAACAATGAGGCCTGATAGGCTGGAGCGTGAGGAGAGAGGGTGTTCTTGGGAGAGGGCCCAGCCGTGCAAAGGTCCTGAGGTCAGAATGAGACATCAAGTCCAAGGAGCAGCGAGGAGCAGCCAGTGTGGCTGAAGGAAAGCCAGGCCTGAGAGCACAGGGTATGTGCTTTATGGCCCCCACTTTCCTTCTCGCCCCGGTTTCTTCCTTTTCTCTGGTCCTGCCCAGACCCCACCCCCGGCTGGGGGTGTCTGCCCAGTTCTGGGGCCCTGCTGGGCCCCTGCGTTGCTGACATAACCAAGCCACAGGTGGGGAAGGAATTAGAAACTGGTGGGTGAATGTTCTTGTTCTTCTTTGTGCCCGCTCTGCAACCCTATAAGCAAGGCACAGAGAGGTTAGAGCTGGTCTGGGATCCAGCATTCCACTGTGCTCTGCCCTGGGGCTGGCTTGGGGTGGAAGGAAACAGAGAAGCAGAGAGGGAGCCAGGTTCCCCTCCCCCACCAGGCAGTGTGGTGATGGGGAGGCCAGGCCCCGGAAACCAGAGCCGAGGGACTCACAAGGATTGGAGGCAGGCCCTCAAGATAAATGGGGAGCTCGGCCAGTGTGGCTCAGTGGTTGAGCGTGGACCTAGGAACCAGGAGGTCACGGTTTGAGTCCCAGTCGGGGCACATGCCCAGGTTGTGGGCTCGATCCCCAGTGTGGGGCATGCAGGAGGCAGCCGATCCATGAGTCCCTCTCATCATGGACGTTTCTATCTCTCTCTCCCTCCCCCTCCCTTCCTCTCTGCAATCAATTAAAAAAAAAAAAAAGCCCTGACCGGTTTGGCTCAGTGGGTAGAGCGTCAGCCTGCGGACTGAAAGGTCCCAGGTTCAATTCTGGTCAAGGGCAGGTACCTTGGTTGCGGGCACATCCCCAGTAGGGAGTGTGCAGGAGGCAGCTGATCGATGTTTCTAACTCTCTATCCCCCTCCTTCTCCCTTCCTCTCTGTAAAAAAATCAATAAAATATATTTTTTAAAAAAAGATAAATGGGAAAACTGAGAGCAGCAACCTTCAGAGAGGAGGATCTATAACCCAGTTCCTCCCAGGCAGTGCTTGGGGCTGTCCCTGCCCTCGAGGAAGGAGCCCCCTCCTTGCTCTCGCAGCACCAGGAGACCCAGCCTTGACCCTCATGGGTGTTGTCACTAATCACCTTCAATTTATGAGAACTCCCGCCCTGTGTAGGGGTTAACCATGCTGGGCTCTCTTTGCAGTGCTCCTTGTACCCTGCTCATTCCCAGGATCGCCCTGGGGGGTGGGGGGTGCTTCTCAGGCACCAGCGGTTTCCCCCAGAAGACCCCAGGGCAGCTAGGAGCCTGTCCCTCCCAGGGAATACCCAGTGAGCATTGTCACTGAAGTGGTTGGGGGGCCCTCCCTGTGGAAACCCAACCCCCCATTCCGTATCTCTGCAGGGTTACACAGCTTCACATGGAGTTGAAAAACTAAACTTTCTTTTAATTAAAAAAAAAAACAACAACTCCCCACACACAGAAAAAATACAGCCCACCCTCCGTTAATCCCACCTCTTAAATATAAATATAAAGTAAGAACTGAAAGTCCCCCCCAACCAGAGCAACCACTGAAACCTTGGGCATTTCCTCCTGCACGTTTTTAATACATGCTTTCTTCCTCTACAAAAAAAAAAAAAACAACAAAACGCCACCCCCAAATGGTGCCGTGGTCGCAAACTTGTGTTGTATCTGTAGCGTCTGCCTCAGACATCTTCCTTGCTCAGAGCACATGTGCACACCCCTCTGCCGGGAGGGAGGCAGTGCTCGGCCCTCAGCCATGTCTTCTTATACATCCCCTTTGCTGGGCATCGGGGTTTTTTCTGAATATTTGCTGC
>NW_006291485.1:1901922-1908593 GCF_000327345.1 Myotis davidii | reverse complement strand
CCTGCTGGTGCTACCACTTTTAGATTTGTGAGTGTTAGCACTGGAATTGGGAGGGGAATTCAAAGGGATGTAGGGTTTCTTAGTCCCAATGAGCACCCCACAATGGTCCCTGCGTCTACCTTCACCATCGCAGGAAGCCGCCAATCTTGTACTGTTTTACCAACGATAAGGACAAAAGGTGGTTTGTTGTTTCTGTATCTGCATTTATTTCGTCATGAGTGACTTTCTGCTTTCTTTTTTCTGTCTCTCCATTGGCCATTTGTATTTCTTGTTGTGTGAACTAATTGTTCATTTCTTTGCCCAGTTTTTTGTTTGGTTGTGTTTTCCTATGTTTGTTTGTTTGGTGTTTTTATTGATTTGTAGGAAGGATACAAATCTTTCTTCTATTATGATGTTGCAAATATTTTCTTCCCAGCTGTCACACCTCATCTAACCTCATCTGTGGGTTTATTACAATTCAGCAGGGTTTTGTTTTTATGTAGTCAAATTTGAAGATTTTCCCCCTTTTATAGCTCAGGGCTTTGTGTCTTTTTCACCCCCAAGGAGGCAGGGGGGCGAAGGGGAAGGGGGACAAGGCCAGCCTGTGCGTATTCCCCTCCAATACTAGGAGTATAGGGAGCTCAGTTGAGTCAGGCACCTCCTGCCCTCTGACCCTGCCTCATTGACACTCTCCACCGACCATTTGAAAACTGCCACCCACACCACAAGAAGCAGGGGCCAGGCCTGCACCCAGACGCCTGGGGACCCAAATAGATCTGCCTCCTTTCTTGGGCTTCTTGATGACCTATTTGTGCAACTTATTTGTTTTCTCTGCAAACACACAGCCGGGCCATGTCAAGCCCCAGTCAGGATGGAGCTCATGGAGTTGGTTCAACTTCTTTAGGCCTCAGTTTCCTCCCGTGTGATTTGGGGCCAACCACAGCCCCCTACTCACCAGGCTGGCAGGAAGATCACAGGAGATACTGGGCATAAAAATTGCATCACAGGGCCAGGCACAAAGCCACCACGTAGGTGACCCCATTGACCTGCTCCTTCTGTAAAAATGGCCTATCGCTTCTCGTCCTTTTGGCTAAGATCAAGTGTAAAACTGCCTAAACACCCACCAAGGCTCCATGCCCTCCGGTGGTCCTGGGCACAGAAGCCTGCCTAGACTTACAGTTGTGTGACTTTAAGTGGCTGCATTCCTTTGTGTGCCAGTTTCCCCATCTACAAGACGAGCGGTTACCACCTCACAGGGCCAGGGGGAGATTCAATGAGATGATACACCAAGATAAAGCACAACATGGCATCGCTTGGGCCCAGCCCCCTGATTTGCACAAGGGGAAACTGAGGCCCAAGAGGAGCAGCCCCTGCTTAGAGTCATACAGCCACGACAAGGTAGAGCCAGGATTTAAACGTAGATCTGTTGGTGAGCCGGGCCAGAGGCTGGGAACAGGACTCATTCTCCATTTCCTCCCTGGACACCCACCTCTCAGGCCCCAAACCTTTCCATAAAAACCAGGAGGCTTCCTGGAGAAGGCAGCACCCAATCTAAAGGGCCAAAATATAAGGAGGAGATAGTCAGGTACAAGAGGAAGGGTGGCCTGGGAGGAGGGCCCAGCCAGGACAAAGGCCTGGAAACTCACGGGTGTTTGAAGGACGGTAAGGAAGGGAATCTGGAGGGCTGTTGAGGCTTTGAGGAGGGAGGTGGGCTGAACTGGAGCCAGAAAGGAGGCCAGGGTGGGGTTGGGGTCCAGACAGGGTGGCCGGAACTTGGGTCAGTACCACTCACTGCCGCAGGCTTTCCATGGCCCTCAGCATCCCGAGGGGATGGCTTGCCATGCCACCTCCCGCCTGTACCCAGCTGTGCCCTCTTTCCGATCACCCTCACCAGCCCAGGGACACCTCAGCATTTCAGGCTCAGTTCCCATGCCCCCAGTGAGACCACGTCACCCTCCTGGCTTTTTCCCAGGGCCCTTGAGCAAGACCCACCCACACTCCTTAGCCTCGCAGGTGCTGGCAGTCCGGAATGCCCTTCCCCCATTTCTGGAAGGCCCCAGGGAGCTGGTGCGGAGCTTGGAGGCCAGGTGAATCCAGTGTGGAAGCCTGGCCAGCCCAGGTGGAAGGCCTACGCCTCAGTTTCCCTAACTGAACAGGAGGTGGTTCCTGCTTCCTCTTTTGAGAAGGTCAGGGGATCTGGAGAAATCTCAGGAGAAGGGGGGACAGGAGTGTCTTCCATTTCACCATGAGCAGAGGTCAGCGAGGTTACTCTGTGGGTGGGTGCATGGGCGGCAGGAATCCAGCCCGGCTCCCTGCAGCCTACCCCTCCCACCACCCCCTACCACCTCAGGGAACTGGGCCAGACAGTGCCCATGGGGAAGGTGGGGAAGCACCCCATGTTTTCACAGGCTGCCCCGGAATGCAGTGGGACAGGCCCTGGGGCCCCTGACTCAGGAGCTATGGGCCACCTGGGGCACCAGACCAGGAGCGGGGAGGGTCTGCCCTCAGCTGGTGGCTCGGGCCCTGAGGATGGATGTTCACAGGGTAGGTGAGGGCGTCCAGGGGAAAGAAGCAGTGCCATGGTCAGGCTCTGTCTGGGTTTGGGGTTTAGTTCAGATCACTGTTTGTTCATTCATCCATTCATTCATCTACCCATCCATTCATTCACTCACTCACCACCCTCTGCCACACACCCCTCCTGACCACCCCTTTTCATTAACTATCACTGGCCCCAAGACGTCCTTGCTAGGAGAAGGGCATCACTATTAATTCCTGCAGGTCCCAGCCCCACACTGATTGGTGGCTGTCTCCTCCTCCCTACCCCAAGGGTGACCCTTCAGTTCCCCCTCAAATGTATCCCAAATTCACCTGATTCATCTTGACCAGGGCCAGCCCTTCTCTCCCCCAGTGACCATCCCGCCTCCTCCCCACACAGCCACTGGGATCAGGTCCCTTTCAGGCTCAAATCTCCCCCATGGCTCCCTAATGTCCTCACCATGAAGATCTGACCCCTCCCTGTGGTATCCGAGGCCTTTCCCCTTTCACCTTGGCTCCTTTGCCTCCATTCTGGGGGCTCCGCCTCATCGCTTCCTTAAATACACCCTGTGCAGTCCCACCTCCCTACCGTTGCCCCTGTTCTCCCCTGCCTAGAGTGCTCCTCTCTCTTTGTCCATCAACTTCACTCCTCCTTCTGGTCACACCCAGTGTCTCTGGGTCAGGGGATCCATCCCAGAGAGTCAGGGTCCTGTAGAAGACATTCAGAGAATCTTCTGGATCTCTATGACACCTGGCAATGGGAGAAATGAGTCTGCAGCTCTGGTCACCCTCCAGAGCCCCCTGCCCAGCTCTCATGGGCCACCTGCTCCCCAGTACAAGTCCAAGCTGAGGGCAGGGGCCAAAGCATTGTTGGGTCCCCTCCCTTCCTTATATTCACACGTGGGAGTGCCAGGGAAGTCAGGCCTGGGGAGCAGCTGGTGGAACTGCTGCTTCACCATCCACTGAACACCCACTATGGCCAGCATCCCCTCCCTCATCTGGAGAGGTTAATAAGCCTCCCATCCCATCTCCAGGGAGACCCCCCAACCCCAGGCCCAACCAGCAGGCCCAGAAGGAACTCCCAGGGAGAATGAATGAATGAATGAATGAGCCCTGATCCAGGCCTGGGTGGGGGGATCATGGTGAACATGGACTTGTCAGCACAAGCTGGGATGAGGAAGTGAGGTGTGTGTGAGGGGTCTAGCTTGAGTGATAAGTGCTTCTCCCTCCTGCCACATCCGAAATGCAGAGAGGAGCTGGGTGGGGTGGGAGAGTGAGGGTGTCTATTCACACTCCAGGAGAAGGTACCCACTTTAGAGACAAATGAAAACAGATGTCAGGAGGGTGGCCCTGAAATCCCAAGTCCAATTACATTCTCCCCGTGAACAATCGTGGCCCAAATCCATACCGGGACTGTCTTCTAGCAGGTTCTACGACCATGCCACATCCCTTGACACCCCCCCCCGCACACACACACACACTCGTGGGAATCTGTCCTTAACATTAATTTTTTCCCTCCTAATCCATAATATACTTTTTTCCATTGATTTTTTTAGAGAGTGTGGAAGAAAGGAGGGGGAGAGAGAGAAAAAAACATGGAAGTGAGAGACACATCAATTGGTTGTTTCTAGCATGAGCCCTGACCAGGGCCCAGGATCAAACCGCAACCAAGGTACATGCCCTTGACTGGGTGGGAATCTAACCTGAGACCCTTCGGTAACGTGGGTCTGTGCTCTAACCGCTGGTCCACCAGCCAGGACATGGCATTAGTTTTCCAACCAGAAATGGGGTGACCTCTCTCACCACCGGGTCCCCTACTGGGGCAAGCACAGTAGGTGTAGCTGGGGTGGAAGGAGGCCAGGTGGGGGAGGGGGGGGGGGAGGGGGGGAGGGGGGGGGGGGGGCGGGGGGGGGGGGGGGGGGGAGGCAGCTCTCTGGCTCCAGCCCAAGGCATCCAGATAACAAAGGCCAAAGTCAGGTGGATGGGGGTGGGCTGTGGGCCTCCCTAGAGGACCCCTGGTACCAGCCGATGGCTGCCTGTCCCTGTGCCAGGACCCTGTAGAGTGCGTCCGAGGCTTGAGGCTGGGCAGAGGTAGCAGCCTATTGGGGGCCCCCACAGGCTGCTCCACCCAGTGACTCAGCCCCACACCAGGCCTCCCCAGGGAGGACAATGGTGGCTTGTGGGTGCCAGGAAGGCCTCTTGGCAGGTGTGAGCCCTAGGGTAGACTGGCCTGGCCCCCAGGGAGGAGCTCTCTGAGCCTCAGTTTCCTCATCTGGACAATGGGTTTAATCACCCAGGTATGTATGAGGACCTGAGAGTCAAATGTATAGATGGAAAGTGCTATATTTGGAAATAAAGGGGGGGGGGCTCTGATGGCCCAGCTTGCCTTGGAGGACAGGGACTGGACAGATCAAAGGTATCACTGTGCCCTAATGTTAAACACTAAACCTGGCACATAATCGGTGCTCAGTAATTGCATGGTCCATCACCCACTTCTGGGGGTATGTCCAGGGCTACCCCAGGAACACTGGCTAGACTCTCTAGTTTAAAATCATAGCCTTCGGAGTCTGGCCTACCCTCAGCCCCAGCTTGGTCCTCCAGAAACCACTCCCAGGCTGGGGAAGCAGAACAGGCCACAGACCTGTGGGGTCAGGGTTGGGCCACCAGAAAGGGCTGTGGGTTATGGGGCCTTCACTTACGAGTCCCAGGTCCATTAGTGTGAAGAGGCCTAGGGAGGCAGGCAGGAGCTGCGGTGGCCTACCCTGTACCCATCACTGCACCCTTCTATTCTCCTGATGGAGAAACTGAGACCCAGGGTGTGGCAAGAATTTGCCCAAGGTCACAGTGAGGTGGGAAGGATGAGGGATTCAAACCCAGACCCCAAGACTCCCCTTCCCAGACCTGGGGCATGTGGGGGACTCTCTGGGCCAGAAGGAAGACAGTGTCAGGGTGAGAGTCAGCCTACTTCAGGTGTATTAGGAGTGGCTTGTGACCTTATTAGGAGCCCCTGCCTCTCCCTGGGTCTTCACCCCCTTACTCCCCCTTTTCTTCCTTCCTTTTAGCCCAGCTCCCTGGACTTCCTGAACTAAGGTTGATTCAGGGGCTTCAGGTGGAGGTGGAAGAGCATTGCAGCCAGGGGTTTACAAGGACAAAGGCCCAGAGGTGGGAATGAGCCTGGCAGGTTCCGGAAGTGAGGAAGCCCTGTGTCCAGGGGCCAGGGGGATGGTAGCCTCTCCCAGGCCTGGAAGCAGTGTAACTATTTCTCTGGAGGCACAGGGAGCCATGAAAGAGCCTGTTTGTTTTAGTTAATTTATAATAATTACTCCTATAGGGTCTGTGGTGTTCAAAAGCTGAGGAGCCCCTGGCTGTCGGGGGGAACTCTGGACCTACAAAGAGACAGATCACTGAGAATCAGAAGGCTTGGTCTGGCCTTAGTCCTGTTCAAACTCAGGTCCAAATTCCATATTACAGATGGGGAAACTGAGACCCACCGAGTCAGAGGCACAGCGCAAGTCCCACGTGGGGCTCTCTGACCCTGAAACAGAGCTGGCCTTAGTTACCCAGCCCGTGAAATGGGTCTGATTCGTTCGCCCGCTCGCAACACCCAGCACCTGGGCTAGCCCTAGGAACGCAGACTCGACGACGCCCGAGAGGCCGCGCGGGCGCCCACGCAAACCTGAGAATGAAACTGCAAAGCCCACCCCCGCCGTTTCTCGTGGCCTCTCTCTTGGAGAGTCCCGCCTCTTCGCTGTCCGTAGAGTGAGGGCGTGGCCTCTTCACGAATGGCCGGTGGCACCGCCAATCAGGCTTTTGCGCCCTCCGATTGGCCATTACCGCTCTGTCTTATTTTTCCATCTCACGGTCCTTTCCCGCTGGCGTCATGGATGCTATGCACTTCAACCCACGTGCGCCTCCGCGCTAAAAGATAGTCCCTGTCCGCTCCCCGCACCGTTTGCCGACGGACCCCAGGGGAGCCCAAACTCCCAGACTCCGGGCTTCGCGACGCTGCAGCCGCCTCCTGCGAGCGCAAGAGAGGTAGAACCGGGGGAGAGGGGCCTACTCGGACGGTGGTGGCGGAGGGATTTACGGCGTCCCCGGACGGGGCGGACCGTAGGCGGGCCCTGGAGTGGGCGTGGCCAGCGCGCGGGCGGGGGACG
>NW_006291485.1:1879351-1901187 GCF_000327345.1 Myotis davidii | reverse complement strand
CCCAGCTTCAAAGGGCTCCTGGGCCGCGCCGCCGGCACCGGCTGTGGGGGGGTGGGCGGCTGGTTTCCCGGGCCTCCCCCTCAAAGGAAGACGTTCCGATCCCCTTCTCTCCAAGTGGTTCCAGATACTTTCCGAGTCCCCAAAAGTCCTTGTGACGCCCCGAAGTCTTAGCTCCCTAGAAAAGCCCGTTTCGGCCCTCCCCCAACCCCCCAGTCTGCCTTAAAATCAGTTTCACCGATCCTACAAAAAAATTGCGGTTTCGTACTCAAAAAGTCAGTTTCACATGGCCTCCCCCAAAAGAAAAAAGTTAGCGGGGGAGGGGGTGCCTGGGGGCAGCCGTTTCACACCTTGTCTCTAGTTGACAAACAAAGCGGGGAGTTCTCCGCCCCTGAAGTTGGGTCTCCCTCGGGCTCAGAACCCCCTCTTCCCGCAGCTTCCGCGGTGTCTCCGCGGCCACCCCCGCCCACATCTGGGGACCCGGGGAGGAAGCCAGAGGGGTGTCTTGTCCGTCTACGGGACAACGGAGACCCGCTGCGCGCCCTTCTCGTGGGGTGGGGTGGGGTGGAGGGGGGGATGGGTTCTGGCAGGTGGACCCCCCACCCCCGGTTCTAGAATGGAACCCCTGGGACCATGCAGAAGATCCTGGTCTAGGAACCCGCTTTCCCCAGGGGCGGGAGGCAGGAGATGTTTTCAAAGTTGCTTAAAAATAATTCCCGGATACATCAGGGTTGTTACAAGCTAGGGTTGTTTTTTGTGGGGGGAAGAGGTGGAGGGGAGCTTTGAGGTCCCGTTCTGCTCCCCCACCCCCACCCCCATTTAGTCATGAAGAGGGCAGAGGGCCTCGCCTTGAGGATTTCTTTCTCTTTGAATTTGGGGGTGACCGAGGCTTCAACGTGCTGTGACAGCTGCTTGGGAGGGGGTCAGCAAATTTCCTCGGGGCGGGGTCTGAGTCGCCCCTCCCCTTCCCAGAGGCGGGGCCACGGTTAACTTGGGGGTGGTTGGAATGGGAGATGTGGCGGGAGAGGGGCCCAGTAAGTGGAGAAGGGACTACTCCCGCTCTGCTGCTAGTTTAAAATTTGCGGCTTGAGTCCCTGGTGGTCGCAGAGGGAATTAGGAAATGTACATTTGCTTCTCCCCCTCTCCCTCATTGTTCAAACTCGGGGCTCTGGGCAGGGGTCTCTCCAGGGGCTGGAATTCTGGCTGCCCTGTGCCACCCCCCAGGGTCAGGAAGGGACTCAGTCTAGGAGGACCCAGACCCTCAGGGGTTTAAGGGGCTTTTAAAACAGCTCCCCCATTCCCATCTGTCTACTTAGGCCACAGTCTCAAAATTTTTTTTCCTCCTGTCCATTTCTCCTTATGTGTCTGTCCCTGCCCCTCCCTGCTTTCACCACCACCACCATCCACCACCACGGGCTACCAAGCAGGGCCATCTCTAGGACTGAGGTACCCACCTTGGCCCCTGAGCCCACCATTGCAGCTGGAGGATGAACCAGCCGCAGAGGATGGCACCGGTGGGCACCGACAAAGAGCTCAGTGACCTCCTGGACTTCAGCATGGTAAGCCAGGCTCCGCCCATCTCCTACACCCTCTGCACCCGCAGGATTCCTGGGAAAGAAGCACCAACTGAAACAGCCCCAACAGCCAGACCTCATACTTGTTTGGGTGGAGGGGCACCTAGGTAGAGCTGGGGGAGTTGGGGTGTCCCTCTGGGGGCAGGCTGACACCCCATTGCAGTGTACATAATTGGGGCCCTTGTCAGCTTCCAAAGGCACCTGTCTCCCAGGCGTTTGTTGGGGCATAGAGTGGGTTCAGTCTACCACTCTACAGGTGGGGAAACTGAGGCCCAGAGAGTGGGAAGGACTGCCCAGAGCCTCCATTGTCTCCAAGGGGAGGCTCAGCCCTGATCTGTAAAATGGGTGTGATCAGGGTTATTTGCTACATTATGGATTTTTTTTTAAAGGCGGGCGCGGGGGCGGGGGGTGGGCAGTGTCCATGGTTTTAGCAGTCAGGAGGAGACCTCGTGAACAGTGTGGGAATTTGGGCAGCGCTCAGTCACCACTACTATCACTGCCATTGTTACTGTTGGGGAGCGGCAGGCTCCATGGGGGAAGGTGAGAATCCTTATACTTTGGGCGGTTTGATCCACCCTGAACTGCCCATTTCCCTGCCAGGTAGGTGGAGGTTCAGAGAGGGTACTGGCTTCCATAGGTCACACAGCTCAGACAGGCCCAGGGAGACCAGAAACCAGAGCAGAGCTCCCTTGGGTGCTGGGAGCTGGAGTGTACCTTGGATCAAGGTCCTTGGCTTGCTTATCTGTGCAGTGGGCCACCTGTGGCGGGTGTTCGGGTGATCCACACGAACCCAGGAACCCAGCATGGACAGCTCCCTAAGTCTCACCCTTCCCCCCACCCAAGCACCATTTTTGGTTTGAAATAGGTTGGGGGAGGACACTTTCGGTCTGAATTTAACCCTCCACTAGTATGAGGCTCAGGCCACTGAGGTCTGTCAAAAACAACTCCCCAAACTGAAATATCAGCCATCCTACAGAAAAACAGCCCTTGAGACACAGGGCCTCCGCTCAGGAAGGGCCAGGCTCATATTTTTAAGCCGTTTTATTTTTGCCTCCCTGGCTGAGTAACCACGGGTACAGCTCACTTTTTTTTTTTTGTTAAACTGACAAGTCACAGACTACTGGGCCAGAACAGACCCGCTTGGGGATGGGGGATCACAGGTTTAGAGCTGACCCCGTCGCCACCTCTGTCTGAACCCTGAACCACTTGTCAGCCTCCCTCTTCTGTCTAAAGGGGCTGAATGTTTCCCCTTCCCCAGCTGAAAAGCAGCAACTCCTTTCACAGATGAAGAAACAGGCTGAGAGGGTGAGGGGCCTGGTGTCTCCTCTCAGAGAAACTCAGAGCTTGATTTTTCATTGTCCCTCCTTGTTATAAGAGAGTGGCCTGGCCACTGGGCATAGAGGCAGCCACCTATTTTAGCTCAGGTCCCTTCTTCTGTTCCTCCATAGCGCCCCCTCTCACCTGTCCCACAGAAACTGAGTTAATTTGTTTCTTTGAACCACTTTGTTTTTAGACTGAAACAAAGAAACTTAAAGGGAAGCAGCTCTTTTGGGGGGGGTTAGTTTCTCAAAAGTAGAAAAGGCAACAGTCAGAATTAAATACAAAGGAACAAAGGAAACCCAATTTAAATTGTTCCTGAGTTTTCGGAGTTAGAAAAGGAAGGTGTTGAGGTGATGATGGGGGGGGGGGGGGGTACAGATGGTCCTTCTGCCTGATGAGGGGCTGGGGAGACCAGGGGGTCTGGCAGCCCTTGCCCTGGACCTGACTGGGTTCCCCTCTGAGCTTGGCATGTGTACTGAGACCCCCAAGTGCCCAAGACACCCATGTGCTTTGGTGTTTCACAACATCCCATGTGGTCAGAGCCCCAAGTCCATTTCACAGAAGAGAATACCAAGGTTCAGGGGTATGGGGCCTATCTGGGCTGATGACAAGGCCCACAGCGCCCAAAGGACACAGCCCATTGCCCCCTGTGGCAAGTGCCACGTCAGCCCCTGATACTCTAGGGGACAAAACAAAGACAAGCCCCAGGGGTTGGCTGCTGATCCCCAGGCATCGGGCCCTGTTGGTTCTTGTCCTGGCTTAGGCCAGCCCCTCCCCCAATGTGAGCCTCAGTTTCACCAGTGGGAGAGGGTCCATCTTGGAGAATAGGGCCCTGGAGAGGCTGGCCCAGTTGAGGGAGCACAGCACACAAACACATTTCCCAAGAGGGGTGCAGACCTCATGAGCCTATGTGCTTACCTCCTGCCACAGTCAGTTGAGCATGGGGGCTTAGTTTCTCCTCCTATAGGATGGGGCATGGGAGACAGGGCCCCACTTCCTGGGCCCCTCCCAAGTCTCATGGTACCCACATAAAAGTCATACCTTCAGGCGAGATGCACCTTCATATTCTGGCTGGCCTAGAAAGGTTTGGGGGAGCCTTCAGCCACTCCCCAATGGGCCACTGGCCTCGATTCCAGCTACTTTAATCACTTGAGCCCCAAACGAAATCTGTAAAACCTAGATCTGTGGGACATGGCAAAGATTTGTTTTGGTGGGTTTTTTTTTGTTGTTGATGTCGGGTTTTCCCATTAATACTACTAAGTTGTTTAATCTGTGGGGACTTAACACCCAGGGTTTGGGCATGGAGGATGGTGCCTAGGGAATCACTCAGCCATGGGGGTATAGCCCTTCCTGGTCCCTTCAGCTTCCCACCTCTGTGAGCCTCAGTTTCCTCTTCTGAAGGGCAGGCAGGCATCAGCAGTCAGGGTATGGTGAGGGCTGCCCAGGCAGCTGCTGAGCACAGAGCCCAGCACGTGGGAGACACTCCATCTAGGTCACGCTGCCTGCCCCAGCAGTGGGGCCTGACTGTCTTCCCTATATTGCTGCCACTCAAGTCAGGGATGTGCACATGGTGACCTGTGGGACTGGAGGGGCTAGGCAGGGTCTACCTACTAGGTGTAAATGTTTTCACTTTTTTAAAGCTGAAACTTAAAGAATACTGTGTATCACATCTAACAGAAGATAAGTTGTATTAAGTACCTAAATAATTAGTCCATCCAAAAAAATGCAAACCTGGGAAAATATAAAGCTTGTGTAAACAAGAGGTTTTAACTTCCACTGGACAGTTGTTGCCAGTGGTGGGCTGTGTTGTCAGAGGGGCCTTGGTTAAGGGCTTCTCCAGGAGAGCCTTTCTCTGCTCAGGCAGTGTGTAGTGAGCCTGGCTGCCTTTCCCTGCCTGGGCCTTCTGATGAGATAGGACCCCTAGGTAGAGCTGCATCCCTGGATGTGCACCCCCTAACTCCCCGCCACCTCATTTACCTCTCTTTGCCTCTCCACAGATGTTTCCGCTGCCAGTGGCCAATGGGAAAGGCCGGCCCACCTCCCTGGCTGGCACCCAGTTTGGAGGCTCAGGTAGGATCCCGCTGCCTCGGGACTGCGAGTTTGCATAAAAAGATGAGCTTGTGTAGAGGGTGGGCTGGAGCAGAGCAGGAACAGGGTACAGCACCGGACCTGGAATGTGGAGTGGGGCTGAGACTGGCTGCAGCCTTGTGGACAGGGTGCCAGAGGAGGAGCTGTTGGGGAGGTGGGGGGTGGCACTCAGGTCCAGCAACTGGAGTCGGGGCTGGAGAACAAGCTGCTATCGCAGCCTCACAGCCTGTGTTGAGTAAAGTGAAGGGAGCCTGGAGGTCAGCATATCATCCTTTGTCCAGCACCTGGAACCTAGGCCCCTGGACTGGGGATGGGAAGCCTCTGTGTCACTCACAAGGGGGTCCTGTGTGAGACAGGGGCTTGAGCCTCTGAGGTCCTCTTGGCCCCAGCGGGGTCCTGGGTCTCCATTCCATCCCCAAAGGGGAAATGGGTCTAGAAGGGGCATGATGTAGAACTTTAGCCCTTGACAAATCTTGCCCATCCTGCAAACCTGGGGAGAGGCCCAGCTCCCGGCCCTTATTGTATACAGGAGGATTCAGAGGGTTACTGGGACTTGGAGCATTCAAATTGGGTATATCCGGGCAAACCTGTATGAATTGGTCACTCTACCTGGCACTGAGTGCCCCTGACATGCCTGTGGGAGGATGGGCAGTATGGCCTAAAGGAACCTACAACAGGGGTCAGGAAGCAGAGAAGCAGGGAGGGAGCTTCCACAAAACCAGGCCAGTTGTGGATGATCTTCAAGGAGAAGTTTGCGCAGAGACAGGGTGAAGGAGTTCAAGTCAGGGGGCATAGCACATGCCAAAGCCCTGGGGCAGGACCTTGCTTGGCATCTACTGTGCTGGAGAAACGGGGAGGAGGCTTGTGTGGCTGGAGCAGAGTGAACGGGGGAGAGGGAGGAGATGAGGGAATGGAGGAGTTGGGGGCAGGTCATGCAGGGACTTGTGTGCTATGGTGAGGATTTGGGCTTTCATCCCAAAGGAGATGGGAGCCTGGAGGGCTGTGAGCAGAGAGTTGCCATGTGCATGTTGGGGAGTCTACTCTGGCTTTTGGGAGGATTTGGGGGAGCCTTTGGGGAGGCTGGCTGTTTCAGTTTCCAGCACCTCTGGCACTCTGTGGACTTTGGCATCTTTCTGGGATCCCAGGATTGGCGCCATGCCATCCTGCATCTCTGAGATCTTGGAGTCATTTCTGAATCCCACTGGGCTATCCAGTGAGGTCTGGCTGGAGGAGGGGGTGTGTTGAGGGGGTGGTTTATGTTCATGCACCACCCCAAAGGGAGAAATATTGTGTTGCCGCCCCCATTGCCTTGCATTGGTCTTCCTCTCTGCCTGAGGAAGTGGCAGCATGGACAGCCAGAGTCCTCCTTGAGGTATGGAAATCCCCACATCCCTCCCCCCTGAAATAGCCCCCAGGAGCTAGGGTGCTTCCACTTCCCTGCCTCATGCAGAGGATCAGACCCTGGGGGGCTTCCTAGAGGAGGTGCCTTTATCTCCCCCTGGGTCTCTGTCCTGAGCTGTCTTCCCTAATTTGGTGTCTACTCACAAGACCAGCAGCCCTTAATAGCCAAAGCCATGGCCCAGGGTATAAGGGTCCCCTCTAGGAACTTCTATAAATATTTGAAGATTGATTTTCCATGATTTCTGCAGCCCCTGCCCTCCCTCTGAACAGGGAGGGTCTTGTTCTTGAGCGTTGACCCATGAACCAGGAGGTCAGGGTACCATTCCTGGTCAAGGCACATGCTGGCTCAAACTCCAGTACAACACACACACACACACCCCTTTCATCACCCTCCTTCCAGACAGACTGTCCGTTTAAGGGGGACACCACTATCAAGAGTTTTCACCCTAGCTGGTTTGGCGCAGTGGATAGAGCATTGGCCTGCGACTGAAGGGTCCCAGGTTCCATTCCGGCCAAGGGCACATGCCCGGGTTGCCGGCTCAGTCCCCCGTAGGGGGCGTGCAGGAGGCAGTCAATCAATGATTCTCTCTTATCTATATATGTGTGTGTATATATATGTATATATATTTTTTTTAAAGAGTTTTCAAATGTGCCCAATGGTGTGGTTCAGTGGTTGAGCGTTGACCCATGAACCAGGAGGTCAGGGTACCATCCCTGGTCAAGGAAAATGCTGGGTCAAACTCCAGTACAGGCCGTGCAGGAGGCAGCCAATCAATGATTCTCATCATTGATGTTTCTATATCTCCCTACCTCTCTCTGAAATCAATTAAAAACACATTTTTATTTATTTTTTTAAGTTTCTAAATGCTAATAGGTCCTCCAGCCACAATCTCCTCACACCTCCTTGTAAGTCCCGGTCTGGCATTTTCCTGGTGTTGACTTTAAGTTAACTTGCTTCTGTTAAGTTTATTTCAAAAGGTCATTTCCTATCAGAAAATCAGCAGCCTGGTCCTAAGTAGGAGGTGTCTCTGAAAGTAACTGAAATAGTAGCTAAGTGGCATGTTGAGGGTCTGTGGGCAGCCTTGCCCATGGCTGCCTGGGCCATCTCTGCTTTGAAAAAATGGTGTCAGAAAGGCACTGACGACCAACCAATGCCAGGCCGAGGCTTTCTAGTGATTGTCTGGATTGGAAGACATTTAAAACAAGAATAACTTTTCCAGTCTTTCCCTTTTGGGAAACCCTGAGGCACTGATCTCTACGTGACAGTACATTCTCTGCCAAAGACTACAGGGTTCAAGGCCACATGAGACATCAGGGAGTGCTCATTGTCAGACTAAAGGAAGTGTCTCTATTTTTAATTTCTCCACAGTTTTCTTGGTTTGTGTAAAGCTAACATGCTTCGGTCAACATCTCACACTTAGGAGAGGTGGCTTTCACATTGGGTCTTTGTAAGGACCCTGCAACGTATGTGTGTGATTGTCCTCTGGGGACAATCACTAGGCTGACTGTGGCCGTGTATTCACTGTGAAATGTCCTCACCCCTTAACCAACACTAGGTCTTTTGAAATCATCGTGGATTCACAGGACATTGCAAAGAAATGTACAGAAAGGCCCCATGTTCTCCCCCAGCCCCCCAGACATATAGCATGTCTGTAACATAATACGGGATTGGGAAGATGACCTTGGTACAGTGCAATTTATTCAGGGCTCACCAGTGCATGTGTGAGCATGTATGTGTGTATGTATAGTTCTGTGCAATTTGTCCTACATTTAGCACCATTAAGCCACCACCACAATCGAGAGAGAGCTGTTCCATCATCCCACTCTCCCGTCGCCCCTTCACAGTCACTTGCACCCAGCGACCACTAATGTAGTGTTCTCCATCTCTACAGTTTGTCCTGCTGAGAATGTTAGATACACAGACCCATCCCACTTGTCACCTTCTAAAGTTGGCTTTGTCCACTCAGCATAACTTACTGGAGATCTATCCCAGTTGTTGGTTCCTTTTTTGCTGCTTTATAAACTTTTTAGCAAAAGGAATCATAACACTTGTTAGCAATGACTTATGTCACCATTTCTTGAGCACTGTATGCCAGGTACCCAAACTGGGTCATTGATTGTGAGTCTTTTGTCCTCATAGGTCAGTGAAATAGGTGTTATTATCATCCCCATTTTATTTATGGAAAAGCTAAAACTAGTTTAGTAACGATCCCAGCTAATCACTTAATGATACCTCCCCATAGTGTCTCGAAGCCCCACCCTATACTGATGTTTATTATTTGCAAGAATTTTTATATAAGAAGGATGCTTATCTTTTATTTTAAAACTATTTTTATTGATTTCATAGAGGAAGGGAGAGGGAGAAAGAGAGAGAAACATCATTGATGAGAGAGAATCATTGATTGGCTGCCTCCTACATGTCCCCAACTGGGGATTGAGGCCACACCGGGAATCAGACCATGACCTGGTTCATAGTTCAATACTCAACCACTGAGCCACCTGGCTGGGCAGGATGCTTACTCATCTTTTGTGATCTATATTGCAGCTGTTTTTTCCCAACTTACAAACTATTGTTAATAATGGAGGTTTTTCATTTGTCTCAGGGGATTATTTATTTATTTATTTATTTTATCCTCACCTGAGGATATGTTTTTATTTATTTTGGAGAGAGGAAGGTAAAGAGAGAAAAAAACATTTATCTATTCCTCCCATATGTCCTGACCCACATCTAGGTATGTGCCCTGACTGGGAATTTAACTGCAACCTTTTTGGTGTACAGAACAAAGCTTCAACCAACTGAGCCACCCAACCAGGGCTGGTTTAATTTTTATGATGTCAAGTCTGTTTCATTTATGATGTGTTTTAGACTTGGTGCCATTTCTGAGAAATCCTTTTAAGAACTGGATGATAGTCCATTCGGCAGTTCAGATGTAACAGCCATGAATGCGTCTGCTCCTTGTTACATCCAGTTGAGGAATATACGGGAAAGATGCTGGAGGGTAGGAAAGCATGCTGTCACCGTCTTTGTCAGAGCAGACATACTAGTAAAAATGTACTAGGGGACAGCAACCTTCACAGTGATTACAGCTGAGCTACTAAACATCTCTGGCCAAGTGCACACATCCGGCTCACTCATGGGACTGCTCAGAACACACATCCCTATGTCCTGGACCCAGTGCCCCCAATGACACATTGTATGGCCTCCAGCAAGGACAGCCCCCAAACCTGGAGGGCAGGAGAGGCACCTTCCGGACTTTCTTGGGTTACGTATCTGAGGTAGGACTATAAGAGGGAGGGGGAGAGACAGAGAAACACTGATGTGAGAGAGACACGTCGACTGGTTGCCTCCCCCCCCGCGGATGCACCCCAACATGGGCTAGGGATCGAACATGCAACTGAGGTAGGTGCCCTTCACCGGAATTGAACCCGAGACCCTCAGTCCACGGGCCAATGCTTTAACAACTGAGAAAAACTGTCTACGGCTTTTCCATCTTTTTACTTTTTTATCTGTTACTATGTTACTACCGCAGTACTACCCAGTATTAATACTGTAGCTTTAGGATGTTGTTGCAGTCCTACCTCAGTTGTTCTTTTTTAGGTTATTTTCTCCCATATTTTCAGAGATGCTGATTCTTTTCCATGATCTTTTTTTTTTTACAGTTTTTATTATTTTTAATTATTATTATGATTCTTTATTGCTGAAAGTATTACATATGTCTTTTCCATGATCTTCAGAATAATTATGTCATGTCTCCTTTCCTCACTCCTCCCACCCCAAAAAAACCTGTTGTGATTTTGAAATGTTAAATACATAGATAAGTTTGGGAAGAACCATTTGTCTTCCCATTGTAAAAAACTGGTATCTTCTCCATTTATTTAAGTTTTCTTTTTTGATCCTTAGTAGTGTTAAGGTAAACTTTGAAGATTGAAGTATAAAGCACTTAGTCATTTTATATAATTTTTAAAGATCTGGTCATGTACTTTTCAAGTGGGTGTTATTGCTAGGTATTCTAATAATTTCTGTGCTGTGGTTTGGGATCTTTTTCATCATGTTTTCCACCTGATCATCTCCTGCCACCCATTAATTATTTGCATTTGCCCCTTGGTTCGGTTTTCCAGGTCACCCATCCTAAGACACCTAGCCTCCCCGTCCCATGTCCCTTTTTGCATTGGCTGTTGTTTCTAGAACCATACAACACATGCTGTTTGCTTATTATAAGCAGGACCAAGCCTGACACTGGCTATTGATTAGATATTGATCTTTCTGTCTGTTTATCTTGTTAAGGGCGTTTCCTTCCTGTCCAGTATGACCACGCACAAAAAATGTCTCAGAATGGCCCCCAGTTTACCTTCTTTACTGGGTCGTGATGTCTGCCAATGAATGGTTGTAACCCCCAGACGCTCCTTGAATTTTGTGCGTGGCCTATGTTCTTTGTTATCTAGATCTATTTTACATTTTGCCTGTTTCTAAGTGGTGTTGGCCTGTATCTTTAGGCACTGCTGTGTATCTGAGCCAGTCTCCAAAAAGTCGTACCTTTTTCCTCTGCATATGGGAAAATGGCCCTGCCCTGTTTAGCCCCCATTGCTTATCAGCCTGTGGAGATTTTGTTCACTCCTCTTGTCCATTTTACCATTTTCTTAGGTAAAAAATAATTCATTTCAGGCACGTTTAAAAATGGTGAACGTTGCATTCTTTCATCACATATAAAGTCACCTGTCCTTGTATAAGGAGGTAGCAACTGTGTCTGTCCTAAATCTATGTGTTTTTCTGTTCTTTTGTCCTTGATTCTGCTTCCTTATCCTTTATCTGTTATTGATCTTTCTTCCAATGTGCTTCATTGCTTAATCAGTATTTATCAATTGGCTTTTTTCCTCTTCCCTCTTCTTCCTTGGTGCCTCCTCTTTTTAAAGTATTTTTATTTTATTTTTATTTTTAAGTCAGAGACCACATTTGTTTGCTTCTGTTCTCTCTGGCTTAGTAATCAGAGCCCAGGATTATACACTTCCCTCTGAGGACCACAACAGTCGTATCCTGTTGATTTCAATAAATGGGTATTTTTACTTAGGTTTTAGAGATACTTGATCATTTAAATTTTTTTTCTCTTTGAGTCTTTATTTTGGAGATTTCTGATTTCTGGTTGGAAGTGGAGTATCTGTCCCTGGATTGATGAATTTCAATTATAGGTCATCAATGCAGCCTGAGCTGCTGCAATTGTCCAAACAGTATCGAGTGTTCCTGTTCTCGCTGAAATGGAGCCACTTTGTCATTCTTCACAAGTACTTGAGGGGCATTTGGGTGTGGAGCCGTGAGGTCTTTGTTCCCACCTGACCACATTTAGGGTTTTAATTTGTTTGACATCAAGAGAGCAGTTCACCTCCCTTCTGTGTTTGTTGTTCTCTGAGTGTTCCCCGGGCTCCTGCTTATTTGTTTGTACACTGGGTTGTCAGCACATGAAACTTGGGTCAGTGGGGCTTTGTGAGTCAAGCCCATCCCCTGCAAAATCCATCACCTCTATTCCAGTGAGCAGTTGCCTCTAAAAAGTCAGACTTATAGCCTTGGCTGGCGTTTCTCAGTAGTTAGAGCACTGGCCTGCACACCAAAGGGTTGTGGGTTTGATTCCTGGTCAAGGTCTCATACCTACATTGCTGGTTCCATCCCTGTCCCCTGTTGGGGTGCATTCAGGAGGCAACCAATCAATGTGTCTCTCTCACGCTAATGTTTCTCTCCCTCCCTCCCTCCCCTTTCTTTCCTCCCTTCACTCTTTCTAAAAATCAATGGGAAAAAATATTCTTGGGTGATGATTTAAAAAAAAAGTCAGACTTTTAGATGAATATTACAACTCCACCTTTTGGTTTCATGCTTTGGTCCATCTTTGTGCGGCTGATTCTCTCTCGTGTTTGGATCTGCTTGTTCCAGAATGTCTTCTGTAGGTGCTGTGGCTTTAGTTTTCAAGAAATTAATTGTGAGGCTTACATTTTCAGCCCTTCCTCATACTTTCAGGTTTGGTTTTCCTGTCTTTCAACCTCCTCTTGTAATTGCATATATGTGTCTGGCATGTGTTTTCTAGAATTGGTTTTGAAAGGTCTGTGCTGGTTTGCAGCTCACTGGTAGTCATTTTCATGGCTTTAAAGAACATGTTGAAACCTCCCATTTCTGGCTTTTCACCCATAGAAGTTAAGTCACATGTCCCTCCTGAAGGAAAGTGGAGGAATGAGCCTCTGCATCTTCTCCCCACACTGGTATTCCATATAGCAGCAGTTGCCAACCGGTGGTCCACGGAGGTACGTGAGGTACGAAAAGTTGGCGACCGCTGCCATATAATAAAAACCTAATATGCTAAGTGCCCAACCTGTTAGACCTGTTGCTATGATGCACACTGACCACCAGGGAGCATACGCTCCAACCAGTATGTCAGCTTGCTGCTGGGGTCCGACTGATCAGGACTGGGCAAGATGGGCTGGACATGCCCTGGGGCCCTCCTGTGGTCCCTCCCTGGCCCCAATCGTGCTGGTGGGGTCCCTTGCTCTGGCCTGTGCCCTTTCTCAATGCAGGGCCCCTCAGGGGATGGATGTCAGAGAGCCGGTTTCAGCCCAATCCCAGCAGTCTAGGCTGAGGACTCCAATGGTGCACAAATCCATGCACTGGGTCTCTTGTATAGTATAAATAAATCAACACTTCTTTTTTTTTTTTTTTAAATATATTTTATTGATTTTTCACAGAGAGCCAGGTACATGCCCCTGACCGGAATCGAACCCGGGACCCTTCAGCCCGCAGGCCGACACTCTATCCACTGAGCCAAACCAGTTTCGGCAACAATTCTTAAAACTATATATTTTATTGATTTCTTACAGAGAGGAAGGGAGAAGGATAGAGAACTAGAAACATTGATGAGAGAGAAACATCGATCGGCTGCCTCCTGCCCACTCCCTACTGGGGATTTGCCCGCAACCAAGTTACATGCCCTTGACCGGAATCAAACCTGGGATCCTTGAGTCCGCAGGCCGGCGCTCTGTCCACTGAGCCAAACCGGGTAGGGCAAATCAACACTTTTTAAAACATTGTTTTCTCTTCATTAATGAGTTATATATATTTGTATCCTGCTCTGAAACATATGTCCTTGTATCGACTCTGCTGCTTATTATGAGACCTTAAGCAAATGACTAATCTTCTTTGTGCCTCAGTTTCTCATCTGTCAAATTGGGATATTAGCAGCCACTGCAAGGATCCTGTGGGATAAACCATGAGAACTGTCCGGAGCAGTGTGGCACCTGAAGGCCCCTGGTCCAGTCTTGTTGATTCTATGGTGTCTTCACTTCAGGGCTAATGGGATGGGATTACCTTCCCCAGCCCCACTCATGATATCCTCCTGATTCCCACATTCGTGTTTGGCCCCTCCCAGTCTGGAGTGTGTCTTAAGGGATGATTTCTAGCAAAGGAACATGGTGATGTTTGCCTTGCACAGGACAGTTGGGAGTAGAATTCTTCAGCCACCTGCCTTCCCACCTCCACCTCCTCCTGTATCTTTTGTCTGCCCGTGACATTCAGTGAATGCATATGTTCATCTTAACCTTCTGTGCTTTTTCATTCATTTTGGGGGGTTGCCAGTGAGCCCTTGTGGTCTCCAGCTTAGAAATGCTTGGCCAACTATGTCTTTCACTCTAGTTTTGGGGTGATATGCATGTTATAGAAAGAATTTCCTGATTAGAGGAAGGGAGAAATCCAATGTCTCCTGTGAACCAATCAGGTGCAAACCTCTCAGTAACACACTTGGAAGTAGTAGTATACTTCTGCAGGAATAACTCCGTTTGTGTTTTTCATATATATTTTTATTGATTTCAGAGAGGAAGGGAGAGGAAGATAGAAACATCAATGATGAGAGAGAATCATTGATCGGCTGCCTCCTGCACGCCCCCTACTGGGGGTCAAGCCCACAACCCAGGCATGTGCCCTGACCTGGTTCATAGGTCAGTGCTCAACCACTGAGCTACACTGGCCGGGCTAGTATGTTTTAGTTAGAATACAAATAAGGGATGGGTTATTAAAATGCATAATCGGGGGTGAGGAACTAATAACTATTAATGGAAGTAGTGAGGGTGGAAGGGTCTGTCCCTATTTTTGTCATTTATAGAAGAGGATATGGGGACTGGGACTTTTTCCAGAAAGGGCAGAGCAGCACCCTGTTGTCTCTGCCAGGCACTTGTGGGGCCCATGTCTTCACCACTGCCAGGCCTTAAGGAGTGGGAGCTGCTCCATAGGGTGAGTGGCCAACAGGCAAGTGCACATAGAGGGAAACTGAGGCTCCAGGGTTGCTGGCACTTTACCCAAGGTCACCCCTGCCTCACTGGCTGCTCTGCTCTCCTTCCCAGAGCCCAAGTGGGAGTCTAGGACCTCCTGGTATAGATACCTCAAACCTGGCAGACCACAGAATGGATTCCTGGAGACCACAGGAGCCCCTTACTAGTCCCCCACCTACTGAGGCAGCCCCTCAGCCCCCAGCCCCACCCCCACTGTAATCATGTTGGGAATTTTTTATTAGGAAACAAAATCGAATTGGGGTGTATGAATATTCATTAGGGTGGGAGATTAATATGCATAATCATGAAAATTAGACAGCAATTAAACACCAGTTCTCTGGGGGAAGTGATTAACACAATGCCACCGAAATAGAAGGATACAATTTGAAGGAAGCAGTGGAGGGCAGGAGGTGGGATGCAGGATTTGGAATGGAGTGCATGAGAAACTTCAACATGTGGGATTGGAGTAGATTGGGAGTGGGGTTGTGCTGGTACAGGTGGCTCCCTCCTCCCGTGTCCCCCTCCCCCCTTGCCTAATTCTGCCAAGTGGACTTATTCATTATACCATTTACAGAGGAGGGGAACTGAGGCACAGAGAGGGAAGGGCCTGGGACTGCTCCCCTTCTACTTGTCCAGGACATATGTTCTGATCCCTGAGGGATGGAGAAGGATGCAGGCCTAGGCTTCTCGCCCCGTGGGGAAGATTCTGGGTCCTGGGTGGGTGCCTACTGCCTAGGAGAGTGTCCGGGAAGATAAGGGCTCCACCCTGCCCTGCCCCTTGAGACCAAGGTCCTCTCCCCACTCTCATTAACCCGGCTACACCTTGGACCTCTGGCCTCCCAGCCTGGCGGGCAAGTGGCAGGAGCCTCTGTGGTTGTCCCTAACGGGGATTGGGTTCTACCCCAGAAGGGCTGCCGGTCTGCTTAGTGGGTAGTCACGCAGACAGCTGCTGCTGTTTCAACAAAGGGATGGCCTACCTCCTGAATTAGCAGGGATGGGCAAGGGGAGATTCACACTTTCCCAAGATTCAAGCTAATTAATTACTCATGATCCATTTGCTTATGCCTTTGTGAGCCTTTCTCTGAGCCTGACACAGAAGCCCCAGCCAGTGTGATCAGGGCTGGGGGAAGGATACTCAGTGTGAGTGAGGGCTCTGCCCAGGGTAGGCATGGTATATAGAGTTTTGATGAATGGATAGGAGTTTACCAGCAGTGACAGCTGGTGGAATTGTTTATTGAGCTGCAGACCTGGGAATATGCCAAGTGCCAGGGTGTCTTGGGCACTGTACCACTGACAGTGGTTTCAGTACAGGCAGAACTAGAGTTGGGTGAGGTTGGATAGGCTACAGGGCTAGTCTGGATTGGGATGGGCCCAGAAGGCATGCCAAATTGAATGAGGGCTCCTCTCCCGTGAGGTGATGAGGAAGAGAGCTAGAACTGACTTTAGAGTGGGCCAGGAGTAAGGGTGACCCTCTCTCTCTTCCTGTCCTGCAGGTCTGGAGGACCGGCCCAGCTCAGGCTCTTGGGGCACTGGCGACCAGAACAGCTCCTCCTTCGACCCCAGCCGGGTGAGGAGCTACTGCCGGGCCTGAGACCCTCAGTTTCCCTTTTCCAGGAGAGAGGGACATAAGAGGAAACTGAGGCTTAGAGGGGGAAGTTGGACACCAACCTAGTCTGCAGGGACTTTGGGCTTAGATATGTGGGTTAGAGTCATGACTCGGGTACTTAAAAGCATGCCTGCCTCCCAAGCCTGTTTCCCTAGCTGTAAAACGTTGTCCCCCAACACCCCTCATCCCCTCCTCCCCTCCTCCCCTCCTCCCTCTCTGCAGACCTACGGCGAAAGTGCCCACTTCAGTGAGTCCCATGGCAGCCTCTCTTCATCTACATTCCTGGGAGCGGGACTTGGAGGTGAGTGTCTTTGGAGCACAGCCCTTCCCCCACACCCACATGGGGTCCCTGGGGTGTGATCAGTGCACTCAGTAGCAACACTTCTGGTATGTTCACCTGGAGCAGAGGGTGCAGGTGGATGTGGCCTAGACATAAAGCTCTCCCCCGGGGTCAGTGGGCCTGACCAAGTCCCCACCAGGAAGTGGACTTGGGCATCCTGGTGACTCAGAAGATCGGAGCCTGCTCTTACTGACCATGGGAATCGGCTCAGCAGGCCTGTGCTCAAGTTCCACTCACTAGGCTTGGTTGAGGCTGTCTCCTCTTTAGACTCGGCTTCCCCACCCATAGGATAGGGATGTTCACAGAACCTTCCTCGTAGTGGATTATGAGGCTTTGCCCAACATTCCAGGTCCCATGGGCACACACAGACACACCTGACTCCTTCTCTTGCAGATAAGCAAACAGGACTAGCAAGAAGGGACTGTCCAGGGTCTGTGGCTGGTCATGGCTGGCCCGGATTCTGTCCACTGGGACTGTTGGCCTGGACTGTTGTCCTCTGTGCCATCCTTCCCACCAGGGGACCATCCAGGTGCCTTGCTGAGCCCTGGCACCCCCTTTCCTGTTCTGAGGAAGCCTTGGGCTGACTCTAAAGCTGGCTTCGTTGGGAGGGTTGGGTGCTGTTGCCCTGCGTCAGCTCCCAATTCAGCCTGGGCTATAAGTGGGGTTTTGGTTCACTGCCTAAGAGATCCTAAGACAGCATCTTTCACACAAAAGTTGGGTGGGATCTGCTCATCTCAGCGCCACTGTTAGCAGTTTATAGTCTAACGTGGCGCTGGGGGAGTAAATGTGTGGGCTGTGGAACCTTTGATGTGACTGACCATTTGGTGGGGAAACTGAGCCCAGAGGCACTTGTACGAATCCTGAGGGGACAGCACTTGCCAGACCCCAAAGGTCCCGTGTCCCTTACTGAGTCTGAGAGGGTGCACAGTAGGGCTGGACAGGCGAGTGTGGCCTGAGAAGAATCGTGGCAGGGGCAGCATCCTTGCACTCTCTTTGCAGCAAGAGTCTGCACCCATTTCCCAGACCAGGAAGTAAGGCCCAGCCCACGTGGCCCAGGGTAGCCTCTGCACCTGCAGCTGTTCCCCTCTGGTGTTCCTTCCGCCTCTTCCTGGCCCAGGCAGTTCCCACGCTGAGCCTGGTCAGCAGAACCCAGAGGCAGCTGTGTCCCAGGCCCACCATATGTCCTGTGCTCAGTGAGTGCAGCATAAAGCTCAGGCCGGGCCCAGTGGGGAGGTGCGTGCAGCCTTGGCATCCCTGGGCCTGTTTCTCACCCCTGGACTAGGCTGCATGGGGCTGGTGTGGCTCGCAGGCCTGGTGACAGCCATTGTGGGTGGTGGGGCCCTGCTCCCGCTCCCGCTCCCCAAGGGGTGGGTTTAGTCTGTTCTTACATGGCCTCCAGCCCAGTCTGGCCCCTGATGAGACCGTGGTGGTTTTATTCTCTGCTGTTTGTCCTTTTCCTACCCTTATGCCCTGATATGCAGGTCCAGCACATAGATTAGGTGCCTGATGTATGCCCATGGGTCTTCTCCCAGAGCCTCAGCTTCACCCCATCTCTTTGGAAACCTACATTTGGCACCTGCTCTGTGCAGAGCCTAAACAGTGGCAGCCCCGACTAGCAGGGAAAGTCAAAGGTCTGGGAGGTGAAGCTGCTTCCCCAGGCAGAGCCCAAAACCCTGACTGGGCCTGCCAGCTTTGCTCCCACACCCACCCTGAGAGGAAGGAAGCAATAATGTGCCCCCTCACCCCTGCACTGAGGGTGGGCCTCCTCTAATCTCCAGGTCATGTTTTGCTTATCCCTAAAATGACCCAAGGTCACCTGCCCTGAGGGGTCACTGGATGTGTGGTGGGAGCATGACCTTCCCTCCCCCCCGCCCCCCTCCCCGCCACAGCATCCTTTGCTCTAGTCAAAATTCTACTTTTAAAATAAAGAAAATGAGATTTATTTTTTTTTCCCTACTAGGGGAGAATAATTCAAATTAGCTAGCTGAGCATTCTAATTCCTCACTCATGCTGAGTTTGGCACCCAGGTTAAGCCAAAAACACATTTAATGTGTCCGCTATTGATTGATTCAGGTACCTGTTTCAGGCAAGGATAGATCTAAGCCTCTGTGCAGTGGCAAGAGTGTCCACACTGGTGGCTGTCAGGCAGACAGTGTCCCCACAGCCCAAGGTGTCACTTGCCTACACAGGAGAAGGGCTTTCTCACCAAATTACTTCAGTCAACGTTCCCAGGACTTCATGAACTAACCCCTGGCAGGGCCTGGGCACTAAACCTCACAGACTCAAAGCACTACCACCACCACCCCCAGCCCCAGCCTGCCCCTGGGATCCCAGCACCCTGGGGAATTTTATTCTCAATACCTTGAACAAAGGAAATAAGATTCAGAGGTCAGGGGATTCTGACCTCGGCACCGACCCACCTCAGAGACTTGGTGTGTGTATGGACTTGCACGAGCCCCTCTGGGTCATCAGGAAAGGAATGGTGTCTATCCAGATCCCTGCTTGTCTGCCAAGCCATGGGAAGACCAGCATCCCACCTCGGTTCTCCCAGTGATGTGCACGTGTGGGACCACTGCTGTGTGCAGGCATGTGCGGGTGCTTGGGACCTGACCTCCCCTGGGGTTGGCTCTGAGTGACCCTTTTTCCTCCCCTCCAGGCAAGGGTGGCGAGCGGAGCACATACACTGCCTTCGGGAGAGATGCAAGTGTTGGGGGCTTGACTCAGGTGAGGTCGTGTCTGTAGGGTGGGGGCTGCTGGAGCCCATTGGCACTCAGCTGTCTGCAGAACCCAGAGAATTGGATGGGTGGGACCCCAATTTTCAGACTGAAGTGGCATCGTAGATGGGCAGGGACTGCCAGAGAGGGAGGGAAGCTAGTGGAGGCTCCAGTCACCGCTCCACCCACCCCTTTCCCACCCATCTTTTAAAATTTTAAACAGATTGGTAGCAATTTCCTCCCCTGATCTGCAGAAGGGCCCCTGGCTGACCCAACTGCTGGTCATTTTTTCAGCAGCTGAAATAGGAGTGGGCCCTGGGGGCCGGCTGAGCTGGCCAGAGCGGATGAATGGAGGGGGAGGCAGCGGAGCCCACAGCCCTCTGGCTCCCCAAAGACACCAGGCCAGCCCAGCAGCCTTGGGATACTGCCCTTTATTCCTCCCAGGGAGCCAACCCCACAAGCCCCCAGCCCTGGGTGAAACTCATGCCCACCCCAGCTGTGAGGCTGACAGCACTGGCTGGCCACAGTGGTCCCTTGTGGCTTTCTGTCCAGGTCACCCCACACACACCTGAGGGTTTCATTCCTGTCCCCTCCTGTGCCTCTGAATCTGAGTGCAGCCATGCCTTATCACAGGTGGCAACTCTTGTGTGCACGCCAAGCCTGTTCCAAGGTGGCAGCAACCCTGGCTTTTGAGCACCAACTGGGCACCAGGCCCTGTGCCAAGGGCAGAGCTCAGAAGGCCCCCCATTGATCTCCACGACTCCCCCTGAGCCAATATGCCTATTTTACGGATGGGAAATACCAGACATAGAGCAGCCACTCAGATGGAGCCTCAAATCCCAGTCACTCATACTCCCAAGGGAAGAAAACTCATTTTAAACTAATCATGCAAAGTTAAACTGTCTACCTTAAAAAAAAAGAAGAAGAAAAGAAAAGAAAACAAGACATGCACAAACTAAATCAGCCAGATTTCACTGATGCCCAGGCACACGTCTGTACATTCTGCATCCCAGAATGCAGTTCCTTTTCAGACTTGCTGGCAATTGTTTTTCTTAAAAGTAATGCTGAGGTGTTAGGAGAGAAATGTCTCAAGCAGGGGTCATTGTCACCCCCTGGACAGCCAGGCTGGGTGCTGGATGCCAGCCTCGCCCCTGGTGATGACCTCCACCCCCCCTTCCCAGGCTGGCTTCCTGCCCAGTGAGCTGGCCCTCAGCAGCCCCGGGCCACTGTCCCCCTCAGGCGTCAAGAGTGGATCCCAATATTACTCTTCCTACCCCAGCCATGCTCGGCGGAGAGCTGCGGACAGCAGCCTTGGTGAGTGGGGCTGCTGGTAGACCCAGGGGTGGGGACAGGGAGGGGATCTGTCCCCACTGTGGGCCTCCCAGACTAGGAGATCAGACGGGTAGAAGGATGGATAGTGACCCAAGAAAGAAACAGTGGATTCTTGTTATTTACAGAGGTTCTGTCTTACCAAGTCACCGTGAACACTGATTCTCTGTTTCTGGGGAAATGCGAGGATATGTTCCTGTCAGTCTCTGGTCAACAGATCAACACATAGCCTTGTGCCACGTGTATTTTTGGCTAAAGGCACCTTATTTCACATAAATTATTGATTCCATAACACGGAACTGGCCAGCGGTGCTGTAACTCAAGCCTGAATGTAGCTAATTTAACACATATTTTTCTTTTAAACATTTTTACTGATTTCAGAGAGGGAGGGAGAGATAGAAACATTACTGACAAGGGAGAATCATTGCTAGGCTACCCACTACACGCCCCCCACTGGGGATCGAGCCCACAGCCCAGGTATATGCCCTGACCGGGAATCAAACCGTGGCCTCCTGGTTCATAGGTCAATGCTCAACCACTGGCTGGGCTAACACATTTTTCATGTCCCAGTTTTTGCGCTCAGAGACACTAACCAGCACCAGGACACCACACATGCATGGGGAGTGTTTTAAGCAGCAAAACCGCCCACAAAAAGCATGTAAGTCAGGGCTCTCAATAGCCTAAGAAAAGGACTCTGGTTTGTAGTCTGTCCAGGAAGACAGAACACCATCTGGTTCCCCCTCATTGATACATGCCAGGTAGCCACCCATATTTCCCCACTCTGCATGGCTGTGAGTGACCCTAATACACTGTGTGTATGATTTGGGGAAACTAACTTCAGCAGATTTGCAATTCTTGGATCTGTGAATAAAGAGGATCGACTATGGGAGTTGGAGTGGGGGTGATATGGGGGGCCTTGGAGCAAGGCCCTGGCTCAAGTACCCATTGACTCCCCACTTAGACTCCCTGCTGCAGACCTCTCCCACCCATGATTCTTGCATATTAGTCGCTTGCATGTAGACCCAAGCCCTTATTTAAATTAAAAAGGAAGCTCAAGCCGTAGCTTGTTTGGCTCAGTGGTTAGAGCATTGGCATGTGGACTGAAGGGTCTCAGATTTTATTCCAGTCAAGGGCATGTACCTTGGTTGCAGGCTCACTTTTCGGCCCATGTT
>NW_006291485.1:1859462-1879298 GCF_000327345.1 Myotis davidii | reverse complement strand
GTCAATGGAAAAATATCCTCAGGTGAGGATTAACAACAAAAACAAAACATGGGAAGCTCAAGGGTCTCCTCTCCAAGGTGCAGGGGTAGGCTGTCTACTTACACTCCCATTGATAGGCGCACGTGTCCCTGGGCCTTGACGGACTCTGGCTGGGGGGGGCAGGAGCCAGGCTGAATGGGGGTGGCTCACTTCTTTTACTCCTAACAGATACGCAGCCCAAGAAAGTCCGGAAGGTGCCGCCAGGTCTTCCATCCTCGGTGAGTTGTGAGATGGAGTGAAGATCCCACAGACCACATGCCTCTCCTGCCCTCCAGGTTTGGGGGCTGTCCCTGCTGGAGGCCACACAATGTGTCACTGGGGGCACTGGGCTGTGCATGCTGCTGCAGCCAGGAACATGTAGACCCACATGGCCTCCTGAGTGTAGGCATGTGGGTTCTGGGGCAAAACCTTCAGCTAGACTGGTCAGTCAGCTGGGCTCTTGCCCCCAAGGACTCAGCTCTGACCAGAGACTACTTCCCAGGCGTTTGGGATCTTCCTGAGGTTTAGTCTTGATCCTCTTTAAGAAATCATGTCCTGTGATGTCTTAGAAAGGGTATGGCTGGGGTCCTGGGAGTGGGAGCAGGTGGGAGCACCTGACAGCCAGTTAGGAGGTCTCCTCCTCCGCCCTGTCCGCCCAGGTTTGAGCCACCCTATATCCCCATCTCATTGCCTGGAGGTTGGCAGGGTGCCAGGCTCAACAGATGGTGCTGGGCCATTCGAGATTTAATCATGGGAAGAAAAAGCAATTTGTCTGTTTCCTCAGTTTGGCTCTGCACCAGCCTTCAGGAGCCCTTAGGCCCAGGAGTCAGGCAGAGCCCCCACAAACTGACCTAGGCCAGAGGCTTGGGTGTTAGTTGACATTCGACAGCCAGGAGGCACAGTCAGGCTCAGTCATAAGACTTGACTCCTGGTATCATTTATAATGTCATTGACTCCCCATTTTCCTCACTTAAATCCCCACTCCAATTTTCTGGAGCTGAGAGCTCCCTGGGGCCCACCTTATCCTGCCAGTACTCTGTACCCCTTTTTCTAAACTCCAGTGTTGAGGCAGGCATTCCCTGTTGATCCCAGCACTTTCTCCTGGGCCCTGCCTTAGTTTTAGGCAGTGCCCAGGGACCAGAGTTGGCACTGATCCTAGAAGATCTTTGCTATCTCTCTGCCCTGGTTACCCTGGGTGGAATGTTAGTCCAGGACCCTGTCTCTGAGGCTTCTGGGTCTTGCATGTTTAGGGCTGAGGCCAAGGGAGGATCTAGCACTGGGCGGGGGGGGGGGGGGTGGCACCACAGCTGGGCTTTGATCAAAGGAGTTTGCTGGATTAAGGAGGGGAAAGGAATTCTGTGCAGGAGGTTCAGCTCAGAGAAATGGGGTGGTGAGATAGACTGCTGTCAGGTGGAGGACAGGACTGGAGAAGGGGCCAGCCAAGGGGTGGAGGGTAAGTTAGTCCCACCCCTTCTATCTGACCTTGTCCACCTACCTTCCCACAGGTGTACCCACCCAGCTCAGGTGATGACTACGGCAGGGATACCACCCCCTACCCATCTGCCAAGACCCCCAGCAGCACCTACCCCGCACCCTTCTACATGGCAGGTATATGGGGGCTCACCCAAGATGGCTGGGACAGGACCCAGGCCCCTCTGTCAGCTCATTTTACTATCTCCCCCTTTTTGCAGATGGCAGCCTGCACCCCTCAGCCGAACTCTGGAGCCCCCCAGGGCAGGCGGGTTTCGGGCCCATGCTGGGTGGGAGCTCATCTCCCCTGCCCCTCCCACCAGGTGGCGGCAGTTCTGTGGGCAGTGGTAGTGGCGGTGGGTTTGGCGGCCTGCACCAGCACGAGCGCATGGTAGGCTCCTGGATATGGGGCGGGGGTGTGCATTTGGATAGAACCCTATCTGACCCCATCTCATCCCCTCTGACCTCATCCCACCACAGGGCTACCAACTGCACAGTGCGGAGGTGAATGGTGGGCTCCCAGCTGTGTCCACTTTCTCAGCCCCCACAGCCACCTATGGCAGCGTTGCCAGCCACACGCCTCCTGTCAGTGGGGCCGAAAGTCTCATGGGTATGACCCCCTCACTCCACCCTCATGAGGCCCTTGTTATTAACAACGCCCTCCCTCTCCTGGGATCAGCTCTGGCTCCTCAGCCCCATTGTCCCATCTCTGATATTTGAAAATGGCTTGTTACCTTGAAACACTTCCCATTTAATTCCCCCTCCTGCCTTTTGTGCTATTGTTACTGTTTTTAATGATACTTATATTTTAAACTACACACACACACACACACACACACACACACACAAAGAAAATGGATCTTTGAGGAGTGCATTCCCCCACTTTACATTTGGGAAAACTGTAGCTCAGATTACATTTGAGAAAACTCCAGGGCCCACAGTCTTCCTGTCCCCAGAGCCTCCATGGAGGCAGGTGACGAGACATCAGGCAGAAACCAGACCAGAATCAGGGGCTGCCCAGTCCTGGGCTTGGTCCATGCCATCCATGCCTAGCAGCTGAGTTTAGAAGGGAACTCCCTGTCAGTTGGGGCATCCAAGCTAAGCCCAGGTACTGGGGCACCAAGTCCCTGAGGTTGGGTCTCACCTCTGTGCACCCACAGGCTCCCGAGGGACCACAGCTGGCAGTTCTGGGGACGCTGGGGGGAGCAAGGGTGGCTGGGCCGTGCCTGTGAGAGGCCAGCCTCTGACTGGCTGCCTGGTGGCCCTCTCTCTCTTCATCCCCATTGCAGATCTACTCTCCGGATCACTCAAGCAATAACTTCTCGTCTAGCCCTTCGACCCCCGTGGGTTCCCCACAGGGCCTGGCAGGTCTGTACAGGGAGAGGTTAAGGAAGGAGGGGGCTGTGTCTGCTGACTCCAATCTGGAGCAGGTGGGAAGGGGTCGACAGGCTGCATACATGAGTTAGGGAGCTAGACACACCACCTGCCTTGGAGTGTATGCTCCTATAGGCATCCAGGGAGGCTTCCAGGAGGAAACTTCTAAGCCAGGATTCTTAGGTCACGGCACAGGCAAAGGCCAGGAGGCAATACCCGCGATTTGTGTTGATGAGCATAAGGGGCACATGAGACACAGTTGGGCCAGGTCAGGGGCGCCCAGAATCAGAGCAGCCGATCTGAGACTCACCTGGGTGTTTGTCCACCCAACAGATATTAGTTGGGCACCAACTGTATGCCCCGTGCTTCCTCTGCCAAAGGGGTCAGGTCTTCTTGTTCCCCATTCCCTGCAAGGATGTACCTGATGAGCATCGGAGACGGAGGAGGGGGGCAAGGAGGAGTGAGAGCAGATTTCTGAAAGATCTGTGTGGCGTGGCAGGACTGGCAGGAGCTGGCCTCTAGGGCACCTACTGTGTGCCTCTGAGCCAGCATCCTTCCCTGTGGGGGAGGAGGGGTTGTTGATTCCGCATATGGGGAAACTGAGGCTGGGAGATGTGAATCTGTCTGGACCTGGCTAGATTTATGGCCCAGAACAGCTCTGTAGAAGTGGGCGCCCCCGTATGGCCAGCCTGAGTATCACATCTCTCAGTTTTCCCGTCCCTGCCTCCCCAATTCCTTCTTCCCTCCCTCCCTCTCTGGGTCAGGCTACACCAACATCCTGCTTCAAGTCCCCCCAACACCCATTCATGTGTCTCCTAACCTTTCCAGGGTCGTCGCAGTGGCCCCGAGCAGGAGCCCCCGGTGCCTTATCTCCCAACTATGATGGAGGTCTCCATAGCCTGGTGAGCTTCCTGCTTGTCTGGGGGGAGGATGTGCCTTTGTGGGAACACCCTGGGAAGGGGATGGAAGTGTTTGTGGACAAACACAGGATGCATGTGGAGAGCTTATTCCCGGAGCAGGGGAGGCAGCCCATGGGGGGCAGCTCAGCGTGTCTGCTGTGGCCATGTTTCATGTGACTTTGAAACTGAGTTCCATAGAGCCATTGGGTCTCATGTGACCAGCAGAATTTGCATTAGGACCTAGATGTCCTTTTGACAACAATGAACTTTGTAGTTAATATCTTGGGAATAAGGTCCAGCATTATCTCCATGTCCAGCCCAGGCTCATGTTTCAGGCCAGACCACACAGGGCTGGGTGGGGGTACTGGCAGCCAGGTCACTCACCCCCCACCCTCACAGCAGAACAAGATGGAAGACCACCTGGATGAGGCCATCCACGTGCTCCGTAGCCACGCCGTGGGTACCTCGGGTGACGTGCACGGGTTACTACCCAGCCATGGAACACTGGCCTCAGGCTTTGCCGGCCCTATCATGCCACTGGGTGGGCGGCACACCAGCTTGGTAAGTGCTGGACAGGGAGGGGCGAGGTGGGCAGTTGGTGGGAGCCTGGCCAACCCTGACTCACCCACTCCTGGTCTACAGGTTGGAGGCAGCCATTCTGAGGATGGCCTCTCGGGCAGTGGCAGCCTCATGCACAACCATGTGGCCCTCCCCAACCAGCCCAGCACCCTCCCCGACCTCTCTCGGCCACCTGACTCCTACAGTGGTAAGTCCCAGCATCGTGCCTGGGCAGGGCAGCCAGCACCTCAGAGCCATCTGTGCTCTGGCTCCTTCTATGATGCTCAGTCACTGAGCATCACTTCCTCTGGAAAACGGGTGGCAGAGAGGGTTTGTGACAGACTGCAGCAGCCAGGCCGGGCTGAGTGTTTATTCTCTGCTGGGCTTGGGACTATCCCGCCTCCATTTCCAGTTGAGGAAACTGAGGCACAGTGGGAACTGGGAAAGTTTTATGAGTGGAGGCCAGGCAGGTGTGGTTACTGTCAGGCACCTGGAGCCCTAGAAAGGGGGACAGTCACCGCCCATCTTCCAGAAGCAAGGTGGAGCCCAGTAGTCTTGGCATTGGCACGGGCGATGCTGTAGCCACCAGGGCCCCTGCCTTTTTATTGACTCACAGTGTAGTGAACTGAGCTCACCCAACAGGCACATATTCAGTGCCAAGTGTCTGGTGTTCCTCTAGGCTCTGGGGAATAAAACAGCAAATCCAACAGAGAAAGCCACCCCCACCCCTCCACAACCCTGGGAGGAGGACACAGATGAGTATCAGAAAATGGGGAGGGGATGCAGGTGGTTGTAGGTTTTTTAATTTTGTTTTAATATTTTTTATTGATTTTTAGAGGGAGAGAGAGACACATTGACATGAGAGCCAATCACTGATCAGCTGCCCCCTGCATTCCCACCACCGGGGATTGAGCCTGAAACCTGGGCATGTGCTCTTGACGTGGAATTGAACCAGCAATCTTTTGGTGCGTGGGACGATGTCAAACCAACTGAGCCACACCAGTCAGGGCTGGATTGTAGTTTTAAAGATAATAGGGGTAGCAGGGTTGTGACATATGAGCAGAATCAGGGAGGAGCAAAAGCAGGGGAGGCCTAGAGCAGAGAGGGGACAGGGAAGATCATGTGGGACCTTAGGCCACACAGAAGTGTTGGGCTTTTATTCTGAGGGAGATCAGATCCCTGGAGGGCTCTGAGCAGAGGAGGGACAGGACCAGACTGGGATACCCTTTGGTGGCTTTGGGGAGGACAGGCTGGGGAAAGGCTAAGGCAGGATCTCACTCAGATGCTCATTGGTGCCCTTTGGTGGCTGCTGCTGGGAGGACAGACTACAGGGACCACAGTGGGAGCCAGGGACCAGGGAGGAGAGTTGTGATGGTCCAGGAGGAATAGCGGGGGCAGGTGCTGGGCTTGGCCAGGGCGAAGTGGGTGGATTTTGGGTATTCTGAAGGCAGAGTCCACAGGACTTGCTGATGTGGAGGTGATGATGAAAGTTGGGTCTGGAGTTTAGAGTGAGGCCTGGGTGTCGTCGCATATGATGGAGTTCAAAGGCAAGAGCCTAGATGGGGCGCTAGGCAGTGTGTAGACAAAGCAGAGCCCGGCCAGGTGGGGACAGGCAGCTGAGAGAAGTGAAGGAGGGCAGACTGTGTCAGACACCAGAGTGAGGACTCGGACTACACTAACGGGGTCAGTGACCTGGGCAGGGGCAGCACCAGTGGAATGCTGGGGCGTCACTGTCCAGGGACAGGAGTGGGAGGGGGCGAGGTCTAGAGGGTTTTTTTCAAGACTGAATAGGTAATGTGTTCGAAGGTACTGGGGTCAGTAAGGGGAGGCCCTTGGTAAGCAGGACAGGTGTCCATTTGGTAGGAGGTCTTCACAGAGGAGAAGGCAGGAATGTGACAGGACTCAAAAGCACCCACCAGAGATCAGGGGCCTGGGTCTCATTATGGCCAGTTCCAGGATCAGTTGATGCTGGTGCTGCTGTAGCGAGGCCCAGTGAAGGTCCAGGGATCCCCCACCAGGCAGTGGCCAATCCCTGATTTCCACCTACCCCACCCTTATATCAACCTAATGAAAAATAAACGTCATGTGACACTAGTGTGATGTTGGTATGTGACAAGACTGCCTAACATACTAAGCACCCTGGGAACCACCATGCAACCCAAATTATAAAAAGCAGGGTCTCTCATACCCACCTGGGGACCCTCCCCATCCAGTCCCACCCCCAAAGCCAGCCTGGCTTTTAGAGAAAAAGTCAATGCTCTCATGTTTAACGTTGTCACTCCACACCCAGTTTCACCAGGAGGCACCTGGCAACGTTGGAACATCTGTGGTTCTCAGGGCTGGGGGGTGCTCCCTTGCATTGAGTGGATGGGGGCCAAGGATACTGCTCACTACCCCACAATGCCCAGGACTGCCCCACAGAAAATGACCCAGCCTCAGTGTCCACAGTGCTGAGGGGAAACCCTAGGCTTTTATGCGCAGATTCTTTCCCCTTCCCCTTGGCTCATCCATTGAACTCTGAGCTATTTCCTATGGTCGGCATTTTGCCATTTGCACCTCAGTGTAGTTAAGTTCAGTGTAACTGTTTTCCCAGAAACCATATATTTTGTTTACATGGTTTTTGAACTTTCAAAAATCAGCATCCTGCCAATGTTCCTTTGCATCTGCTTGCTTGCTCGTGCTGTCTGTGAGGTTGCCATCCTGCAAGTGACTAAGGATGGGCCCAGGCCGACCTAGGACGATAGGTCACTTCCCACTCTGCTTCCATCAGGTGCTTTCTGGAACATGTCTCCTGGTGCACATGTGCAAGAACTTCTCAGGTGTGGTTCCAAGTGTGGAATTTCTGGGTATGCACATGTCTGTCCACCTATTCCAGACAATGCCCAATTGTTTTCCAAAGTGGCTGTACCAATATGCTGTCAGAAGCAGTACTTAGAATTGTCAGGTCTCTATTCTGCTTAGTGTGTGTGATATGTAGCTCATAGTCCTCAAAATTTTTTTTTATTATTGATGTTCTGGGGGTGGGGAGAGGAGATGGAAGAATACTGATTTGTTGTTCCACTATTAATTGGTTGATTTTTGTATGTTCCCTGACTGGGGATTGAACCCAAAAGCCTTGGCACATCAGGACGACATTCTAACCAACTGAACTACCCAACCAGGGCCTCATTCGAAATTTCTTAACTTCTTGATGTGATAATGCAGGTTTCTATATAGCCACATCCGTTTCTGTGTCTGTGAAACACCTGCTCCATGCTTTGCCTGTTTCTCTGTTGAGGAATGTTCTTTTCCTATTGATTTGTAGGAGTCCGTTATATATTGTGGAGATCTAGCCTTTGCTGATTTATACGTGACAAGTATTTTTATCAAGATATCATAAAATATCTTATTTTCTTAGATATCCTAGTGATCTGAAATTCTCAATTATCGTACAACAGTCAAATTTATTGATTTCTTTTGGAAACAGTTCTTCAGTGCAGCGGTCGCCAACCTTTCAGACCTCATGGACCACCAGTGGTCCGCGGACCACCAGTTGGCCACTGCTGCTTTAGTGTTTACACATTCTTTCTCTGCCCCTAGACCACATTAAAACTCCCATGCCCTTCCTTCTAAAGGTTCCCTTTAATTTTGTCTGTAATTAGGTGCCTGTAGTGGTGAAAGGTAGATGGTTTGTCCCCCACTTTGCAAATGAAGGCCAGGAGAGCTCTCACCCCTCATAAGAGGACTTGCCAAGTGGCCCTGGAGGTGGCAGTACCCTAACCCTCAGCCTCTTGCAGGACTTGGTCACAGGGGCACCGCCTCAGGTACCAGTGAGATCAAGCGGGAGGAGAAGGAGGATGAGGAGAATGTGTCGGTGGCTGACAACTCAGAGGAGGAGAAGAAGGAGCTGAAGGCCCCGAGGATCCGGACCAGGTGCCAGCCCCTCCTCGGTCCCTACCCCACCTATCAGGACTCAAGCATACGCACACAGTGCTCACACCAGTGGCGTTCACACCGCGAGGCATCCGGCGGGCCCTGCGCCTGTTCCCCGTCTCACTGTCTCCCTCTGGCCCCCCGGCCTCCCCCACCCCCGTAGCCCGGAGGAGGACGAGGACGACCTTCTCCCCCCAGAGCAGAAGGCTGAGCGGGAGAAGGAGCGCCGGGTGGCCAATAACGCACGAGAGCGGCTGCGGGTCCGAGACATCAATGAGGCCTTTAAGGAGCTGGGGCGCATGTGCCAGCTGCACCTCAACAGTGAGAAGCCCCAGACCAAACTGCTCATCCTGCACCAGGCCGTGTCAGTCATCCTGAATCTGGAGCAGCAGGTGCGAGGTCAGTGGGGGCACCGCTCCCCTCCCGTCGCCTCTGCCCGCGCTCTCTCCTCCCCCCTCCTAGAGCCCGCCTCTCCGCAGTGACTGCCCCCTGCAGTGATCATCCTCTTCCAAGTCACTGTCTCACACCCCCCCGCGCCCCAGTGACCGTCCTCCCACCCTGAACCAGCTGCCTTCTGCCTGGCCCCAGTGTCCCCTCTGGAATGGGAGGATGAGACTCTGGACCCCTAATCCTATGGACCTTGGCACTCTGGCTCTAGGGACCCCTGCCCTTCCACCTCAGGAAAGCCCCAGAGCCTGGCCAGCAATGGCCTGTGGTCCCATTGGGCCCAGAGGCTGTCACTGTCACTCTGAGCAGACACCTCGTAGGACCCCATCAAACCCCATCTGCAGGTGGGGTTTAACCCCCTTTCCCAGGGCTGGGTGAGGATCTGGAAATCGCCCTGTCCCATCCCCCCTCCCACCCCACCCCAGGTGAATCCCCACTCCCACCAGCTGCTTCCTTAACTCCTCCCCGTCCTGCGCACCCATTAACCCTTTTTCTCCTGCAGCACTGTCGCTTGTACTGGAGCTGGGGCTCTGGCCCACCCTGCACTGTCCCCTCAGCTCTCAGGTTTCCGCATCTGCACTTGGTGTGGGCATCATGCCGTGTGTGTCCCCTGCATCCTCTTCTCTGCTCTCTGACTTCTGCGCTCTTCCCCCACCCAGCCTGTCCGTCTCTGCTTCCACCGGCAGCCCCTCCTTACCTCGCACTTGCTGCCCAAGCACCGGATGGCTAGTAGCAACCTCAGGCCCTTTCTTCCCTCAAAGCCACCTGTGGAGACTTGAGGGATGAAAGGGGACCGAGGAGCACCAGCCTCTGGGCCTGGCTGTCAGTTTGGTCTGCGCGCTTGTCCTGGGCTCCGGGGCCAGCAGGCAGGGTGAGGGCAACAGCCCCCCAGCACAGGAGCAGGACAGGGCACCGGAGGTCCAGGTTCCCGCATCTCGGGCACACACCATGTGCCGGGCCTTCATGTGTCTTCAGCTGAGTGTGGCAGGTGTCCTGATCTCAGTTAGCCCCAGTCCTACCCAGAAAGATACAGGCACAGAGTGAGGTCACTTAGCAAAGCCACATGGCCACCAGCTCCTCGGGGTGGGCAGGTGTCTATGCTTCCATTCTAGATTCTTATGTGGGCAATGGGCTCAACTCGGTGCCTGGCACACACAGTGCTCCATAAATTGGAGCCACCCTGAGGCCCTAAGAGCGGAGGCCCCAGGCCCAGGGAGCTAACTCTTCCACCCAGAGTCGGACCTATGGGCAGGGTTCATGGTGGGCACTCCAGGGCTAGCTGTCAGGGCAGCCAGAGTCTAGTGTGGGGGTCTTAGAGGGTGTGAACTGGTTGGCTCCTTGTGGGACTGAGTGTCCTGAACCATTCCCCAGTCCTAGAGGTCTCCCCAGGCCTTTGCCTACTGTAGCAGTCTCCTGATCCCCTCCCACCCGGCTTGTCAAGCCAGGCAGAACCAGCCCTCCCTCACCCAGGAGGTGACTGCTCTGAATGGGGAAGGTCGTCATCCCAGGAGGGCACCTGGCCTATCCTGGGGTATGTGGGATGGGCAAGCGATAGAAGGAAATCAAGGCCCACATCCATTCCCATGGAGCCTCCTGGGGACAGCTGGGCTTTGGCCATGTCTCTTGAACATGACCACACACATAGCCTTGCCTGGAACTGGTCACAGGCACACTGCTTATGGTTCCCAGTCCAGGAACACACTTTCATGGACATGAGCATGCACACACCAGGCACACCCACTTACCCTATGGTGTCCACAGACCTGCCCTTGCACTGCTGTGTACACACCCCCCCACACACACACACAAACACAGAGCCAATGGGTGCCCTCTCCACAACCTGGCCCTGCTCACCCACCTGCCTACTGTTCAGCCAACCCCTGCCCCCGCACATAACTAACAGAGGCCCTGGTGCTGTGACCCAGCAGTACGGAGGAGGTGCTGTCCCTGGAAGAGAAAGACCTGAGGGACCGGGAGAGGCGTATGGCCAATAACGCGCGGGAGCGGGTGCGCGTGCGGGACATTAACGAGGCCTTCCGGGAGCTGGGGCGCATGTGCCAGATGCACCTCAAGTCGGACAAGGCGCAGACCAAACTGCTCATCCTGCAGCAGGCCGTGCAGGTCATCCTGGGCCTGGAGCAGCAGGTGCGAGGTAGGCGCCCAGGCTAGGAGTCCCCACCCTATCCCCTTCCCACCTGCATGCCAATGGTGCTTCACTAGAGCCAGGTGTGCACTAGCTCCTGGGCTCCGTCCACATCTCAGGCTCTGATGTGCCCCAGAACACCCAACCTGTTCTTTATAATTTACAACGCCCCAGCCCTGTACGGCCTTCTCAGGGAATGGGAGGACAAGTCAAGAAATGGAGGCAGCCACATATGTGAGGGCCTTTGCCTCTCCCTCTGGCGCTCTGCCAGGCTCCCCACACCCCTGCCACCTCATGTTCTCCCTCTCTGGGGATCATCTCCCACAGTGCTCTCCCTCTACCACCAGAACGTAACCTCAACCCCAAAGCAGCGTGCTTGAAGCGACGAGAAGAGGAGAAGGTGTCAGGCGTGGTTGGAGACCCCCAGATGGTGCTTTCAGCAGCCCACCCGGGCCTGAGTGAGGCCCACAACCCTGCTGGGCATATGTGAAAGGTACGCCTCCGTGGGATAGTGACCTGACCTCAGTCTAACCTGGAATGGTCACACAGCGTGCCGGGTCCATCCTCAACGTGGGCTGGCCAGTCCACACCTCACATACACCTGTGGTCAGCGTTGAGCCAACACCAGCCTAAGGAGGCTTCAAGTGATGGAGGCCCTAGAGGTGACAGTGGGGTCCAGGAGCCTCCTGGGGACCCTGCTGTCCCCACCCCCAGGCCTCAGCTATCCCCACATGCTGGGACTTGCCTGATGGATCCTGAAATTGCATCTCAGCCTTGCTACACAAGCCCTGGCTGGAAGGAGCTTTCTTTTTTTCTTTTTTGGTAAAAACTGGAACACAAACAAGAAATATACACTTCATCAGAAAAAAAAAATGCCTTAAGTATAAAACATGGAGAAGTTATAACATATCACTCGTTGGAGAGAGACGCTGTGAAACTGGCTTGTTCTTCAGAAGCCACCAGCAACTTGTGCCTATGCCTGGTTTTTTTTTTTTAAGGAAAATAAAAACGCTAGTTATGAAATTTTTTTTTTAATGTAGAAGAAAATTAGCAAGGAGGATGCCTTTGGTTTTTTTTTTGCATATGTTTTGTAAGCAACAAATGTTTTGTATAAAAGTTTCGTGTCTCTTGTATTTCTGCTGCTGTTTCTAGAACTGAGCATTACATTTCACGATCAACCAGATTAAAAGTTATATTTAAAAGACCCCCACTGTAAACCTAAGGTCCCCCTCCCGTCCCGGGAGCCCAGCCATGGGCCACAGGGAGAGCAGGTATAGGTGGGTCTCATTTCTTTAGATGTTTGGGTTTTGCTTTCTTGCTTTGGAGTAAAGTGGGCCTTTCCCTGATGGAGACCTCCACACCCCACCCTGTCTCCCTCCAGGAGAGAGACACTGGAGGCGCTACCCTCCCAGGTGAAAATACCAAAGGTCCTCCTTCAGGTGTCACTCTGGACCCCAGGCACCTCCCCACATCTTCCCTGGAGCCCACAGTCCTCCAAAGTGGGGAGTTTTGTTACCCACATTCCAGGGCAGGAGGACTGCACTGTTGGAGCACGATGCTGTGGGTCTTTCCAGGCTCCGTGTCCTTCATTCCTTTGACCTGGGGACCCAAGCCCATCTCTGCACTCTGAGAGTGGGGCAGTAGCTTGAGGCCAGCCTAGAAAACTCACACCCCTTGCCCACCCCACCAAGTGGCTGTCCTGGTGTGGAGGGGCCAAAGACAGGCATGGACAGAGCAGGGAGAAGGTACAGGGTCCTTATGCCCAGAAAAACCCCAAGGCTATGCACCTGCTGAAATTACTATCCAGCTGCAAAACTAGGGGGGCCCCTCAGGCTTGTGTGCCTGGTGTCCCAGGTCTCCCCAAGTGCCCTCTGGTCTTCCATGTCACGAGGACTATGTCATTCCCACGCTGCCCAGGACTGTCCCATGTTTACACTGACCATCTGCATCCCTGGACCCCCTGCTGTTCCCCAGGGAAACTGGAATGGTCAGTCACCCTACATGTCACCCAACTGTAGACTCAGGCCTACTGGGGTCTTGGTTTCCTTACCTTTATCCCCCTCCTCCAAAAAAAGAAGCCTTAAGGACCCCCAGGCTGGCTGCATTCACCCCACCAATATCACTCTCTCCCCAAGACTCCACCCCTCACTCCCCAACTTCCAAGGCCACCTGACTCCCGCCCCAACTATAACACCCCGAGGCTGGGAGCAGAGTGCTCTGCAGGAAGCTCCAGGGAATCCCATGGCCAGCACCAGGCAGGACATCGGGCTTGAGGTTGGGGCCACCTCCTGACCCCTGACATCACCTAGGTCCTCCCCTGGAGCCCATCAGGAGAGCAAAGAGCCATCAGCGTGCGGGGCGGGGGTGGACTCTGCCTGGTGACTCCCCTGGTCTGTTGGTTCCTGTCTTTTGGGGAACCTGCCTCGGTTTCCCTCTTATTCTGCTTTTGGTCTTGCCCCTTGATCCAGTCAGGCAGGAGCTGAGGGCCCTGGTCCCCTGGAAGTCTGCAGACTTTGGAGCTGTGGCTTACGTGTAGAATTTAAATTATGTAAAATGAGATGAACCCAGTAGGGGAAGAAGTAGCACTGGGGGAGGGCAAAACCAGTTACGGGGGATTGTGCTCTGAGTGCCTCAAAATAACTTTGGTTTTTGTTTAAAGTTTTTTTAAAGAAAAATAATTTTATACAAGTGTCCACACAGCTGGCTGGATTCTTTGGAAGTTTTAAATGACCCCCTTTAAAGTCAATATGGAGACCTGTCCTGTACATAACAGCACTGTAGCAATAAATGTGACATGACAATGCGCAGCTGTCTCCCAATTTCTCAGCAGCTGTGTGCTTAAGCAGTGAAGGGGGGGCGGGCAGGAAAGTGGGAACCTGCAACCAAGGTATGTGCTCTTGTCCAGGAATCTAACCCTCAACCCTTTGGTCTGCAGGCTGGCACCCTAACCACTGAGCAACCCGGCCGGGGTACTCACTGCCTATTGATTTTTTAAATAAATAAAGCAATACACCCAAACCCATGGAATTGTGTGCATTAAATGGATGAATGGCACGGTATGTGAATTATATTTCAACAAAGGTATTTAAAAATACATCTTAGCCCAGCTGGTGTCGCTCAATGATTGGGTGTCAACCCATGAACCAGGAGGTCAGGGCACCATTTCTGTTCAGGTCACATGCCTCGGCTGTGGGCTCAGTCCCCAGCAGGGGGCATGCAGGAGGCAGCTGATAGATGGTTCTCATTGATGTTTCTATCTCCCTCTCCCTCTCTCTGAAATCAATAAAAACATTTTTTAAAAAATACATCTTAAAGGTGCCTAAATCCTCACCAAGTGAGGCGTTCCTTCTCGGTCCCAGCAAAGGTTGGCTCCATGGAAATTTCTGGAAGGAGAGTCTGCTTAGCTCAGAGAAATCCTGTGGGCAGGGGCTGGGGTACAGGGAAACAGAGTGATGTCGGTGCGGTTCACTAGATGCCTGCTGCACACCTTCATCTGGCAGCCCTTCCAGTTCACGGGGCAGCCAGCGGCCGGGCCTGATGAGAACCCGCTGGGCCTGGCCTCCAGAGCAGCCTGGTCGCAGCCTGGTCCCATCACTCTCGGCCAGGGAGGTGCCAGACTAACCCTTTGAGTGCCAACCAGTATCCTCAGAGCCATTTAACAAAGAAAAACCAACCAAAAAAATGAGTTCGCGTGTCACCTCTGACACGCGTGTCATAGGCTCGCCATCACTGCTTTACTACATTGACATATTTAGCAATATCATCATCACTAATAAAAGCAGACTTAGAACTGGACGTCACTTCGAAGCTTTGATAGCGCCCCCGGCACTCTAGGGGCTAAGATAGGGAGAGCCATCCCACTCGAGGGTGGGTGTCCTCAGAGGTCATACTGTGCTGCAGCAGCTGATGGTAGCACACGAGCAGGGCCTTACAGGCAGACCTTGGAAATATGGTGGGTTCAGTTCCAGACCACCGCAAGGAAGCAAGCTATAACCATTTTTCTGGTGGAGGGTCTTGCCTTCAATTTGTAAAAAATGCCCAGTCTGGTGGCTACATGCCCTTCTGAGGTGCAGGAGCCTCTGCAGCCCCGCAGAGCCTGCCCAGAGATCAAGAAGACATGAGATGATGTGAGCACCACTGAGAAAGGAAGAGAGTCCTGTGGACACCTAATGCACGAGAACTCTGGGGTTTCAGATAGGCAATGCTGGTATGCTCTGTGAATGAATGATTCCTGGAAAATGGAGATGATTTCCCAGAGGAAATGAGGAAATTAAAACTTTGGACCCAGGAGTAAATTCAACATAAATATTAAGAAAAGCAGAAGAAAAAAAGAATGATGAATAATTTGGGGAGTTCCCTGGTCAAACAAAATACACAACATCTGTGAAGTGCAATCAAGTGAGGACTTAGTGCATTTGAAAACAGGCTTTGCATATGTAATCAAGGAAAGGATCTGAGATAAGGTCATTTTATATTATCAAGGTGAGTCCCAAATCAATGACTATCCCTATAAGAGAACAGGAGACACACAGACACAAGAGCGAGAGCGAGAGAGAGAGAGAGAGAGAGAGAGAGAGAGAAAAGCCACAGAACCAAGGAAACAGAGACTGCACTGATGTGGCCACAAGCCAGAGACACTGTAATCCCCAGTAGCTGGGACAGGCAAAAAGGACCCTCCTCTGGGGCCTCCAGAGGGAGCATGGCACAGCCCTGTGACACCTTGATCCCGGACTTCTGGCCCCAGAACTGGAAGAGGTTAAATCCTGTTGTTTCAAGCCAGCTGGTGAGTGGAGTGGTCAGTTGTTAAGGCAGCCATGGGAAACGAATAAAGTGTGTCCTTTTTAAAATGGTAGAACAGCCCGACTGGTGTGGTTTAGCTGGTTGAGCGTCATCCCATGCACCAGGAGGTTACCCATTCAATTCCTGGTCAGTGCACGTGCCCAGGTTTTGGGCTTGATCCCCAGTAGGTGGTGTGCAGGAGGCAGCTGGTTGATGGTTCTCTCTCTCTGAAATCAATTAAAAATAATTTTTAGCCCTGACTGGTTTGGCTCAGTGGATAGAGCGTCGGCCTGTGGACTCATGGGTCCCAGGTTCGTTTCCGGTCAGGGGCATGTACCTTGGTTGCGGGCACATCCCCAGTGGGGAATGTGCAGGGGGCAGCTGATCGATGTTTCTCTCTCTCTATCCCTCTCCCTTCCTCTCTGTATATTTATTAAAAAAATAATTTTTAAATAATTTTTTAATAAAATGGTAAAACATGCAAATACCACAGGACTCGCATGTGATTGGTGGATGACTATAGCTACTCTAGAAAACGGTGGCACACCTGAAGCTAGTGTAATGTCATTTATCAATTATATATCAATTTTTTACAGTTTGGCAGTTTAACAGTTACATATATGCTTCCCTGTGCACCAATCCCTCCACTCCCAGGCATCCACCCAAAAGAAACCAAGACACATGTTCTACTTGGACATGATCGTCCATTGAAGATTCATTTGTAATAGAAAAAAACCTGGAAACCACCAGCATGTCCTTCACCAGGTGAGTGAAAACACAGATCTACGCACAGCACAGAATACAACTCAGCAGAAGGAACAAACCACTGACAGATGCAACAACTGGGTGACTCTCAGAATACTTATGTTCTGTGGAAGGGGCCAGACACCAAAGAGAACATACTATCTGACTCCCTTTATTAAAAAGTCTAGAAAATGCAGACTAATTAATAGCAGAAAGCAGACAAATAGTGGCTGGAGCTGGGAAAGGGGCAGGGAAGGTGTTCATCATATCAGCGGTGGTGATGGTTTCACGGATACATACATGTCCAAATACCAATCTGTATGTTTTAAATATGTGCATTTTCGTATGTCAAACATATGTCAATAAAGTTGTAGAAATTTAAAAAGAATCCATCCACAGATGCATGGACAAACACAATGTGTCCATTCAGACACTAGAATATTACTCAGCCATGAAAAGGACTGAAGCACTTGTAATAACTATGAATGGTGTCATTGATGGGGACTAGACTTACGGGGGGGGGGGAATCACTTCGTAAATTCTATGAAAGTCTAACCCTATACTGTCCACCTGAAATATAAAATTGTATTGAATGTCAACTATAATTGTAAAAAGGAGTGAAGCACTGACACTTGCTACAACGTGAAAACATGATGTTCAGTGAGAGAAGCCAGATAAACAAAGCCGTACAGTGTGATTCCATTTATGTGAAATGTCCAGAACAGGCGAATCCACAGACGAAGGGGATTCATAGTTGTCAGGAGCTGGGGAGGGATGGGGAGTGACTGCTAATGGGGATGGGGCTTCTTTTAGGAAAGATGGAAATGTTGGAACTAGAGATAGGGGTGGTAGTTACACAACCTTGTGAATGCCCTGAATGCTACTGCGCTGAACACTTTAACGGTTAATAGTAGGTTATGTGAATTTTGCATCAGTAAACACACGAAAGGAGTTCCGTTTACCCCCCTGAGGGGCAGATAGAACCCCACAGGGAATCCAGGAGGCCTGGGCAGAGGGTCAGCAAGGTGGGAGGGAGGACAGCAGTCCCTGCTACCCACCATCTCCTCTGGTCACAGAATCCTGGCTATTCTCTTGGGGATCCTCTTCTTCCCATTTCAGCCATGTCCTCATATGAGAAAGGGTGGCTCTGCCCTGTTTCCACAGCAGGCTAACAAGAACCAGCGTTGGGACATTTTCTGCAATTATTGGGAAAGAGGTCCCATCTTCTTGCAAGGGCTGCTGGAATATGACTCCGAGTTTGCAGGCGATGCTGCCCAGAAAGAGTTTGCCAGAGAATGAGGGTGACACAGAGAGGTGAAGAGAGAGATTCATAATGATATCGCTAGACTCCTGTTTTTAAATAATTTTTTAATAAAATGGTAAAACATGCAAATACCACAGGACTCGCATGTGATTGGTGGATGACTATAGCTACTCTAGAAAACGGTGGCACACCTGAAGCTAGTGTAATGTCATTTATCAATTATATATCAATTTTTTACAGTTTGGCAGTTTGACAGTTACATATATGCTTCCCTGTGCACCAATCCCTCCACTCCCAGGCATCCACCCAAAAGAAACCAAGACACATGTTCTACTTGGACATGATCGTCCATTGAAGATTCATTTGTAATAGAAAAAAACCTGGAAACCACCAGCATGTCCTTCACCAGGTGAGTGAAAACACAGATCTACGCACAGCACAGAATACAACTCAGCAGTAGAAGGAACAAACCACTGACAGATGCAACAACTGGGTGACTCTCAGAATACTTATGTTCCGTGGAAGGGGCCAGACACCAAAGAGAACATACTATCTGACTCCCTTTATTAAAAAGTCTAGAAAATGCAGACTAATTAATAGCAGAAAGCAGACAAATAGTGGCTGGAGCTGGGAAAGGGGCAGGGAAGGTGTTCATCATATCAGCGGTGGTGATGGTTTCACGGATACATACATGTCCAAATACCAATCTGTATGTTTTAAATATGTGCATTTTCGTATGTCAAACATATGTCAATAAAGTTGTAGAAATTTAAAAAGAATCCATCCACAGATGCATGGACAAACACAATGTGTCCATTCAGACACTAGAATATTACTCAGCCATGAAAAGGACTGAAGCACTTGTAATAACTATGAATGGTGTCATTGATGGGGACTAGACTTACGGGGGGGGGGGAATCACTTCGTAAATTCTATGAAAGTCTAACCCTATACTGTCCACCTGAAATATAAAATTGTATTGAATGTCAACTATAATTGTAAAAAGGAGTGAAGCACTGACACTTGCTACAACGTGAAAACATGATGTTCAGTGAGAGAAGCCAGATAAACAAAGCCGTACAGTGTGATTCCATTTATGTGAAATGTCCAGAACAGGCGAATCCACAGACGAAGGGGATTCATAGTTGTCAGGAGCTGGGGAGGGATGGGGAGTGACTGCTAATGGGGATGGGGCTTCTTTTAGGAAAGATGGAAATGTTTTGGAACTAGAGAGGGGTGGTAGTTACACAACCTTGTGAATGCCCTGAATGCTACTGCGCTGAACACTTTAACGGTTAATAGTAGGTTATGTGAATTTTGCATCAGTAAACACACAAAAGGAGTTCCGTTTACCCCCTTGAGGGGCAGATAGAACCCCACAGGGAATCCAGGAGGCCTGGGCAGAGGGTCAGCAAGGTGGGAGGGAGGACAGCAGTCCCTGCTACCCACCATCTCCTCTGGTCACAGAATCCTGGCTATTCTCTTGGGGATCCTCTTCTTCCCATTTCAGCCATGTCCTCATATGAGAAAGGGTGGCTCTGCCCTGTTTCCACAGCAGGCTAACAAGAACCAGCGTTGGGACATTTTCTGCAATTATTGGGAAAGAGGTCCCATCTTCTTGCAAGGGCTGCTGGAATATGACTCCGAGTTTGCAGGCGATGCTGCCCAGAAAGAGTTTGCCAGAGAATGAGGGTGACACAGAGAGGTGAAGAGAGAGATTCATAATGATATTGCTAGACTCCTGAATCCAGCCATGTCTGAAGCTACACAACATGCCATAACACTTTTCTCTTACACTGGTTTTTGCTTTTCTTATCACCTAAAAGGGAAGCATTCTGCCTTGTGAGCTGGAATACACTATGCAGAAGGAGCAATAGAGGTGGATCAAGACCTGTAGCCCCAGACATCCATGCCTATCTATGTATGCTAATGTTTGCAGACAGCTTTATTCTGTCTTTCTCCTCCTCTCTCTCAATCATGACGGCCCCTATTTCCTACTTTTAAAAAAATATATTTTGCCGAAACCGGTTTGGCTCAGTGGATAGAGCATCGGCCTGCGGACTGAAGGGTCCCGGGTTCGATTCCGGTCAAGGGCATGTGCCTTGGTTGCGGGCACATCCCCAGTAGGGAATGTGCAGGAGGCAGCTGATTGATGTTTCTCTCTCATCGATGTTTCTAACTCTCTATCTCTCTCCCTTCCTCTCTGTAAAAAATCAATAAAATATATA
>NW_006291485.1:1851214-1859439 GCF_000327345.1 Myotis davidii | reverse complement strand
CCCATGTGGTTACATGATTTTTAAAAAAAATATATTTTTATTGATTACAGAGAGGAAGAGAGAGAGAAACATCGATGAGAGAGAAACATTGATCAGCCGCCTCCTGCACACCCCCTAGTGGGATGCCCTTGACCAGAATGGAACCCAGGACCCTTCAGTCCGCAGGCCCACGCTCTATCCACTGAGCCAAACAGGTTAGGGCTATTTCCTACTTTTAAGTTTCCAGCAAGGACAGACTTTTTCAGGTTCTCTCTCATACTAAACTCAAAACTCTCAGGCAACTGAAAAGAATGAGAAACCAGACCATAGTCACTACATACTATTGCCGGTTCCCAGTCTCAGGCCGGGAGTCAGGGTTAGGTCAGAACCTGCAGCCCTGCTGGTGGAGAATTGAGGCCACGGCAGGGTTTGGACACACACCCACGGCATCCGGGGCTTACCTCCAGAACTGCAGCCTCCACGCTGGGCAAGAGAGCGCCTGGGCGGCTGTCAACCATGGAGGGGAGGCCCTGGCCCGGCGGCGCATCTATCGGGACTCGGGTATCCTGGGCGCCTGGATCTCGCTGCCCTCCGCCGCCAGGGGGTTGGGGTGTGGGTGTGGGTGTGTGTCCTGGGGGGGTTGGGAGGGAAGGGAGCACCGCACTCAAAAACGAAACGTGCAGGAAATTTCCAACAGACAATCGCGAAGAGCAGATTTGGGGAAGCTCTGCCTTTTGGCCAAGGCCCCATTGACAGGGGGTCAGCAACAGCCCGACTCCTCCAGAAGTGGGTTCACATCGCACCCTGCCCCTTTGGGCAACTCTGGGCAAGTCCCCTCCTAGCTTGGCCTCAGTTGCGTTCATTGTAAATAAATCCTGGCACGGAGTGAAAACACGGAGCTACCAGCCAAACGTCGCGGGGCGTCCTTGGTGGGCTCAGGCCGTGCAGCCGGGGGCCGCTGGGACAGCGGCCGGGAAGACAGAACCGGAGTTCCTGCGTCACGTGGTCATAAGCCCGCCCACTCTCGCCCGCGTCTAAACGTCATCCGCCCCGCCCCGGAAGTGACTGTTTATGTGTTCCGGGTCTGCGCGCGCAGCGGCCAGGGGTTCCGGATGTCGCGTGGTCTGGTGACCCGAGGCGGGGCATCTCTGCGGGCCTAGGTCGTGCGTCCTGGCCTGGAGCAACCGAGGTCACCCTGAGCTGCGGACCTCGACGCGATGCTGAGCAAGTTCCTGGGCCCGCGCTACCTCCAACTGGCCAAGAACTGGTGAGGTCTTGACCTCTACCCTTCGTACCCCGCGCCCGCCCTTCCCGGTCCGCCCCGCCGCTGTGCGGCCCCAATCAGTGCGCGCACCGCCGCCCCCAAACCCATAATTGTGCGGGGCCACAGATGGGAAAACTGAGGCACAGAGAGGCAGAGCGGTCTGGCCCAGCCACACACTAGTACGTGGTGGGCTCCGGGTCCGAGGCCGAAGCGCTCAGAGCCTGTTTTCCCACCTGAGGGCCACGACGTTGCCCACCCGGGAGGCGCGCCCCCTGTCCCCGCCCAGCATCCTCGGCTCAGCTCTTCGGGCCTGAAAACTAATCGTGTGTGTTCCCGACTTTGCTTTTGACGTTTTAAATGACCTTGTACTGGGAGCATGAAGCCCACGGCTGCATCTGCCTCTGCACCCTTGTGGGAAGTAGATGGGATTGGGGTGGCTGCCTAAGGGGCTAAGAGGGGCCTACACTTGGCAGGCGAGCCCCCGAGCTCAGGCAGGAGTGGGAGCGGCCTCTGGACAGTGGCTCTGGCAGAGTCCTTCAGGTGGACACTGATGTCGATGATTGACAGCGGGGTGACCCGGGCCCAGGACGGTTGAAAGGGTTGAAGGCTGTTCCTGGTGCATCTGGTGAGAAGCACCAGCGCCGATGCAGTCCCTCCGCCTGTTGGCTCTGACTTCCCGAACTCAGCTCAGTCGGTTCATTCTCATCCGGACTTGGTCAGCGCAGCGACAAATCATCCAGGCTTTCAGTTAGTAAGCACTTATTGAGCACCCACGATGTGCTAGCACATAGCACTGTGGGTGCCAGAGACACAGCAATAAATGGAACCTTTGTGGCTGATGTTCTAGTCAGTGGACAAGAGAAAGTACATGAGATCTATAAGACTGTCCTCAAGGGAGTAACTCACCCACTCTGTGCCTGTTCTCATCTGTAAAACAGAGACCCTGATATTCATGCCTCCTTCAGTTCTAGGCTGTTGCAGGAGATAGCCAATCACTGTAAACTGTATATATGGTGCTTGCATGCACATATTAGCTGTTGCAATGGTGGTTACAACTTGTGTGTGTGTGTGTGTGTGTGTGTGTGTGTGTGTGTGTGTTTAAATTGATTTCAGAGGAAGGGAGATGGAGAGAGAGAGAAACATCAATGAGAGAGAATCATTGATAGGATGTGTGTACACACACACATACATATGTACACACACACACACACACACACACACACATACACACGCACCTCCGGGGATGGAGCCCACAACCAGGACGTGTGCCCTGACCAGGAATCGAACCTTGACCTCCTGGTTCATAAGTCAGTGCTCAACCACTGAGCCATACAGGCTGGGCAGGTTTGGTGGATGAGGCAGCTGATCGACGCTTCTCTCTCATCGATGTTTCTAACTTTCTATATCTCTCACTTCCTCTCTGTAAGAAATCAATAAAATATATTAAAAAAAAAAATCGTAGGCAGATCCCAATTTGAAACCAATTTGGAGTCACTTCAGAGTCCTCTGTTTGTGCCCACCCTGCAGGATCATCAGCAGGATGTGTTCACACACTGGACAGGGGTCAGTGCATGGTGGATACTTGATATTACAGTAGCTGGGGATTGGGGAGGGACCCACATGTGCTACCAGGAGGATGAGACCCCAGCAAGGCCTGACCCCCACTGTCCTCTCACAGGATCCCCACGGCGGGCATGTGGGGCACCGTGGGCGCCGTGGGGCTAGTGTGGGCCACCGACTGGCGACTGATTCTGGACTGGGTGCCCTACATCAATGGCAAGTTTAAGAAGGACGACTAATTAAACTGACCTCCTCAGACCCCTCTGGTAAGTTTAGCAGCTGTCGGCAGGTGAATCCCATGATTCCCTCATGGCAGAGGAGTGACCTTCCCGCAAGGTGGGTTCCCCATTTCCAGGCCTGGAGCAGCAAGGTTGGTAGGCTGGACTGTTCACCCTGGAGAATCGTGCCTAAGGGCGGAGCTCTTGGGTAGGCTCTCCAGGTACCTCCTGCCTAATGGCACAGAGCTGCCAGCTGGCAGCCTCAGTTTATGGGACAAGGGAATGGGCACTGTTCACTGCTCAATCTGGGAGAATGACCATCACTCTACTTGCCATCTCAATCTGCCCAGCCCTGGGTAGGACAGAAGGATGCTCATTTTACAGATGGGGCAGTGGAGTTGGTGGGCCACAGTAATGACCCTTCAGACTTGTCCATTAGTCCCCAGCGTGACCATCATCACTGTGCTATGTTACTAGCTTGCTCCCCACATGAGTGTGCATGGCTTTACCCCATGTCACAGATGAGGAGCTGCAGCCCTTAGATGGCACAGCTAGATCTGGTTTTGGAACGTGGCTGCAGCATCTGTGTTCCTCCTCACAGCTCAATGCCTCTTTCCCCATAAGATCTGGAGCCAGGAGACTTCTGCTCACCCTCTTGTTCCCCTCTAGGTGACTGGTGGTGCCAACAGCTTCCTTCTCAGCACCTGCTGCATCTGGAACAGCCCCAGCCTTCGGCATGGATCGAGAGGAAATCTACAGTGTGACTTAGGACTTTCTATGTTTCTGAAAATAACTTTGATGTGTGAATGCATTAAACCTTGCTCTGAAACCTGCCCTGCCTGGACATGGTGATGCTGGGGACTTGGTAACCTGGTGGCTCGGGAGACCCAGGGGTCCTTTCAGCTCCAAAATTTTGCAAATCTCTGCATTTCCTAATGGCTCGCAGAAATTGGTTATTTAGGTATTTAATGGATAATACCTATAAAGTGCATTTACCTATTGTTACCTTAAGAAATTACCCCATAATGCCCGGCAAGTATGGCTTAGTTCAGCAGTTCTCAACCTGTGGGTCGCGACCCCTTTGGGGGTTGAACAACCCTTTCACAGGGGTTGCCTAAGACCACCGGAAAACACATATATAATTACATATTGTTTACAGTAGCAAAATTAGTTGTGAAGTAGCAACTAAAATAATTTTATGGTTGGGGGCCACCACCACATGAGGAACTGTTTTAAAGGGTCGCGGCATTAGGAAGGTTGAGAACCACTGGCTTAGTTGATTGAGAATCGTCCCATGCACCAAGAGATTGCTGGTTTGATTCCAGGTCAGGGCACATGTCCAGGTTGTGGGCTCGATTCCCCAGTGGGGGGCCTGCAAGAGGCGGCAGATCAATGTTTTTTTGTTTCATTATTTTAGAGAGGGAGAGAAAAAAAACATTGATCAGATGCCTCCCACATGCCCCCCTTCTGAATATCAAGCCTGAAACCCAGGCATGTGCCCTGACCGGGAATTGAACCAACAACCTCAACCAACTGAACTACACTGACTGAGCAATAAAAATATATCTTTAGAAAAAAAGACAGAAATTACCCTATCACAAACATTCATTATTTTCAGTTTCTGTGGGCCAAGAATTTGGGAGTAACTTATCGGTTGTCCTGGCTCAGGGTCTCTCATGAGGCTTCAATCAAGGGGCCACCTCATCTGAAGGCCAGACTGCGGATGGAGGAGCCAGTATATCTCCCTCATGTGGCTGTTGGCACAGTGAGGCCTCAGCTCGTCTCCAGGTGGCTTGCCCACAGAGCTGCTTGGATCTTCACAATGTGGCTGCTAACTCCCGCACCACCCCCTGCAACCCCTCCGTGAGTGGTTTCACAGTGAGCAAGCAGAAGCCACATGTCTTATGAGCTACCCTCGAAAGTCTTAACTCCATCCTCTATTCTATTCTCACTGCACATTCCATTCATTAGGACCACATCCCCGCATCCAGCCCACACGCAAGGGGAGAAGAATTAGACTCTGTTTTCAAAGGAGGAATATCAGAACTTACAGATGTATGAAACCATCACATGAAGGATGTAAAAACGGGTAGGTACATACGGATAAGGCATAGTCCGTTCCCTCTGGTGCCCCTGCCCAGTTCTAATTCTTGCCAAGTTCTTGAAAATTCTAGAAAGATTCTATACAGACAGTGTATTTTTTAAAATAGCTGTTGTATTAGTCTGCATGGGCTATCATAACAAAACACCACAAATTGGGTGGCTTAACAGAATTTATCTTAACAGAATTTAGATAATGAAAGTAGTTTCAATTTTCTCACAGTTCTGGAGGCTGGAAGTCTAAGATCAAGGTTCCAACAGGGTTGGCTTTGTGAGGACCTGACTCCTGGCTTGCAGACAGCTGCCTTCTCACTTGATGCCTGAGTAGAGGGAGGAAGAGAGAGCAAGTGGGCTCTCTGGTGTCTCCTAGAACCGCACTCATCCCAGGGTGCCAGGACCCACCTTTCTGATCTTATTTAACCTCTTTATATCCTTAGAGGCCCCAATCCAGACAGCCACACTGGGGCTCAGAACTTCAACATAGGAATTTGGGGGGCAGGAAGCCCTTATGCAGTCCATAACAGCTGTATATTTTTAACACAAGTAGTGGCATTTACTACACACCTTTCCACGTATACTTTGTTCATCTAAGGCTTATTACCTGGATGTATGAATGCATTAAACCTTGCTCTGGCCAAAACCGGTTTGGCTCAGTGGATAAGGCGTCCGCTTGCGGACTGAAAGGTCCCAGGTTCGATTCCGGTCAAGGGCATGTACCTGGGTTGCGGGCACATCCCCAGTAGGGAGTGTGCAGGAGGCAGCTGATCGATGTTTCTCTCTCATGGATGTTTCTAACTATCTCTCTCCCTTCCTCTCTGTAAAAAATCAATAAAATACATTTTAAAACAAACAAAAAAAAACCTCGCTCTGAAGCCTGCCCTGCCTGGATGTGGTGATGCTGAAGACTTGATAACCTGATGGCTTGAGTGACCACTTAACCCTTTGAGTGCCAACCAATATCCTAGGAACTATGCTAAAATTGCCAAGGCATTTTGAGTTAAGGTTTTTAATTTTTTTTCCCCCACATAAAGAGTGAACTACTAGCATCTAATAGTGACACTGCAGGAGGAGCGCAATAGCGCTCCCGGCACTAATGGTGAAAGACAGGAGGAGAGCGATCGCGCTCTCTGGCACTCAAGGTGTTAAGCAGTATCCTTAGTTTTATTTTTTGGAGCTTGTGTTGTTGTTTTTTGTAGTTAGGTTGATATTTCTCAATGAAATGCTTATTACGGAAGTAATAAAGCTAGAACGTTTTTGGAAGGCATGCATTTCATTTCCAGTTTAGAGAACTTTAGTCAATAAATCATGTCCAAACTACACATTAAAATGTTTATAAGCCAGAACCGGTTTGGCTCAGTGGATAGAGCATCGGCCTGCGGACTCAAGGGTCCCGGGTTCGATTCCGGTCAAGGGCATGTACCTTGGTTGTGGGCACATCTCCCGAGCGGGGCATGCAGGAGGCGGCTGATCAGTGTTTCTCTCTCATCGATGTTTCTAACTATCCCTCTCCCTTCCTCTCTGTATAAAATCAATAAAACATTTAAAAAAATAAAAATATATTTAAAATAAAATGTTTATAAAACTCAAGCTTTAAAAAAATAAGCAAGCTTTAACATTTATATGTAGCTTTCCACATCTGTGCAGGCAAGGAATAATACTGCACATAAGTGTAAGCAATGCAAAAATGTGGAAGTGGAGTGATGTGCTAGAAATTGAATACAGAGTATAAGAAAGCAATGGAAAAATCAAAATAGAAAACAGGAAAAACTATATGATCAGAATTAGGAAAGGTGAAGAATAATACCCTTGTTACTATATAAGTTAAACTAATGAGCCCTAACCGGTTTGGCTCAGTAGATGGAGCGTCAGCCTGCGATGGGGTCTCGAGTTCGATTCCAGTCAAGGACACATGCCCAGGTTGCAGGCTCAATCCCCATCAGGAGGCAGACAATGATTCTCTCTCTTTACTGTTTCTATTTCTCTCTCCCTCTCCCCTCCTCTCTGAAATCAATAAAAATATATTTTGAAAAAGTTAAATTAGTGACACACATAGCACTTAACGTAATTTATTTTTAATCCGAGATTTTTCATTGATTCTAGAGAAAGGAATGGAGAGAGACATTGATCGGTTGCCTCCTGTACATGCCCTGGCCGGAGATCCAACCCAAAACCTGGATATGTGCCCTGACTAGGAATCAAACCCAAGACCCTTCAGTGCATGGGACGACACTCCACAAACTACTGAGCAACACTAGCCAGGGCAGCAGCCTCAGTTTTTAAAACTACTTGGTACTAACATTTATTAACTAGTCAGTTAGCCAGGGATGTTCATTTCCTGTCACTTGCCATTTATAATACTTGAGATGTTCTTTCAGACATATATGAACATATCTGTCACTTAAATACATGGTGAATTGTGAGATAAATGAGTATTCATATATTTTTGTTAACAGTATTTAACACATACAGCGTGGACAGGCTGTGCAAAAGGAAACATGCCCCAATTCCCATATTTTTAGGCATTTTTGTAATGGTTAATAGTTTTTAAAAAAATATATTTTATTGATTTTTTACAGAGAGGAAGGGAGAGGAATAGAGAGAGAAACATCAATGATGAGAGAGAATCATTGATCAGCTGCCTCCTGCACACCCCCTCTACTGGGGATCAGGCCCACAACCCAGGCATATGCCCTTGAGTGGAATTGAACCCAGGACCTTTCAGTCCTCAGACCGACGCTCTATCCTGAGCCAAACCGGGTAGGGCAATACTTTTTTTAATGACTTTAATGTTCTGAGGGAAAAACTTAATCGTTAAAAAAAACTACATAAAAAATAAGTACATAAAAAATAATTTTAAAACGACATAAAGGGCATGTCTCATTTTGTCTTGGTCTCCAAAATGGCTTGACACAGCAGTTTGCTCAATTCTGTATTTACTTAAAATTTTAAGCCCTAACTGGTTTGGCTCAGTGGATAGAGCATCGGAATGGGGACTCAAGGGTCCCAGGTTCGGTTCCGGTCAAGGGCATGTACCTTGGTTGCGGGCACATCCCCAGTAGGAAGTGTGCAGGAGGCAGCTGATCAATGTTTCTCTGTCATTGATG
>NW_006291485.1:1848148-1851121 GCF_000327345.1 Myotis davidii | reverse complement strand
CAAAATTCATAATGTACTCCAAAAAGGTGAATTTTACTGTATAAATTAAAAAAATAGACTGCTGGGTATTCAAAGGACAGTGCAATATAAATTCAGTATCTGGCATCGTTGGTTTTCTCGGCTTTAAGCATGTTAAACCTGGTAATTTGGCGCACACACACACCCTAAATTTGAGCCCCAGGAGAGTTGCCTCCCTAGCCTCATGTTAGCTTGCAGGGACATTGGCAGTGTCTGGGGACATCTGTGGTTGTCACATCTCAGGGTTCTCCTGGCATCCAGTAGGTGGAGGGCAGGGATACTGCTCAACATCTCCCAATGCCCAGGAAGCACCCCTGTGCCCCTATACACAGAGAATAACTGGACTGCTGATGTAAACAGTGTTGAGGGGGAGACGCTGCCATAGAAAGTCTTTTAAAGGTTCTTCATATGGCCCCTTCTGGTTTAATTTCTATTTTCCCTTGTGGAGGTGGGCAGGGGAGGGTGTCTGCTTGGGGACTGAGCCAGCCTGCCTGGGAAAGGGGGTTTACTTCAAAGGAGCAAAGTGCAGGGAAGGCTCAGCCGAAGGGGAGAGGAGTGGGCAGCCCTGTCCTTCCCTCTTGGGGTCATGCCCGCTCTCCTAGTCAGCTACACAGCCTCTGGACCAGTTGCTTGGGGTATGATTCCCTGAGAAGCATATAAGGAGAAAGTAGGGGGCACACAGGCTGTATATTTGACCGTGGTTCCTAAGATCAAAATTATGATCCAACACCACACATCCATCGGCATGATTACTATCAAAAACAAAACAAATGCCAGAAAATAAGTGCTGGCAAGGATCTGGAGAAACTGGAACCCGCGTGCACTGTTCATGGGAATATGAAATGGGACAGCTGCTGTGGAAAATAGGATGGCAGTTCCTCAAAGAATTAAACGTAGAATTACCATCTGACTCAGCAATTTCACTTCTGGAATTCCATTTCTGTGTATACCCCAAGAACTGAAAGCAGGACAGGGGATAATCCTCAGGACCCATGACACGGGTGGGAGTGTTGTTAATACTTTTCCTTTATATGTGTCCAAATGGCTTCACTGATTACAATTAATGTGTTGTCTCTATAATTGTATTTCTTTTTTTAAAATATATTTTTTATTGATTTCAGAGAAGGAAGGAGGAGGGAGAGAGAGAGAGAAACATCAATGATGAGAGAGAATCATTCATCTGCTGCCTCCTGCACACCCCCCACTGGGGACCGAGCCTGAAGAAACCTGGGCATGTGCCTGGACCTCATGGTGAATGGATTGATGCTCAATCACTGAGCCACACCATCTGGGTTGTAATTATATTTCTTTTTAAAAAATATATTTTATTGATTTTTTTACAGAGAGGAAGGGAGAGAGATAGAGAGTTAGAAACATCAATGAGAGAGAAACATCAATTCAGCTGCCTCCCGCACACCCCCTATTGCGGATGTGCCCGCAACCAAAGTACATGCCCTTGACCGGAATTGAACCGGGGACCCTTCTGTCTGCAGGTGGACGCTCTATCCACTGAGCCAAACTGGTTAGGGCTATATTTCTTATATTAAGAAATAAACTCATGCTCTGGCCAGGTGGCTCAGTTGGTTGGACCCTCAACCCATACACCAAAAAGGTTGCAGGTTCAATTCCCATTCCTGGCACATACCTAGATTTCAGCTCCCTCCCCAGATGCAATCAATTGATGTTTCTCCCTCTCTATCTCTAAAAAAAATCAATAAGAACATATCCTCTGGTGAAGATTAAAAAATTAATTTAAAAAATAAAGTCACACCCACGGGAAAACACATCTAGCAGATTAGGACTAGTGAAGGCCAGGGTCCTGGAGCCCTGGGTTTGGGTCTGAACTCTGCAGATAGAAACCTAAGGCTTCAAACCAGCTTTGGAATCTAGTCACCCCCCATTCCCATTCAGGGTGCCCACCTGGCCACTTTGCCTGCTCACCTGTCTGTGCAGCTCCCCCTTGGAGAACCCAGGAGGGGAAGGGATATAAGGAATCTTCAGAAGTTGCACTCACCTGAAGACTTGAAACAAATGACACCTGCCTGGTGTGGGCTTGGGTTTCCCCGCCTGGGACCTGCCTCCAACCTGAGCACGGATCGCGCGGCCCAGGGTTGGGAAGACACCTGCTGGGGAGAAGCAGGTACTCGGGCTGCCCCTCTTGCACTCCCTGGGTGGTCTGGGGCCTTCTCACTCACCCTCCCGCTCACCCCAGGACTCCGGGACGGCAGGCAGGAGGTCCAGCCGGCCCCTGGCGCCCGCCACCGCCGTCCACTCCTGCAGTCTCAACGCCTGCCCGGGCCGGCCAGGCTCTGCTCCGGGGAACAATGAAGCCACGAGAGGGACTGCCGGGGCAGCGCCACCTGGACCCTCTGGCTGGGGTGGGAGGAGGTTATGGGCGGGGGACAGGAGGGCGAGACCCCCGACCCACAGACGGTGGCTGGACTAAGGTGGAGGCGGGAGGAGGCGGCGCACTGCTGGATTCGGAGACGTCAGAAAAGAGCTGGTGGGACCCGGGGCATGCAGCGGGGTGGCCCACGGCCGAGGCCCGGGATGTGGACCCCGGTGAAGAGGCTGGACGCCGTGAGACCGGGAGTCAATGGCGTAGAGGCCCGCCGCCGGGCTGGCATCCGGGACCCCGGCGGGGCTGACCATTCATTCACTCATTTTCAAATGTTTATTTAGTGCTTACTGTCTACCAGATCAGTAAAAACAATTGTTGAGCAAAAGCAGATATAGTCTCTGAATGTGATGGTGACAGACAGTAACCAACTATCCTCTCTAATGCTGTGTTAAAGTAATGTTGAGCATAACTTTCTAAACCTCGGTTTCTCCATATTTAAACAAGAGTGATGCAACCCGACTCACAAAATTGTTATGAGATTAAAATAAGGTTACTGTTATGAAAAGACCACAGAGTAGATGCTTGACAAACATGTACTTGTTTTTAAAAGCAAA
>NW_006291485.1:1834270-1847893 GCF_000327345.1 Myotis davidii | reverse complement strand
GACGGTCGAGCGCCGGCCTCTCTTCGGCAGCCATGGGAAACCTGCCAGAGGGCCGAAGGGCGCCGGCCGGTGCAGGCCAGATGTCGCTGGGAGGCAGGGGTGGGGGCTGGGCGAAGTTTTCTCTGATGGGCCCGGGAGGGCATACCTAGGAAAGCAGGTTCCTGCGTTCCCGGGGTGCGGGGGGGTCGGGCCCCTGGGGATGCGTGTTTTGAAGGGTCACCCTTTCCGATCTTTGGGCTTGTTTGGGAGCGGCAACCCCGTTGGTCGTATATCCTTCAGTCACAGAGACGCGGGACATGAGACTTGATGAACCCCGCACAAACAGAGCCCAGCCTGTGAGTGGTGGTCCGAGGTTTTCAGAGTCCCCCTCCCCAATATTGGAAGCAGGAGCTGTCCTTAGCCCGGGAGAAGTGGCCAAATGGGCCCGAACCCCCTCCGTGGAACAAAGAATTAGTGGGAGGCTTGAAGCCCATTCCCAGACAGTGGGCCACCTGCTGCGTGCCTTCTCCCTCTTTCCCCCCTGACTGCTGGAAGGAGCTTTTGTTTCTGAGCCAGCTTTGACGGTTCCCTCCCCTTTGCTTCAGGTCCCTGATGAAAGAGCCGGCAGGACACCTGCCTCCTGTTGAATGCCAGCTGGTGCTGCGGGGTATGCAGCCTGGTTGTGGGCCCAGAAACTGGCTGGGTGAGGCCAAGGAAAAGCAGAAGCAATGCTCCATCCTCCAGCCCTTGCGGGGAGGGGGAGAGCTAGGCTTTTGCTTGCCCCTTTTCGGAAGAAGGAGGGAAGTGAGCTGGGCAAGGACAGTGACTGGTCCAGGACGAGCTCAGACTCCAGTTTCCGGTTTCCAAAAAGTGCAGGGCAGCGACGGGAGCGAAACTGTGGGCTTCCAAACCTAGTTTACAGAATTGGCTGGAACCTTTAACTTACTCATTGACATAGTGGCGCTGCAAAAGTGTTTCTTAGGGACACATGTGCATTCTCCTCTGCTGTCATTTGCGGTGAGATCACTCCCTCGCAGGCTCTTTAGAAAACCTAAATCCTTTTGGTTCTGTCCTGGGTCAGTGGGGAGGCTTCAGAGTAGGACCATGTGCCCCATTTAATTCCAAGCATGCTTGTTTACTTGCTTTTAGATCCAAGGACCGAGGCAGGTCTCTCTGTTTCTAGTCCTTTGTTAATTTAACATCTCGGCAGCATCTGCTAGGTGTCTGGCACTGCTGGGTCCTGGCCATTCAGCTGGGAGTAAGACCCCGGCCCTCCCCTTCCAGGTGACAGCTGAGGCACCAGCCCTCACCCTGTTACTCCTGGGTTTTAGGTGGTGACCTGCTGAGAAGTGCAGGATCTGTGAGGGCTGGTGGTAGGGGTGCCTGGCAGAAGCTGGGGCAGGTTGGAGGGCCTAGCTGAGGAGGTGATGGCTAGCTGAGCCCTAACAGTGAAGCTGGGAGGAAGAGCAGTCCAGGCAGTGGGAACACCATGAGCCTGTGCAGAGGCCTGTGGTAGCGGAGAGCAGTCTGCAGCTCAGGAGCTGGACCAAGGCCAGCATGGCTAGAGCATCCTCATCCCCTCCTGCCTGGGAGCGTGTCAGAACTTCAGCTGAGTGAGGCCCCGGCCCCGAACATAGGGGTCTGGAGGTGGGGGAAAGCTCCAAAACGGGCTGGGCAGATGCAACTTCAGGCTTCCCATGGCTGCACTGAAGAGGTGAGGGCCTGAGATGGGAGAGGAGGGGGGCACGGAGTCCAGCTTCATTGCAGGTCTCTGGCCTGAGTGACCCGACAGTTGTCCCCCTTTCTCCCAGTGGTGGGAGATCTAGGGGGGATGTGATGGGGAACCGTGGTGTTTTCCTGGAATGTGAGTTCCTGGCCCCCTCACCACCCTCTGGAGACCCCTTCTGAACCCAGCTACTGGGGAAGAGCATGGGTAGATTTTCCTGATTGTCTTAATGCAGTGGGGGCTGAGGAGTCAGATTAGACCTGGCCCTGAGTTCTAGCCCTGCCCCTAGGACAGTGATGGTGAACCTATGACACGCGTGTCAGAGGTGACATGCGAACTCATTTTTTTGGTTGATTTTTCTTTGTTAAAGGGCATTTAAATATATAAAATAAATATCAAAAATGTATAAGTCTTTGTTTTACTATGGTTGCAAATATCAAAAAATTTCTATATGTGACATAGCACCAGAGTTAAATTAGGGTTTTTCAAAATGCTGACACGCAGAGCTCAAAAGGTTCGCCATCACTGCCCTAGGGGCACGCAGGCCTTGAATTCTTGTCTTCCTCCAAAGAATGGTAGTGAGTAAATGTCTCCTTTGACGAATTGCCTTGCAGGAGAGGGAGTGACCCTATGGACCATCCCTCGGGGGCTCATCCACCCAACCCTCCATCTTTTTTTTTTTTTTTTTCTTTTTGGTTCCCTGACCGGGAACCGAACATCTTGATGATTTGTCTGAACTTCACTCCCAGAGTCTGCTGAGACTGGGGGTTATGGAGTAGAACATCTGGCTGCCCCGTGTTTTCTTTGTGAAGACAGTCCCTGCTTGACATTTTCTATCCAGGCAGGAAACTGAGGACTTGAGGAAAGTTAATTCCCTGACCTAACGAATAATTTTTTGAGAGGATTTTTCCAAAAGATCTCATTTGAAAGTAGAAGTAGACTTAGGAAAACCAGAGCAGCAGATCATCTACTGATGAGAAGCAGGTGTAGGGCAGGACCAGGTCCAAGGCAAGTGTCTGTCTGTTTGCATCTCTTCAGACCCCCAGGCTCCACACTGGGCACAGGCTCCCAGCCCACAACCAGCTGGGCTCCCAGGTAGGCCTACTCCAGAGAATGGCTGAGGGCTCATTTGTTTTCTCACTAAATGTCAGGGATGTCTTAATCTGTCAGTACAGATCTGCAAAACCTGTTTTGAAAATTGAGATATAATTTCACATTTCATACAATTCACCCTTTACAAGCTTACAATTTGGCAATTTTTAGTACATTTCACAACATTGTGCAACCGTCACCATTCTAGTTCCAGACATTCTCATCCCAAATCAAAGCCCTCTACCTATTAGTGTCGCTCCCCATTCCCTCTCTGAGCCCCTGGCACTTGTTTTAAACAGCTTTATTGAGATAGGGTATGCATACCACAGAAGTCACCCATTTAAAGTGTACTATTTTGGTATATTCAAAGATACAGCCATCACCACAGTCAATTTTAAGACATTTTCATCACCCCCAAAGGAACCCCAATGCCCTATTCTCCTATCCCCAGCCCTGAGCAACTGCTAACCTGTGCATTGTGTTTTGTTTTAAAAATATTTTTTTTCTTGATTTCAGAGAGGAAGGGAGAGAGAGAGAGAAACATCAATGATGAGAGAATCATCGATTGGCTGCCTCTTGCATGCCCCCCACTGGGGATCGAGTCTGCAACCTGGGCATGTGCCCTGACCGGGAATCAAACCGTGACCTGGTTCATAGGTGGATGCTCAACCACAGAGCCACACCAGCTGGGCTCTGTTTGATCTCCCTGTTCTCATTCATGTTTAAAGTCAACGGCCACGGGTGGAAGTGACTGGAGGCAAAGAAATGTTGGCAAGTGTTTCGAGTGGGTTCCTTCCCTCTGCCTTCCCATTGCCCTGGGCACATGGGCTGGGTGCTCATATCTGCCAGCACAGAGCATAGTATAAAAGTGGGTCTTCCAGAAGAGTCCTTAGCAGCCTTAGGCAGTAGGGCACTCTGCTAACGCACCCTGTCCTAGCTGAAGTGGCCAGGCCAAGGGAAGAAGCACAAGTTCCTGCAATAACCTTACCCAGTAGGGGGTGCCAGCAGGGCTGCCTGAGCTGAGTGTGCCATAGGTTTCCTTCTGGCTGGAACGACCCGTCCTGCCCTCCATTGTCCCTGGTTTGCTGTGTGCCTGGACACGTGAACAGGACTGGAGGGGGCAGGTGTGGACTGGCTCAAATTGGGGGCTTATCTCCAAGGTTTCCCCATGCCCATTGCAGTTACCCCTCCATCCTACTCTTCAACCCCTGGCACCTACAGATCTACTTATACTTGTGGATGTGCCTGTCCTGGGCATTTCACATCAATGAAATCACACTGTGTGGCCTTTTGTGTCTGGCTCCTCCCACTGAGCATCATGTCTTCGAAGGTTCATCCACATTGTAGAGTGTCAGTGCTTCCCTCCCTTTCGTGGCTGAGTAGTAATAGCGTGTGGATGGGGTCATGTTGTGTCTATTCATTAGCTGGTGGACATCTAGGTTGTTGCCACTTACGCCTATTGTGAATCCTGCTGCTGTGAATATTTGGGTTAAATTTTTTCATGGATGTATGTTTTCATTTCTCAGGGAGATACCCAGGGGTGGGATTGCTGTTTGGTCCTTTGAAGAGCTGCCAGACTATTTCCAAAGTGGCTGCACAAGTCTTCATGCAGGACTGTTACTGCATGCTGGGTCCTGTGCTGTCCTGTCCAGCGTAGTGGCGTTGACCTTGCTGCACAGTGGCCCTGTGGGTGGGTGTTGTTCCTCAGAGCTGAGCAGGACGCCAATCTTCACAGTCAGGTCATCACAGCTCCTGCTTTCCAGCTTTCCCAACAGGTCACGCCTGAGCAGTTGTTGGGGTCCTGGTCCCGAATCTTAACATGAGATTTTACTGGCCCCCAGGAGCCCCTAGTCCCCAACGCCATAACCACTAGAAGGAGACTGCTATCAGGGCGTGTCCCTCCAATACCTGCTATCATTGGGTCTGGTCTCAAGATGCTCTGAAAATGACAGTCGGGCTCTCAGGGCTAGGCCCCACCACTCTGTAGATCCAGGTGCTCATCTCTGCTCTGGGCCTGGAGTTGGGGGTGTGGGGTGGCCCGGCGCATCCTGCAGCCACTGACTCCTCTCTGGCCGCAGCCCGAGTGGGAAGAAGTTCCGCAGCAAGCCACAGCTGGCGCGGTACCTGGGCGGCTCCATGGACCTGGGGGCCTTCGACTTCCGGACGGGCAAGATGCTGATGAGCAAGATGAACAAGAGCCGGCAACGGGTGCGCTATGACTCCTCCAACCAGGTCAAGGTGAGCCACCCTGCCCTGCTCCACCCCATCACAATGGGGCGTGGCGATTCACCATTTCAGACCCACCGTGGTGGGGGAAAGAGCTGATACTGAAATGGAGTTTACTGCTGTTGAAGTAACTATTTGCTGAGGGAAATTTGGAGGCCACAGAAAAGGAGAAAAAAGGAATCGTGACTCTGTCCCTTGAGAGGTCTCTGGCTGCTTCTGGTGCTTGTTGCACTTTCCTTCCCTGAACAGTGTCTTCAACAGCTGACAGTCCACATGGGTACCCAGTGACCCTGCGTGTGTCCCCAGTCTCTGATGACAGGTTCAGTGGGACTTTGAACCTGTCTCTGCCCTGGCTGCTAGACAGCTAGGCAGGGTGCCCCCAGGCTAGTACTTCACAGAGAATGAGGCACAAGAGGCAAGGACAGGGCCAGTGTGTGTACTGAGCCCCACTGACGGCAACGAATAGGCAGGGACTGGACTTGGCATCTCCTGCAGGTCTCTGGGTGCCACAGGGTGTGCTAGAGACTGGGAGAACACAGGAGTCAGGCTTCTGGAGAGTCATGAGGGGCCTTGTTCCTGTCTCCACAGGGCAAACCTGATCTGAACACAGCCCTCCCTGTCAGGCAGACAGCATCCATCTTCAAGCAGCCAGTGACCAAGATCACCAACCATCCCAGCAACAAGGTGAAGAGTGACCCCCAGAAGGCTGTGGAGCAGCCCCGGCAGGTGAGCACATACCCTGCACACACCCTGGCCAGGTCAGCCCAGCCCTGAATCTACTGTTCCCTCCAAGCTGGGTCCTCTCTTTTTGAAAAAAATAACAGGCTTAATTCAGTTTCTTTTTCTTTTCTTTTTTATTGATGATTTTAGAGAGAGAAACATCGATTTGTTGTTCCACTTATTTTATGCATTCATTGGTTGATTGTTTTATGTGCCCTGACCAGGGATCTAACCCACAACCTTGACTTATCAGGACAATGCTCTTATTAAAAAAAGGACAGTGCTCTAATCAACTGAGCTACTCAGCCAGGGTATCAATTTATTTTTCTTTCCTTTCTTTTGGTAATATGTTTTAATTGATTTTAATTTTAATTTTTAAAATATATTTTTATTGATATCAGAGAGGAAGGGAGAGGGGGGGAGATAGAAACATCAGTGATGAGCGAGAATCACCAATCGGGTGCCTCCTGCACACCTCCTACTAGGAATCGAGCCCACAACCCAGGCATGTGCCCTTGACCAGAATCGAACCCAGGACCCTTCAGTCCATAGGTTGACACTCTATTCACTGAGCCAAACTGGCTAGGGCTATTTTAATTGATTTTAGAGAGAGAGAAAGGAAGAGGGATAGAGAGATAGAAACATTGATCAGTACTTCCTGCATGCCCCCTACTGGGGATTGAGCCTGCAAGCCAGACATGTGCCCTGACCTAGAATCGAACCAGCGACCTCTTTGTTCATGGGGTCAATGCTCAGGCATTGAGTCACACCAGCCGGGCTCAATTTATTTTTCTTGCATAAAATTATGTGGTGGCCACAGCTGGAGCTTGGGTCCTCTGCACAGAAACTCTGGTGTGGGTCTTTACAAGATGGTCAGTGACAGGGAGACTTGGTGAACACAGTCTCTTTCCAAAGGCCAGGGGTGAGATAACTGTAGGTCTTAGAGGAAGCATCAAAGGTGGCTTTGGCAAAGTTGCCCAGGGTGATAGTGCAGCCTCTGGCCAAGGTGTAGCAGTCGTCGAGACTGTGCCAGTGCCCCTGGGGACGGGACTGAGGCACACCAGCACAGAACTACAGTAGCTAGTCATCTTGCAGGGGACAGTGTGGGGCTTGCTGATCTTGTTACCCCAGTAGCCTCACCACAGGGATAATAGAGAGCTTGGCTAGGGCGGTGGCTACTTCCTTTGAACACTAACACCCAGACCAACAGGGCCATTGTAGTCCCCAATGGTGACAAATGCCTTGAACTGGGTCTTCTGGCCAGCGGGTGTCTGCTTTTACACGGGCATAATCTTCAAGACCTTGTCCTTGAAGGATACCCCCAGGAAAAATTCAGTGATCTCCAATTCCTTGATGAGCAGGAGAAGAGACAGATCTCCTACAGGGACTTGATCTTCGTGTACTTGACCAGGCTGCTCAGCGTGGTGACTGGGTCTACTCCTTGTCCTTGGCCTTGCCTTTTCGAGCTCTGCGGCCTTCACCCTGACCCTACCCCAGCCTCGACCTCAGCCCTAGATGCCACTGCCAGATCCTCCATGGAAGCCTCCCATTCTAGGCCCCAAGACCTCCAGGCCCTCCTGCAGCACCAGCATCATCCACCATTTGGTGTTTTCCTCGCAGAAGACGCTCAGTCCACTCTTCAGAGCCTACATTTGTTGGGTCCCTCAGCCCAAGTGCAGTCCGGAACAGTCAACCCAGAACCTAGTTCTGTGCAGAGCAAAGCCCCCACCCCGGCCCCACCCACCATGCAGAGGGCTGCTGGGGCACTTGGGGCTTTTTCTGGCCAATGTTTTATTTTTTTAAATATTTTTATTGATTTCAGAGAGGAAGGGAGACGGAGAGATAAAAACCTCAATGATGAGGAAAAATCATTGATCGGCTGCCTTCTGCATGCCCCACATTGGGGAGCGAGTCCACAACCCAGGCATGTGCCCTGACTGGGAATTGAATCGTGACCTACTGGTTCATAGGTTGACCCTCAACCATTGAGCTACGCCAGCTGGGCTGGCCAATGTTTTCTTGAATAAATGGTTAAGTTTTGTGGGGGAAAGGGGTTTAAATAAGATCATACATAATGGATGTATAACCTGCTTTTCAAAAAATGAGAATTGCCGGTGTTTTCATACCTATTTACAAGCATCCACACACTGTATGGTAGGGTGTGTGGGACAGTCTTTTGGGAACATTGCCGCACATCTAACATCCTGGGTCTTTGTCCTGCCAAAAACTGGAGTTGGCGTTTCTCTGCTCTGGGAAGATGGGCCTGGGTGTGGATCCTGCTGGGGCCATGGCACCCTCATTTCTCAAGCTGGGATGTCAGCAACCCAGCCAGGGTAGGGGTTAGAGGTCATGCTGAGACCAACCACTGCACTACATGTGGACGGGCTTTAGCCATCATCGGACGGCTATGGTTCACCTGTGCATGGGGGTGCCTTGCTGTCTTGGCCTCACATCTGTCTGTCCGGCGGCAGCTCTTCTGGGAGAAGAAGCTGAGTGGCCTGAACGCCTTTGATATTGCTGAAGAGCTTGTGAAGACCATGGACCTCCCTAAAGGTCTGCAGGGTAAGCCCAGACCCCAGGACGGGTAAGGGGAAGCTGGGAAGGGGGCCTCCAACCTCCAGCTTTGGGTCAGAGGGGCAGACACCTGATATCTGGTCCTGGAGACAGCTACCCAGAGCAGAACACATCGGGCGGGAGGTGGCGAGGTTGGGGGAGGCACTGGACCAGCAAGATGCATCTGTCCTGGAGGGTCCTGGAAAAATTTGGGGTGTGATTTTGCTCCTGCACCATAAACACAACCGTCCATCCCTGAGCACGTAGAGCTCCTTTTCTGATGTGAGAGCAACTGCCTGCCCATAAGGGGGGTTTGGGGACAACATCCGAGTTGAGGGACAAAGGCCAGTGCCTGGTGGTGACGGTACCTCCTGCGCCCCTGCAGGCGTGGGCCCCGGCTGCACAGATGAGACCCTACTCTCGGCCATAGCCAGCGCCTTGCACACCAGCACCATGCCCATCACCGGCCAGCTCTCGGCTGCCGTGGAGAAGAACCCTGGAGTGTGGCTCAACACGGCCCAGCCCCTCTGCAAGGCCTTCATGGTGACTGACGAGGACATCAGGTAGCTGCTCTCCCACCCACCCTCTCTGTGCTCCTGGCCGGTGTGTCTTCGAGCCTTCAGGGGTAGGAGGCCTTTGAGGGCCCTGCTGAGGGGTGGGACACTAGCTGTGGCACAGAGGAGGAGGCTCTAGAGAGGCAGGAAGTGGGCACATGACAGGAACAGGAAGTACGGAGTGAGAGGTGAAGATAAACACGTCCTAGGGCTTTAGTGTGGACCTGAGTTGGTAGTGCCCAGGTGCAGATGGACTCGGAGTGAGAGGCGTCCATTTGCTGGAACCTTTTGGGAAGACCTGGTAAGGAGGTGGTTTGAACTGGCACTGGCAGGAAACGTCAAAATGCTGAAAGGATAAATACACATCCTTTAAAACCTTAAATGTCAGCGCAAAACTTAAAATGTTTTGTGAGGTCTGCCCTAGCTGATTTGGCTCAGTGGATAGAGTGTTGGCCTGTGGACCAAAGGGTCCTGGGTTCGATTCCAGTCAAAGACACATACTTTGGTTGCAGGCTCCTCCCTGGCCTGGGCCCTGGTGGGGGTGTGTGTAGGAGTAACCAGGTGATGTGTTTCTCTCACATTAGTGTTTCTCTGTCTTTCCCTCTCTCTTCCACTCTCCCTAAAAATCAATGGAAAAATATCCCCAGGTGAGGATTAACAACAACAAAAGTTTCATGAGGTGAAGGGAAGTTAAGAAATTTAGGAGTCCCCCTCCCCCCACAAAAAAAGGGCTGGAAACCAGAGCAGGCATGGCCTGATTGGTGTATGTGCTGGGTTGTAGGTTTGTGGGCTTCCTGTCTCGGAATTGGGGGTTCAAAGCTTTGGGATATAAGAGAAGCCCCTATAAGGTGAGGACATGGAACTAAGATACCACACCACCACCCCCAAGTCTCCCATGCCAGAGAGTCTGCCCAAGAGAAAGGGCAAGAGAGGGAATTGAAAGTATAAAAAAAGAACGTAACTCCAAAAAGACTGGAAGGATTTTTAAAGCTAAGCAGAACTACAATTAGAAGTCACTAAAATGAAAAATTTAAGTCATGGGTTAGGCAGTGGATTTGGTCCTGTCTGGAGAGGCGAGTAGCCAGCTGTGCAGAGAAGACAGTGGTATGGAGAGAAAGGACGCCCCCCACACAGGACAGGGACAGGGCCAACATTTATTAGACCTGGCAACAGACACAAACGTTAGATTCATGTTATAGTAAAAATACAGAACTTGAGACAAGATGGATTTTAAAAGCCACAGGGAGGGGAAGCAGATGGACAAGCAGACCAGGCTACAGCCGCTTTCTTTGCCAAAAGACAGAAAGCCAGCCCTAGCCAGTTTGGCTCAGTGTACAGAGCGTCGGCCTCTGGACTCAAGGGTCCCGGGTTCGATTCCAGTCAAGAGCACATGCCCGGGTTGCAAGCTCTGTCCCCAGTAGGGGGCGTGCAGGAGGCAGCCAATCAATGATTCCCCCTCATTGATGTTTCTATCTCTCTTCCTCTCTGAAATTAATAAATATATATTAAAAATAAAAAAAAAAGACGGAAAGCCATTTCCCACCTAGAATTCTCTACCTGCAAACTGTCATCCACAAGACAGGTGACACTGGCTAGGCAGTGGACTGGGCACTCAGTGGTCTTTTTCCCCTTTGCAAACCCCACTCAAGTGCTAGCGAAAGAACTTACACATGTGCACTAGACCAGAAGAACCAAGCAGACAGGTGACCACCTATTCTGGGAGGAGGAGAGCCATCAGGCAGACCAGAACGACCAGAACCGATTGGGGTAGTGCCTGTCAGGAGGTGGGGAGACAGGGTGGTGGAAAGAGGGAGTGAGGCAGCCAGTGGAATAGGAATAGAGTGAGCACTCCCAGCCCCTGGGTCTGCCATCTGGAAGGCTGAGTCCGAGCTACCTGCTCAAGAAGGGAGTGTGAGCCACAGGCCGGGGCTGGAGGACCCTCGGGCCCCAAAATCAGTAGCCCATGTATGTCTGTGCATCCCACCCTCCTGGCCTCGCACCCGGTCTCCCCGGATCGGGACATTCCCTGTCAGCACTCCATGTGTCTCCAGGAAGCAGGAGGAACTGGTACAGCAGGTTCGCAAACGGCTGGAAGAGGCGCTGATGGCTGACATGCTGGCCCATGTGGAGGAGCTGGCCCGGGATGGTGAAGCGCCGTTGGACAAGCCAGGTGCGGAAGAGGAGGTAGAAGATGAAGAGGATGAGGAGGAGGAGCCTGACCAAGACCAGGAAATGGAGCACATGTAGAGCAGGTGCAGGTGGACCCCAGGCTACAGCATGTGCTTGGGCAGTGACCACGGGGAAGAGACAATCCAAGAGCTCTTGGACCTGTCCCAGGCTGGGCATCGGCTGTGCTAGGAGAGCACCTGTCTCCCTGTCCTTCCAGAGGCCCTGCCCAAGCCTCAGCCCCTGCCCTAACGGGACCAGGCTTGGGGGGAAGGGGCCCTCCTCCCTTCCCAGGCATGTCCACTCCCCTGGCCACTAGGACACCTAGGGTCATGGCTGGAGGATGGTCCCCGGCCCTGCAAACCCCCACGTTTGCTCTTCTTTGAAGGGCCAGACTTCTGAAAGTGCTGGTTGCTCCTTGGCCCTGCCTGCAGGGATATGGCTCCTGGATGCAACTGGGCCTCTGGACTCACTGTCGCCATCCTGAGCTCAGAAGAGGGTTTTTGAAACAGGCTTACCTCCCGATCTTGAGTGTGAGGAACAATCCTCTGGGCCAGACTGTCAGCCCTCCCAGAAAGGGTGCAGGGTGGTTCCCCGAGTGCCCATCCGGCTGAGCAAAGCCGTGACACTCAAGAGTGTGTCTCAAAGAAAGCGGCACAGCCCAGACGTTTTCCTTCAATAAATCGGTGGTACAAACGAGGCTGAACGTCCTGTAACTTCTTTACCTTTTGTGTTTGCTGGACGAGGATGTGAAATGTGGACTTCATCTGAAAACCTCACTGTCTGGCCTGGTGGGTCCTGCCAGAGGGTCAGCCACCAGCATCTGAAGAGGACTGCTCATAGCCAGGAGCACCGTAGGGCTGACCCGTGTGCCTCAGTTTTTCCTTGTATAACAGGTACAGCTAATACCCAGCACGCTGGGCTGTGAGCTGTCATGTGGCCTGGCTGGAGCTGCCACTGGGGCCCAGGCTCCTGTGTGTTCCTGTCTAGAGTTGTGTTTCATGGCCAAGCATTTCTAAGTGCCACACCCAGAATAGTGGTCTCTGAGAAGCACTGGGGCGAAGATCATCACAATCTTGTCACTTCACTCATCCCCTACAGCCCTAGTGCCTTGGGATTGATCCTTGGTTGGGGTGTGAAGGGAGGCAATATTGGTTTCTCTCTCTGTCCTAACCAACAGCTTGTGACGGCAAAGATCCTAACTGCTGAGTCATTTGGCCAGACACCCGGGACAGTGTAGGTATGGGCATGTAGGTCAGGGGTGCAGGGTGACATGGGACCCCTCAGAGCTGTGAGCGGTTGCTGCCATCTTGATCTTCCAAGGATGCTGGTGCAGTCAAACTGACCACATCCTTCCAAGTCAGGTTGAAAAATCCTGAGAACCAAGAAGGCTGCCCTGTACGGGTCCCAGTGCCTGTTGGGAGGGCCTGAGGTCCCGTGGCCATGAGTCCTCTGTCCCTCAGGTCTGAGTAGAGGGGCTGCAGGGAGGTTACTGTGGGTGACAGACAGAATAAAGCCATCTTGGGTGAGCATGGTTGGAGCCTGGGTTCAATCTGAAGAATGGTGTTTGTTTCTGAGCAAAACGGGCCTCATCTGGGCCCGCCAGGCCTGCATCCTGTGGATCATCAATTCTGGGCTGGGTGGTAACGGGATCCGGAGGGGCCGGCCTGTCCCAGAGGGTGGCAGATTTCCCCATAGACTCCAAGGTGGAAGCCTGACAGTACCAGCACTGTTAGCATAAAGCCAGATGTGGGGGCTTCCAGAAGATTTGGGACTCCCGACCTACTGGTTGAAGACGGGGGGCGGGGGGAGGAGGTGGTCTTCAGGGCTGGGCACACAGGGACATGGCTGAGTCTGGCCTTGGGGACCTGAATTGGACCTTCTGCACGTCAGTTCACAAGGCTGGTGCAAGAGCTGGGAGAACCCTGATCCACCTGCCTGCCCCCCCAGGTCAGGCTTAGTGGCCTGGACCCCCTCCTCATCCCCACATGGAGTCTCTGTTCATCTTTTTGTCTCCCCTGCCCCCTCCCCACTCTGAGTGTCCCCTCCGCATGCATTGTCTACTCTGCAGACAGCCCTGCCCACCCACCAGAACTGGTTCCAGCTTCCAGAGGGAAAACTTGAGGCTCAAGTTAGCAACTTGCCTAGGGGCACCGTTTGGAAGAACTTGGGTCTTCATGACTCCAACACAGTGTTTGTGCCCAGCCTCTGGCCACTGAGAGGCCCTCAGCAGCCACTGACCTCAAAAAGGACAAGAGCCTGGGTCCCTGGAAGGACTCAGTGGTTCTGTGTGAGAATGGGATGCCCCAGTCCCATCATAGAGCCTTTCCTGACACTTTCCAAGCTTGAAAGTCTCACCTGAATTTTTTTCTCCCCAGCGAGACTCCCAGAGACAAGGGTGCCAGGGTTTCTGAGCCAACAGTTTAGGGCAGGGGTCCTGAAACTTTTTTTTTTAAATATATTTTATTGATTTTTTTTTACAGAGAGGAAGGGAGAGAGATAGAGAGCAAAAAACATCGATGAGAGAGATATGTTGGAGGTAGTGTCTTCCTGGTTACTTGGTTTTCTCCTGGGTCTGGATATTTCTTGAGATCCTGGTGCCTGGCT
>NW_006291485.1:1832218-1834142 GCF_000327345.1 Myotis davidii | reverse complement strand
AACCAGTTTTGGCCTGAAACTTTTTAAATGGGGGGCCAGTTCACTGTCCCTCAGACCGTTGGAGGGCTGGACTATAGTTTAAAAACTATGAACAAATTCCTGTGCACACAGCGGCGGCAAAAACACCCCGCGGGCTGGATAAATGTTTTCAGTGGGCCGCATGTGGCCCGCGGGCTGTAGTTTGAGAACCCCTGGTTTAGGGGCATCTGCATCAGGGACCTGAGCCACCCCCATGTCTCTACCATAATATGCCTGGCTTCTTCCAGCTCAAGGCAGGCAGAGGAGCTCTCTGAGCCACCCTGCGCCCACACCCGGCTCAGCCGGCCTGGGATGCCTCCGCACTTTGAGCCTCCTGTGGCTGCTGGAACAGAGCACCATAAACTTGGTGGCTTAATTCACACATACTCATCCTGGGGTCAGGAGTCTGACATGGGCTTCATGGGGCTAAACCCAAGTGTGCAGGACTGGTCCTTCCAAAGGCACTGATGGAGGATCGTTTCCTGCCTTTTCCAGCTTTAGAGGCGTTACATCTCTGGCCTGTAGCCCCTTCATTTTAACAGCCAGTAACTCAGCATCTTCCATCTTTGACTCTGACCCACCTGTCTCCCTCTTCTGAGGGTGTGATGGCACTGGGTTCTCCAGGGAAGTCTAAGATCACCCCTATCTCAGGGGCCTTCACTAATCCCACCTGCAAAGAAGATGAATGTCTTTGGTTGGAGGCCACTTGCCCCACAGAAGACACACCCCCACGCAACCTCCCTCCTCTCTACCCCACCTTGGAACCTGGACACCATTCATGGCCTCTGAGTCCAAGGGAACAGTTTGACCCCTGGGATTAGATCTCCAACTTCCTCGGATCACTCATTCAACATGCATTAATAGCAGGGCCAGCTCAGATCTGGTACCAGCCAGAGGAACTTGGGCTGGATGTGGCCTGGGGGTGAGGGTGGGGAAGGGTCAGGCACAGGGACCAAGGCAGGGGAGTGAGGAGTTTTTTGTTTGTTTTTTCAATCTTCACCCAAGGATATGTTTATTGATTGAGAGAGAGAGAAACCAATATTGCCTCCCTTCACACCCCAACCAAGGATCAAACCCAAATTCCTGGTATGTGCCCTGACAACCTGTGACCCTTCAGGGCACTGGATGGTGCTCCAGCTGAGCCACATGGGCCAGGGCGGAGTGAGGGCTTTAACTGGGGGAGGGGTACCTGCCAGGGAGGCAGGTGGAGAGAAGTGACGAGGTGGACGATTCAGCAGTGGACAGCTTTGGCTGAGGAGCTACATGGTGGAGAGCAGACCTAAAATCGGTGAGGATGGCGGTGGACACTAGGGTAGGGGCCAGTGCATGGCAAAGGGATCAGTTTTCCCCCTCTCCCACCTGAAAAGCTCATGCAATTGTCCTGAAGTTCCACAGCCATCCAGGGACTTAGGAGGGGTCCCCGTTTAGACTTGGGCGGGCGACTCCACGGGGTCCATTCAGCTCCCTGCCCATTTATCATGAGAAACCGCACGGGAAAACCGGAGGGCTCCTTCAGCTCCAAAGGAAAAAGAATGAAGGAAGGGCCGCGGGGACAGGACAGCATTGGAACTGAGCACGCTGGGCTCCTCTGGGAGCCCACAGGACAGGGCGCCGGGCACCCCAGAAGAGGGAGGATCTTCACGTCCGAGGGCTCTGGCCAGTGGAAACCAGCCCAAACCGGGAAGCGCCGCCCACGTGGCGCAATCTCGGGCTCCAGCGCACTCCGTCTGGGGATGTGGGTGCCCTTGACCTCCCCAGGGGCCCACGGGAGCCGTGTACGTGCAGGAACTGGGGACCGGAGTCCGAAGGCAGGCCGGCTCTCGAGGAGTCTCGGGAGTAGAGACCCGGCCCTGGGGCGGGCACAGGGGTGCAGTGCCTTAGGGCACAGAGTCCTCTGGCAAAGGAA
>NW_006291485.1:1824110-1830922 GCF_000327345.1 Myotis davidii | reverse complement strand
GCCTCCAGCGCGGAAGGTGCAGCGCTGCCGCGGAGCCCTGGGCTGTGCCGTCCTGGGGACCAGGGCCCCGGCTAGGTGGTTCCCTCAAAACATGCATGGGGCGGGCCGACTCGGGTTGGGGGGTGCTCCATTAGGGTGATGAGAGAAGTTTGGCCGCACAAAGGGTACGTCACGGCTTGCCAGCCTGGGGACCCTGCTGGGGTGTGGGGGCAGGACGGTCTGAGACAGGGTCCCACCCTGCTCTCAGTGCGTCGGGAATTTGGAGGTATGTGGAAGGACCCGTTGTAAAAGGGGCTCCAACCCATGGCCGTAGCCTAGCAGGCAGGTGGGAGACAGGCCCTGGATGTAGGGGTCCCCTCGGTGGCATTGCCGAGCTTCCCTGTGGCCGCCCCATTGTTCTCTTTGTTAGAGAGCCAGACTCAGATTTGCAGGGTGACATCAGGCTGGCCGCCGCTCATTGGCCCTGGAGCTGCGGGGTGGGCGGAGGGTGGTGGGCAGTGCCCACATACCCACCCACCCTGTTAGCTGCCTGCCCACCAGCCTCAACTTTCTCCTGCCTTCCTGCCCACACCTCCCCCCTCCCTGCTGGCCTCCTGTGGTCAGCCAGGTTCTAGAACTTGGGGTGGGGCCTGGGCGGGGCTTTAGGTAGGGCCAAAGGACACTCAGGCTGGGAGGGGGGTGTCCCAGCCTCTGGGCCCTCAGGAACAGCAGCCAGAGAAGGGTGGGTGGTGACCTGAATTATAAGGTGGCCTGTCACCCTCACCACCACCACAGGCAGAGGACCACAGTGATGCTCTAGGCACGGTCCTCTGCTGGCTCCAGTGGGGGGGGTGGCTCGGCCAGCAAGCCCTCTGGTCATTCATTTGTCCTTTCCACATGTGGACACAAGGAGTGCCGGGCGTGGTGCTGAGATCCACCATCAGGAGTGAAGACGGGTTCCTTTCTGAACCCTGCCCGCCGCCTTCAGGCTCCGACATGGCTAGACCCATGCCGCACAGTTTGCTTCACCACTTTTCCTATATAGACCCCCACTTGCCCCCTCCTGTCCCCCATAACTTCCCTGGGACATGTAACAGGTAGTTACACATGGAGTGTCAAGAAGCCTGCGGGTGGGCAGGTGTGGTGGGCAAGTGTGGATACCAATGCCTGGGGGCCATTTGCCCAAAATCACTAGACTCATCTGTTGTGCAGTGGAGCATGAGGGTGTGTTTTGTGTGAACATGCGGTCCTGACACCTGAGGGAGAGGCCTCATCTTATGCCTCACAGGTGGTGACGGGAGTCAGGCAGAGGGCACTCGAACTGTAGCCGCAGGCTGAGTGGTGTGACGGGGTGAGCCTGGGGCCTCAGGCTCCACCCAACCTCCCGGGGGTGCTTTTGGCACCGGGTTGTTGTGTGCCAGCCTGTATTCTTGGTGGTTGTGGACAACAGAGAAGACTAGGCAATACAGTGAATCCTGTAGACTGAGGAGGCCCTGTGACCCTGAGCAAATGAGAGCCCTTCTCTAATGGGGGGCAGCACCGCCCTCAGGGTTTTTGTGTGGATTCTTAAGGCACTGGTTGTAATCCCCGTCTGGCACTCAGTAACCACCCCACAAATGGGGTACAGGGTACCAGGGAGGGAGCCTGAATACCAGGACAGGTTGCATTGCCTCACCTCCAGAGCTATTTGCGGCTCCCATCCTCTCCCACCCAGTTCTCAAGCACACCCTGAAAGACTGCCCCAGCCCCACCCCTTCCCTCCTCCCATCACCCACCCCACTCTCTACCCTGTGGGTCCCTGGATGCCAAGCCTGCTCCTCCTTACTGCTCAGGCTCTCCCCAGTGCAGGGGGCACAGCCTGCCCTCAGTTACTCATCCTTTCTGTCAATTCCTAGATTCAGGGCCACCCCTCCCCAAGAAGGCACAGGAGGAAGAGGCTGTGAGAGACGGGGCCGGGCTGGGATTTGAACCCTGGTCTCATTGGCTTTGCCTACCCTGCTTCCTGGGAGGCTGGTGCCCTGACCATGGGGGTGACCTTGGGCCCATGCACACCCCCTTCTTGCCATCCATGTCCTGTACGCAGGGCGAGTCTGTGCCCATGCCTTGACCAGGGCTGGGCGTGGTCGTGTTGGGTCTGTGCAGGATAATGAAGGCAGGGCCTCAGGTCTCTTCCATCTCTGAGGTCAGGCTGTGGGTGGTGGCCTGGAATGGTCTCCCATTGTCTGTTCTCTGGCCCCAACCCTGCAGGTATCAGGTGTCCGTTCTGGCAGCCAGGACACTGCAGGGTGCTGGGGTCCATGCCTTGGTGTTCCTGTCTATCCACTGTGGGGCATAGAAGTAAAGAGGTGCCCATGGTGGGGTTGGGGGCTCCTTGTGTTGGCAGTTAGAGACCAGTCCTGCTTCCCGTGTCCGTGTGTCACAGACACGCCAGCTTCCTCCCCAGACCACCCTGCTGTGACGTGGCCCACCAGGACCGCAGGCCACTTGGGCCTTGCCTGGTTGTGGGAACTTGTCCGAGCCCTGTCCTGCTTCCGGAGCTCTGCCCCCGCCGTTCCTCTGGGGGAGTGCTCCTCCGCCGTGTCCTCCCTCCCCTCATAACCTTGAGGCTTTGTGGACAGGTGTAGCCTGTGGTCACCTGTGGGACCTAGTTCTCTGAGTGCCAGCACATGGGTATGGCCAGGACCCCATAAGGGGGTCATGTGAGTGATGGGAGGCAAAGGGCTGCCCTCGTCTACTAGCCTTCCCACTTTGAGGGGAGGGTTGCTAGGGCCTGAGGCAGGACAGTGTCAGCCCCGAGGGCTGTCTCCACATTCCCAAGCACACCCCGTTCTCTTGAGTTGGCATCCTGAGGGCAATGCCGAGGAACCTGCATTTCAGTCTGTGCCCACCTATCAGTGGTGGCCCCCAGAGTTCCCCAGGCATGGGACTCAGCCCCCTGACACCACCCACTCTTTTTGTTGTTAATTCTCACCCAAGGAGAGTATTTCTTCCATTGCTTTTTTTTTTAATTGGAGGGAGGACGAGAGAGAGACATCATTTTGAGAGAGATACATAGATTCGTTGCCTCCTGCAGGCCGGGGCCAGGGATCGAACTTGTGACCCTTCAGTGTGCAGGCTGACACTCTAACCATTGAGCAACACCAGCCAGGGCTCACCATCCACTCTTACTGCACTCTATCATCCCCACTGGGGAAGGGGGTGTGTCCCGGATCACTGTGGATCCCCAATTTTCTCGACTGGACAATCCCACCCTCTCCCAAGCTCTGCCCCCTCTCACGGTCTTGACATGAGTTGGGTTTCGGGGCCAACAGGTGTCACAGCTGAAGTGCAGTCAGTAAAGTAGAGCCTCTTGGCCACTAAGGGCTCCACTCAGGCCACCCAAAGGGAAGCTACATCCTCCCTCTCCTGCCCTCACCCACCTTAGGGACTCATCGCTCCAGCCTTGTGCTTGGGTTCAAGGCCCACTTATTCATCTGTACAGAAGATCAGTGGTTGGGGGTAGGAGGTTCTCCTTTGGCAAATGCCCCCTTTCTCCAGGCCTCAATAGATTCCCTCCTCACGTGACTCTGCTAGAAACAAACATTTCAGGGGCAGGGCATCTGCCTGGGACCATGGCCCTTTGGGTCCAGCCCCAAATCTGTGAGGCTAGGTGTTTCAGCCCTCCTTTTATGGGCGAGGGAATTGAGGTACAGGAAGGTTCCCCCAAGAGCCCAGGGCAATCCCCAGTTTACTAGCCCTTAGAGCAGTGGTGCTCAACCTATGGGTCGCAACCCCTTTGGGGTCGAACGACCCTTTTACAGGGGTCGCCGAAGACCATCGGAAAACACGTATATAATTACATATTGTTTTTGTGATTAATTACTATGCTTTAATTGTGTTCAGTTTGTAACAATGAAAATACATCCTGCATATCAGATATTTACATTACGATTCATAACAGTAGCAAAATTGTAGTTATGAAGTAGCAACGAAAATAATTTCATGGTTGGGGGTCACCACAACATGAGGAACTGTATTGAAGGGTCGCGGCATTAGGAAGGTTGAGAACCACTGCCTTAGAGCATAGTCCCCTGGCCTCCGGAAGTTCTGAAAGTCAGACGTGGTGGCAGGAGGAACTCTGGAAGTTCATGGCCCAGTCCCCCCTTTCTCCTGGCCCAGTCCCCCCTTTCTCCTGGCCCAGTCATGTTGGGCTTCCGGGAGGAGGGAGTACCAGGCTGTAATATGATGCAAAGAAGGGCCAGGACTGGGGGTGAGGATGGCGAGGACACTGTTTTGTGTGGGGAACAGCGTGGCCAAGGCAGAGGGAGTTTGCCAGGTAGGGAGGGGACGGACCATCAGGGCACTTTTGGAGCAGCCACAGGTCAGGGTAGGTTTGGGGGGCCAAAAAGAATGCCATTGAGACAACACAGTTTTGGTGGGGGGGGGTGACTAAGGACTCAGGAGGTGGGGCATGGAGGTGGTAGGAATGCAGCCCCTCCCTCGGAGATTTCTGACCCCAATTCACCTGCCCTGCTTTTGCTCAAGGCCCTGGTTGGGAGCTACTGTCTTCTTGAGATTAGGGTCAGGCTGCCCCTGGATGCCCCCACCACCTCTGCAATGAGCCGTCTCCTGGCCGAAGCACCATCTCCTTGTTTTCTTTCTGGGCAGACATGCTGATCCTGCTAACATTTTTTTTCTTTCTTTTTTTTTCTTTTGTTAATCCTCACCCAAGGATACTTTTTCCATCTAACTCCAGAGAGAGTGGAAGAGGGGCAGAGAGAGAGAAACATCAGTGTGAGAGACAGCAATTGGTTGCTTCCCATTGGTGGGATCAAACCTACAACTCAGGTACGTGCCCCTGATGGGAAGCGACCGTGACCCTCTGGTGTGTTGGTCAAGCTCTAACCATTTAGAAACAGGGCCAGGGCATGATTCTGCTAATTTTGTGTCTTTCACTGTTGTGAAGTTAGCAACACTGTTACTCCTCTCAGTGCCACCTCTGTATTAACACAATATCACTGTGTCCCTCTAGCCTCCCCTGAGGTTGTGGGGAGGGGGGCGGGTCGGTCTTCCAGATTCCTTGGCCTGGACTCAAGATGTCTCAGAAGGCCTTGGAGGGGTGGGTATCAGGGACCTGGGCAGGCACCACTATCAGAGACCCTGATCAACTGCCCCTGCCCCTCCACGGGGTGGGAGCCCCAGCCCAGCAGGATGAAGCAGTGTCGTGTTCCCAAGTCCCTGAGCTTCCCTCAGAGGCCAGGACCCTCAGGACCTCGGAAGGTGTCCTGAGTTCAGGCCTAGGAGTCTGCATGGGGCTGAGGCCTCACCTCACCTGCATGGGGCTGAAGGGTCACTTGGTCAGAAGAAAATTGTAGGCAGCTTACACAATTTGAGCCTGGGTTTCCACACCTGTCAGATAGGGGGTGATGCCAGAGGATCTGCACTCATAGCCTAGGGCTGACATAATCAGCTGAATAGCTTGAAACAATAGAAATTCTCTCCTTCGTTCCGGAGGCTGGAAATCTGAAATCAAGGTGTTGGCAGGGGTGTGCGCCCTCCAGAGGCCCTAGGGGACAGTCTGTCCATGCGCTCTCTCTCCCAGCCTCCGGTGGCTGCCAGCAGTGCTTGGTGTCCCTTGGCTTGTAGCCACGTCACTGCAACGCCTGCCTTGTCACATGGCTGACTCTACGTGTCCCACTTGCATTCAGGGCCACTCTACCCTATAGTGACCTCATCTTAACTAGTTACACTTGTAGATGCCCCATTTCCAAGAGCGAGCCATTCTCATGTTGTGGATGGACATGAATTTTAGGGGACACTATTCAACCCACAACAGAGTCCTTGCCTTCTTGCTTTTTTGCCAGCCCCAGGGGCACCCAGCGTGTTGCACCTGTGCCAGGGCCCCTGGTGTCCCTCGGATGACCAGAGGAGAAACTAAGGTCCCAGGTCCCAGGGTAGGATGCGGTATGTCTGAGATGACAAAATGCCACGGGGGTACAGCCCCCAAATGGAGCCCACCAGCTGGCCTGGCCCCTCCAGCTGGTGCCCCAGACAGGCTGACCTGGGGAGGGGTCCCGGTCCTCACCATGTTCCCCTTCCCCCCAACCCAGGGTGCAAAATCAAGGCGCTGCGGGCCAAGACGAACACATACATCAAGACGCCGGTGCGTGGGGAGGAGCCCGTCTTCATCGTAACTGGCCGCCAGGAGGACGTAGAGATGGCCAAACGCGAGATCCTGTCTGCGGCGGAGCACTTCTCGGTGATCCGCGCGACCCGCAGCAAGGCCGGTGGGCTGCCCGGCACTGCGCAGGGCCCACCCAACCTGCCGGGACAGACCACCATCCAGGTGCGCGTGCCCTACCGCGTGGTGGGGCTGGTCGTGGGGCCCAAAGGCGCCACCATCAAGCGCATCCAGCAGCGGACGCACACATACATCGTGACGCCCGGGCGGGACAAGGAGCCGGTGTTCGCGGTCACGGGCATGCCGGAGAACGTGGACCGAGCCCGGGAGGAGATCGAGGCGCACATCACGCTGCGCACCGGCGCCTTCACCGACGCCGGCCCCGACAGTGACTTCCACGCCAACGGCACCGACGTCTGCCTGGACCTGCTCGGAGCCGCTGCAGGCCTCTGGGCCAAGGCCCCCAACCCCGGGCGGCGGCCCACCCTGCCTAGCGCCAGCCTCCGGGGGGACAGTACCCTGGGCACCCCAGGGGGCCCCGAGGCCTTCTATCCCAGCAGCCGCGGAGGACCGCCAGTGCCGGACACGGGCCCCGCCAGCCCCTATGGCGGCTCAGGCAACGGGGGCTTCACCTTCGGCGGGGACGGCCCTGGAGCCCCGACTGGGCCACCTG
>NW_006291485.1:1823238-1823801 GCF_000327345.1 Myotis davidii | reverse complement strand
ATGTTGCACCTGGCTATAAAGCAAGTCGTGTTCCTGGGCTGAAGAAACTGCAAGGAGGCTCGTTGTCACTGTGGGGAGCTGATATAGGGTTAAGCCTCGGACTGACCTGTTGGCAAAGTCACAAACAGGTCTTCTGAGTCTTAATCAACCCAATCCGAGAGGTGGCCGCTGATTTACACGCGCTATTATTTAAAAAATAAAAAAGGGGGAGGAGCAGGCAGGGTTAGTGTGGCCAGTGTTTACAGATGAGCTTTAACTCCGGTCCCAGGCATGGAGACAGTGACCCGGCAGCCCAGTGGCACCTCCGTTCTTAACAAATAGCAGTATTGAGTTGACAGGTTAAAATAAACCAGAGAGAAAAGGTCTGTTGCACTTTTTATTTGAGACACACACACACCTACACCCCAGGGTGATCTTTTTAAAGAAAAAAAATTTTTACAGCCATCAGTTGTCCTCCTTTTGTAGGAAGTGGATTTCTGGTCCGACAGTGTTGTTTTTACAGGGTGGCAGCCTCTGCAGAAAGTTCCACAGGAGGACGGTGACATTTTTACTACCTTTTCACT
>NW_006291485.1:1821404-1823011 GCF_000327345.1 Myotis davidii | reverse complement strand
GGCCATCCCAACCAGAAATTTCTAACTTTTTTATTTTTAATTATTAATCCTCTTCTGCTGTGGTTTATGTTGTCCGTTTTTAAATTTTTTTAAATTGTTTTTTTTTTTTTTTACTTTTACTTTTTACCTCTTGTGTATATGTAGCAAATTTATAGGGAAATATGTATGTACTTTATGGAATAAATTTTAAGAACTAAAATATATTTTATTTTAAAGTAACGGACCTTTAATCTTACGCAGCTAAATTACTGATTATATATTTGCTGAGCTGACTTAAGGGTTCAGAAAATTGTATCAAGAGTTTTATTTTTTGACTCCAAAGCCTTCTTAATAAAGTCTTTTTATGACGTGCGAGCCCTTGGCGTGGTGTGGGGCCGGTGGGCGTGGAGAGGTTGGGTTGTGGGAGGGACCCTCAGACCCAGCTCCTCACCTTCCATATTCCGTATAAAGGAATTTGGGGCACCCCCATTCCAGGTTCTACTGCAAGCCAGGCTCTGCCTGTTCCAGACGAGACCTTGAGATCTGTTGGTCCTGCCAGGCCCCCTTCCCTGAGACGGGCTGGCCAACCGTGGGGTCAGTTATGGCCGCTGTGGAAGTGGCAGTGCCAGGCTGCCTTCTTGGGGCACCTTACCAGCTCTGGTGTGTGTGGGGCCCCCAGCCCCCCCTAGACAGGATCCACCTGTCACTGTGCAGATGGGGGTGCTGAGGTCTGGGAATCTGCCTCCTGGGTCCTAATACCTCCCATCCCAAAAGGATATCTGAGTGATGAGCCACAGGTGTCCCCCACTCACCTTAAGTCTAGTTGGGACCTGGCCCATTCGGCCACCAGGCACAGTTCTGGGGCCAGTTGGCATGGAGGCGAGGACTGGGGTGGCCAGGGGTGGACCGTCAGTAGTTGGGCACCGCCCAAGTTCCAAAGGAAGGAAGGAAGCTCTGGAGTGAAGGAAGGGTGGGTGGGGAACTCGGTGACGGGGAGGGGCTCTGAGGACAAGGTCTCCGCCGGCTGCTGGCCTGAGGAGTGGGCAATGAAAGGTCTGGGGGACAGCCCACTAGGCAAGCGAGAGCAGCCTGGAGGGCTTCCAAGAGGAGACAAGGGGCTTGTGACACAGGTCAAGAGGGGCAACACCAAGAGACGCTGAGAAAACCACAGGTGGACAGGGAACCCCAAGGACAGTGAACCCCGTGAGTGTCATCACATCAGACCCTCTGGCTGCGTGGAAGCACCTGGAGGGCTGAATCCTGCTCGGGGTGTCAGGGCATGGGGTGGGTATCAGGAAAAGCCACTCACGTGTGAGGGGCCAGCCCAGCCCTGTCTGGGATTTCCCACCTGTAAAACCAGGTGATCCCACGTCCACACTCCCAGCTTTGGTGAGGCTCAGGGGTCAAGCCGTAAAAATTTATTCCCCAGAACCTGTGATCAGGACCTTATTTGGAGAAAGGGTCCTTGTGGGTATGTAATTAAGGCTCTTGAGATGAGGTCATTCTGGACTGGGGTGGCCCTAAGTCCAATGACGAGAATCCTTATAAGGGGCAGAAGAGGAGAGACAGACATGCGGCGGGAGATTTCTAACTCGGACACCGTGTGAGGATGAGGACAAGGCAGAGGC
>NW_006291485.1:1818103-1821271 GCF_000327345.1 Myotis davidii | reverse complement strand
TGGCGGGGGCGGGAGAGGGCCTGGGGTCTGCAAGGAGCTGAGGTGTGCATTTAGGTAAGGTTTGCCTCTTGACAGCCCTGGGTGAATCAGCTGTAATTTGGAAAGAGAAGAGGCACGTCAAAACTGCTCAGGAGCCCTGGCCAGTTTGGCTCGGTGGATAGAGTGTGGGCCCGGTCAAGGGCACATGCCCGGGTTTCAGGCTTGATCCCAGTGGGGGCGTGCAAGAAGCAGCCCATCAATGATTCCCTCTCATCATTGATGTTTCTATTTCTCCCTCCCTCTCCCTTCCTCTCTGAAATCAATAAAAATATATTTTTTTCTTTTTTTAAAAAATATATTTTATTGATTTTGGGGGGGGGGGAGGTGGGGATGAGCTGAGGAAGTTCCCGCCGCGGGGGTCCTCACGGTATTCAGCTGAGGAAGTTCCTGCTGTGGTGGTCGGCATGTTGACTTAACAATGAGGTCATTAGGATGGGTTCCAGTCCAATAACTAGCATCCTTATAAGGGGAAATTTAGAGAGAGAAGACACACACAAGAAACAAAGATGCAGAGACACACAAGAAGAAAACCCACAAGACAACAGAGGCAGAGATCAGGGTGATGTAGCCACAAGCCCAGGGACACCTGGGGCCCCCCAAGCCAGAAGAGGCAGGAAGGACCCTCCCCTGGAGCCTGGGGAGGGAGCACCGCCCCGCCACGTCTCGGGGGCTTCTGGCCTCCGGTACCTTGAGAGAAAAAGTGCCAATTGTTTTAAGATGCCCACTTCGTGGTAATTTGCTCTGGCAGTCACGGGAGACCGATACAGGTGGCAAGCGTTGCCTAACCTGGCCCAGCCCACAGTTCAGTGGTGAAGTTGGACATGGCTGCAGTGGCCTCAGGTGATCTAGGTGAGGTCAGGCCACAGCCAGACTGCAGGAAGGGGTGGAGGTGGCAGGGAGGTGAGGCTGTGGAGATCACAAAGAGAAAGGGCAGCCCCTGTGGGTTTTAGGGGCTGGAGGCAGAAGAGGAAATAGGTAAAGATAAAAATTATGAACTACAAAATGATAACAAATACATATTTATCAACAAGTGAATCTAAAAATCAAGGAGAGCCCTGGCCAGTTTGGCTCGGTGGATAGAGTGTGGGCCCGGTCAAGGGCACATGCCCGGGTTTCAGGCTTGATCCCAGTGGGGGCGTGCAAGAAGCAGCCCATCAATGATTCCCTCTCATCATTGATGTTTCTATTTCTCCCTCCCTCTCCCTTCCTCTCTGAAATCAATAAAAATATATTTTTAAAAAACTGCTCAGGATGCGCAGGAGCTGGGCAAGGGGTGGAGAATGAGGAGGTAGCTGGATGACTGGCCACAGGAGGGTCAAGCCCAGCACTTAGGCCCAAATCTAGCCTGGCTAGAGCTCTCTCGGGTTTTGAAAGATGGAACAGTAAATGGAGTGGAGTCGCAAACCAGGGGGTGGTGCTGTCATGCCTGGTGGCCTCGGGATGTGCTGTCCCAGGACTTTCCAGAAACTTCTGAGGGTTGTGCTTACTCCCTGCTGGGTGCTTAGGAAGCTCATAAGAGGAAAGCCAGAGCTCCTGGGGCCTCAGGGAGAGCCAAGAGGGGGGCAGAGGTAGATTCTGGAGCTTGCTGTTTGAGGCCCTGGATGCAGTCCTGTCTGAAGGCAGCCCATCCTGCCCTCTCGGTTATGAACACCAATAAGCCCTCCTTCTTTGTTTAAGCCACTGAGAGTTGGAATAACTCAAACTCATAACCACGTTCCTGGCCAGGGAGCTGGGAAGCATTTATTTATTTATTTATTTTTGCAGCGAAAACAAGTCCCCTATGCATATAGCTTCTCCATACCTCAGCACATGTAGGGACACCCGAGGCTAGTGTCCTGGGTGCAAGTTCTCACTCCCTTGTCAGTTGTATCTGTTGGTTCATGGACTTGGCACAGCCTACCTCACCCCTGGACCCTCCCCTTTAAGAGAAGAAAGCCATCTTGGCTCACACTGGGTGTTAGAGGCCAACAGAATTTACATGTGAATAGCCACATGTGGCTGGTAGCTCCCGTGTTGGGCAACATCCCTCTAGAACTGTGTGCAATGATGAGAAGGTTCTAGATCCACACTGTCCAACACATGGGGTGACTGAGCATGAGAGGTGGCTTGTGGCACTGAGACATTGAATGTTGTATGTTATTGGGGTTTAATGTAAACTGACATGGCCCCAAACAAAAGGGACACATCTAGGGTCGCTGTTTGCTCTGCAGATCGTGCAATAGTTTTAGAGGCAGGACAGCAGGACAGCTGCCATCCCCTGAGATGGTTAAGAGTGTGGGTGTGTGGAGGCCCTGACCACAGTGGTCCCAAAGCAACAAAGGCCACAGAGGAGGGACAGCTCCTGGGCTGACCCCAAAACTTCCCCAGTCCCGATCCTGGGACCTGTGGACATGTTGCCTCACATGAAGGGACTTTGGCGATGGGATTAAGTCAAGGACCCTGAGATGGGGATGAGCCCAGATTCCCCAGGAGGCCCAGGGTCATCACGGGGTCCTCATAACAAGGAGGCACTAGGGTGAGAGGCAGAGATGGCAGAGGCTGCGCTGCTGGCTGTGAGGATGGAGGAAGGGCCATGAGCCAGCGATTCAGTGCCTTTGGAAGCTGGAAGAGGCCGAAAATGACTCTTCCCTGGAGCCTCCAGAAGGACCAGACTGCCCACACCTGGGTTTAGGATTTCTGACCTCCAGCACGGTCACAGAATAAATTTGCATTGTTCTCATTCAAGCCACTACACATTTGTGGTCATTTGTCACAGTGACCGTATGAAACGGCACACAGCTATGTTAAAAGTTGTCCAACCTCTTGGAGAAAGGGCTAGTTCTATGGCCTGCCCAGAACTGACATGCTCCACCGCCTACCCCGCCCCCGGCCCCTACCCCGTACCAAGGATGAACACATGCCCATTCCATGGGCACAGGAGCCACTAACAGAGAACTCCCAGTGGCAGAGCGAAAGCAGTTCATCCTAGAGGACACAAGACACCCAATTAATGGGAGTTTTAGATAAATGAATCTTTCTTTTTTTTTAGTATAAGTTTATCTCAAATATTGCACGGGACACCCTTCTCCCAAACAGAGATGTGTTATTTATCTGAAATTCAGATTGAACAGGGTATCCGGTATTTTTGCT
>NW_006291485.1:1816776-1817602 GCF_000327345.1 Myotis davidii | reverse complement strand
TCATCCACTGATTTGCAGGGGGAAGTATAAGCTTGAGCTCCCCTCTGTGCTCCCTGAATTCTGCGCTGGCAGGTAGAGGAGGACGAAGCTAATGGAACCTGGGGCACAGGCGAGGGGAGATTGCCAACACGGACTAGACGTCATTCTGGTTCATTGATTGATATGGATTGAGCGTCTGGGTCGGTACCACAGCCAGAAGTGGGTTTTATCTGGGACAGCAGCCCGGAAAGAAGCCAAAAGCCCCCAAGCACGTCTGTCCCTGCGCACCCCTCCCCCACACTCTAAGTGGGCGCCACAAGCCGCCAGCATGGACCACCGGACTGGCCGGTACTCTGCTGCCACCTTGTGGCAGGGGCTGCGCATGACAACCTGCTCACAGCAGCCGTGGAGCCCTGAACAGCGGGGGCATTAGCACCGTTTGTGTCAACAAGTCTCAGCTGTTCACCTCCGTCTGCTCCCCACCCACCCTCCACTGCTCCGCAGCGGCGACTGCATTTCTCCACAAAGACGCTCAGGAAATCCCGTCGCCACAGTGTCAGGATGAGACTTCAAACGCTTAACGCTAATTTCTTTTCCCCGGTTTTATTGAAATATAATCGACAGTCAGCACTTTATGAATTTACTGGTAGGTGTGCAGCATAGTGATTTGACTTACATTACTTTCGCTTTTAAAAAATTATCACCTGAGGATATTTTTTATTGATTTTAGGGGGAGAGAGAGAGAGAGAGAGAGAGAGAGAGAGAGAGAGAGAGGAGAGAAACATCGATCAGTTCCCTCCCATACCCAACCCTGGCTGGGGACTGAACCTCCAACCTGGGCATGTGC
>NW_006291485.1:1809938-1816711 GCF_000327345.1 Myotis davidii | reverse complement strand
CTATCCACTGAGCCAAACCAGTCAGGGCTTGTGCTATTATTTACAGCTGGTTTGTTTCACATTCCACCTAAACATGTGCCCCTGGCATTTGGTTCCTGTGTTCTTGTCTGTGTGATCTAGCCCAGTGGTCCCTCAGAACAGGTGAGGGACTTTAGAAACACCTGAGGCCGGAGCCCGTGAATCTGCCCTGATTAGTAGGGTGAGATGTGGGCAGCAGGGTTTTTGTAATTGTGGTAAAATTCACATAAGATAAAATTGACCATTTTAATCTTCTTAAAGTGTAATTCAGTGGCATTACGTAGGTTCACATTACGCAACCCTCACTTCTATCTCATTCCAGAACATTCCATCACCCCCAAAAGAGACCCTGTCCCCATTAGCAGTCACATCCATTTACCTTCTCTAGCCCACGGACATGTCACATATATGAAATCACACTCTCTGTGGCCTTTTGAGTCTGGCTTCTCCCACTGAGTGTCATGTTTTTCAAAGACAATCCAAGTGGTGGGGAATGTCAGTGCTTCATCATTTGCATGGCTGAATGACAATCTATTGGGCAGGTGGAGCACATTTTGCTTATCGGTCTTCCATTGTTAGAGACTTAGGTTGCTTCCATTTTGGGCTATTTGAACAGGGCTACTCTGAATGCTGGAGCACACAATTGTGTTTTGGTGTTTTTTAAAAAATATATATTTTTATTGATTTCAGAGAGGAAGGGAGAGGGAGAAAAGATAGAAACATCAATGATGAGAGAGAATCATCAATTGGCTACCTCCTGCACGCCTCCCACTGGGGATCGAATCTCAACCCAGTCATGTGCCCTTGAACGGAATCGAACCTGTGACTCTTCAGTCCGCAGGCCGATGCTCTATCCACTGAGCCAAACCAGCCAGGGCCACAATTGTTTTTAAACACCTATTATAAATTCTCTTGGGTATATATACCTACGAGTGGAATTGCTGGGTCATATGGTAATTAACATTTAGCTTTATTGAGGAACCAGCAAACAGAATTTTTAAAAAATATGTTTTTATTGATTTCAGAGAGAGAAAGGGAGAGGGAGAGAGAGAAACATAGATGAGAAACATTGATCAGCCGCCTCCTGACCAGGATCCAACCGGCGATCTCTTGGTGCATGGACAACGCTCAACCACCTGAGCCACACTGACCAGGCTAAACAGAATGTTTTCATTGAAATTTTTATTGAGCTCATTGTGGATTCCCCTGCAGTTGTAAGAAATAATGCAGAGATTCCACTGTACACTTTGCTCAGTCTCCCCCAATAGGGCTGCATTTTGCAAAATGAAATCAATATCTCCACCAGGATGTTGACCTGGATCCCATCACCTGCTTTATCCAGATTTCTGATTTCCCAGTTTTACTTGCTCTTCTCTCTCTCTCTCTCTCTCTCTCTCTCTCTCTCTCTCTCTCTCTCTCTTTCTCTCGTGCGTGCGTATTGTCTACAGTTGTATCAGCTGAATAGGTTCCTGTATCCACCACCACAAGGACCCCTCCAGCTGCCCTGTTACAACCTCAGCCCCTCCCATCTCTAATCCCCTGGCAACCGCTCATCTGTTGTCATTTCAAACAACTCTACATAAACGGAATCTTATGTTATGTGACCTTTGGACTTGTTTCTCTTGGCATAATTCCTTGGAGTCATCAGGATTTTAAAAACTCGGGGGCCGGGGGGGCCAGGTTGACATACCTACATCCACCTGCCTTCTCGCCCAGCAGCTTATATCTTGAGGCAACCCGCGTGCCTCAGGTTCCTCATCTGTTAAACCGAGAGAGGAAAGCCCTCAGCTCCCAGGCGAGTTCCGGGCTTAGAGCAGATGGGGAAGCAGATGCCCGCAGGCAGGACCTGGCCCCGCGAGGCTTGGTGACGTCACACCAGGTTGCTATGGCAGCGGCCCAAAAGCCGCCCAGGATGCTGCCGCCTTGGCCTCGCTGGCTGGTGGGTGATTCGAGGAGGCATCTGTGTCACGTGCTGCCACGGGCCAATGAGGAGGCGGCCCAGAGGCCGGGTTCAGCCGAAGCTTCGGAGGGAGGGCGGGGGTCAAGGTAGAATTCAATTAAGGCGAGTTGTTCCTCATTCTCCAGAGTTAAACATGCCTTCCCTGGATTCCTTCCAAAAAAAAAGGTCTGGAGTGGGATTCACTGCCGTTTCTTGAGGCGCCAACCTTTGTACGCCCCCGCTAACGGCTGGACGTGGCGGTGCGGTTCCCCGCTCTGAAGAGGGCGTCCCGGGCATTTTGCCATCTCTTGACGTTCTCATACCTAGAAATAAGAGTCGGCCTGGGAGGTTTCAAAATTAATATATTCTGTGGTTGGCTTATAAGCCGTCGTTGTGGGCGATTCTCACAGATTGTTGCTGTTCCTACGCCCACGAACAGATGGGAACAAACACTCTAGGTGGGTCATTTTGCAAGACAGGCAGCTAAACTGCTGACGATGTTTTGTCATTTTCTCCCCTGAAACCAATGTTTTGGGCAGAAATGGGGCTGGGTCATCTGCCTGTTTGGGCAAGCTGATTAGTACCCCATTGCTGGGTACCACGTCACCCCAAACAAAATGACTTGAAACAACAAGAAACACGTTTTATTTTCGTCACGTGTGTGGGTCAGGAATTCAGAAGTAATTTGGCTCAGAGGTTCTGGCTCAGGGTCTTTGATGAAAGGCTGCCTCACCTGACGGCAGGCTGGGCCTGGAGGAGTCGCTTCCAGGACGGCTCCCTCGTGTTGCTGTGGGTGACTCCAGGCCTCTCCCTGTGGGCCCTCCACGGAGCTCCTTGCGTGTCCGCACAGCGTGGCAGCTGGCTCCCCATGGACTAAGTGGTCCAAGAGAGAGTGGGGTGGAAGCCTCCCATCTTGTAGGACCTAGTTAGTCTCAGAAGTCACAGACTTACTGCTGAAACCCTATTGGTTCACAGGCAGCCCAACTCAGTGTGGAGGGGACTGCACAAGGAAGCGGACAGGGCCACCCTGGAGGCTGCCCACCGTGGTGGCATTTTCACACAAAAGACCATCTGTTGATTCAAAACACCCCACAGCCCTAACCGGTTTGGCTCAGTGGATAGAGCATCCGCCTGCGGACTCAAGGGTCCCAGGTTCGATTCCGGTCAGGGGCATGTACCTTGGTTGCGGGCACATCCCCCAGTGGGGGGGCGTGCAGGAGGCAGCTGATGGATGTTTCTCTCTCATCAATGTTTCTAACTCTCTATCCCTCTCCCCTCCTCTCTGTAAAAAATCAATAAAATATATTTAAAAAAAACAATTAGGAGGGTGGTTTCTGTCATTCGTAACACGATGCCATCACCAGATGAACAAATAAATTAAACACGCTGGAATGTTACTCAGCCGTACAAGGAGCGAAGCACCAACGCTCGCTACAACGTGGATGGGCCTCGAGCCCACGATGCCCACCGAGAGAAGCCAGACACGAAAGGCGACAGAGTGTGTGGATTCCATTTATGTGAAACCCCCAGAGACAGAGAGCGGATTAGTGGCTGTGGGGCTGGGGGAGGGGTGTCCCGAGGTGATAGAAATGTTTCAGAATTAGAGGTGGTGGTCTCACCCATCGTGAAGGCGCTCATTGCCACCACGTCCTACACATTAAAATAACCGCGTGCCATGTGATTTGCACACTAATAGTAATTTAAAGAGAGAGAAAGGTCCTGATGCCCCGCCCGGCGCTGCCTCTCCCTTCTGCTGGCTCCTCTCCCACCCACACCCGGCTCATCGCAGGTTCTCCAGGGAATCCTCCAGTTTCTACCCCCTCTTCTAAGCAGAACAGCTCCTCTTCCCACGGCTGGCCACACCAAGGCATTTGACCTCCCCTGACCGATCCCACCAGTTCCCTCCATTCCCTCCCCAGTCCCTAAATGTCAGCTCTTCTTCAGCCCCTCCTTCCATTAAAAGAAGAAGGGGAATCTTTACATGCAAATGTAGAAATACATCCAGGCACACGGTTGAGGGGAAAGCCAGGACGCACTGATGGTTTAATTCTTTTCTACAGGAACATAAATGTATGTCAATGGATAGGAAAAAAAAACACAAAAAGACCAGGACCCTCTCCAGGAAGCACCTTGCCCCCAAGCTGAGTTATCGCAGGTGACAGCTGTGCCTCGCGTGGGTCACCATCTTTCCAGTCCCCAACATCCATTTTCTCAACAGCCTGTCCATGAAGCAAATGTCCTATATTTTAGATGTTTGGTCATTTTATTTTTTAAAAAATGTATTTTTATTGATTTCAGAGAGGAATGGAGAGGGAGAGAGAGATAGGAACATCAGTGATGAGAGGGAATCACTGATCGGTTGCCTCCTGCATGCCCCACACTGGGGATCGAGCCTGCAACCCAGGCATGTGCCCTGACCGGAATCGAACCTGGGACCCTTCTGTCTGCAGGCCAACACTCTATCCCAGTGGCCGGCAAACTGCGGCTCGCGAGCCACATGCGGCTCTTAGGCCCCTTGAGTGTGGCCACGAAGGTTCAATCGCACTGTACATGCACGCCCACATGTGGTATTTTGTGGAAGGGCCACACTCAAGGGGCCGCAGTTTGCCGACCACTGCTCTACCCACTGAGCCAAAGTGGCTAGGGCGATTTTTGGTCATTTTAGAACGCCTCTCAGGTCCTAACTTCCGTGTGGGTGACATTCTGGCCATCTGTCTGCCACAACGGACAGTGGGCTCAGATCACGCTGGGTCTGAGTGCTGCCTCGCTGAGGCTCCTCAGACTGCCCCAAAGAGAGTCAGACAGCAGGCTACAGGGGCCAGTTTCACTTTCTTTTTAATATATTTTTATTGATTTCAGAGAGAGGAAGGAAGAGAAACATGCTGAGAGAGAATCATGGATTGGCTGCCTCCTGCACTGCCCCCTACTGGGGAGCGAGCCAGCAACCCCAGCATGTGCCCTGATGGGGAAATGAACCCTGACGTCCTGATTCATGGGTCAATGCTCAACCACTGAGCCACATCAGCCAGAGCAAGTTTTCTTTTAACGGAAAGAAGAACAAAGCTGAACAAAAGTCTGGGTTGAACAGTCACACCATGAGGCAAAGCCTCCCACCTCCCATGCACCTGCCAGCTCCCCCAGCTGCCCCCAAGGCCATCCCCTCTGGAGGAACAGAAACAAAAATGGAGCCTGGGACCCTGGCATCAACATGCAGAGGCCCACCCTGTCCCCGGGGGTGCTAGATGCTCTGCAGCATGCAGAGCGCGTGATGCAGGAGCTGGCGAGCGGCCGGGGGACAGCCGTGGCTCTGCAGGGTCCCCAGCGTGTATGAGGCGCCAACCTGGCCCCGTTCCCAGACCATGAGCAGCAACTCCTCAGGCCCCCCATTCAGCACCAGGTGGACCGGGTCTCCGCTGCAGCTGACCTGCCAAAGTAAGAGGCCGAGGTCAAGGAGAGAAGGGTTCCCCTGGGGCTGCCCCAGGTGTGCCCCCACCCCCCCGAGAGAAGAAAAAGTGGATCGGAGACTGAAAGCCCCCTGACCTGGGTCTCAGCGGCTGCCCCACTCCTGGGAACGCACAGAGGTGGGAGCCCAGAGTTTTATGTACAGAAGAGGAAACTGAGTTCAGATAGGACCTCCCTGCCCTTGGTCACCCAGGGAGACCTCCGTTCTTAATCCTGGGACCTGGGGAGCCCCAGTCCTTCAACGACCAGTTTCCCCGAGTGTTCTGCGGAGCCATGAAGGCCGTTCTCGCTGCCTGAGGCCCAGCCCAGCTCAGGGCATTACCCACACTCTATTCTGGACAGCTAGAGTGGTTTTTACTGTTGTAAATTTTTAAAAAATACTTAAAAATAATAATAATGAGCCCTGAACAAGGAGCTCAGTGGTTAGATCGTTGTCCTGATGCACCGAGGTTGCAGGTTCAATCCCCGGTCATGCAAGGATCGGCCAACGAACGCATGAGCAAGTGGGCCAGCAAATCGCCAGGACTGCTCAGGGGAATCTCAACCTAAAAGTGATTTTCCGCTCAGCCAGTGCGGCTCAGCGGTTGAGCGTAGCGTCAACCTATGAACCAGGAAGGTCATGGTTCGATTCAGGGCTGGGCACATCCCTCAGGGTAAACACTTCCAGCTTCCCTCGGTCAGGCACGTAGCTGACCTGGCTGAGGGTGGGCACAGGGGGGTGTCAGCGGTCACGGCCTCTGTCCTGGGACACACAGGAGGCAGCAGATTAATGACTCTCATCACTGATGTTTCTCCCTCCCTCCCTCCCTTCCTCTCTGAAATCAATTTAAAAAATAGTTTTAAAAAGTTTTTTCCAAGGAAATGACTTTTTAAAAAATCCTCACCCAAGGATACGGTTTCCCCTTTTCTTTAGAGAGAGACGGGGAGGAGAGAGAGAGAGAGTGAGAGAGAGAAACATAGATGTGAGACAAACATCAACTGGTTGCCTCCCGTACCGGCTGGGATGGGGGGTGGAAACTGGTGCACAGGACGACTCCCAGACCCGCTGAGCCAGCCGGCCAGGATGGAAATGACATTTGACAGCTGCTCAGTGTAACCACTCACAAAGATGACCCAAATTCCATTTTGCTGTTACTTAAACACATCTTCTTTTCTTTTTTTTTTTTCTTTTTTTAACACATTTTATTTTCAATCTTGCAGTCTTTGCACTCAGGAGTCAATACTTTGCTCCCCCTGCAGGAGCCAGCTGTTTTCTGGAGCCCCCGAACAGTGTGCACGGGGACAGCCAGCGCGGTCCAGGGGACAGGCCGCCCCCAACCTGCTGACCCCCCAGGGCTCCTGGAGAGAAGGGCCC
>NW_006291485.1:1807368-1809488 GCF_000327345.1 Myotis davidii | reverse complement strand
CCCACTGGCCCCCTGCCCTCACCTCTCGAAGCCGCTGCTGCATGTAGCCAGCAAAGAGTCGCAGGACGGCCAGCTTGGCACCCAGCGGGCTGGGCACATCCCTCAGGGCCAACACTTCCAGCTTCCCTCGGTCAGGCATGTAGCTGACCTGGCTGAGGGTGGGGCACGGGGGGGGGGGGTCAGCGGTCACGGCCTCTGTCCTGGGCCACATTCCCACCCAGCCACACCCCCTTGGATGGTGGCTTTGAAACCCAGTGCCACACGGACCACCCCTCTCTGTGGGTCCAGCCCCAGCCCCTTCTAAACTCCAAACTCTGGAACCATGGACGCAGCCTGTCCACTGAGATCCTGATTGGCCCCCACACGCACCCTCCTGCCATCTTCCCGTCTCGCCCAGGGGCTGCTCCCTCCTCCCGTCCGCCAACTCAGTCGAGATCCCAGCTCCCTCGCATCTCGGCTCTGCCACCTCCCCAGCCAAGTCACTGCCATGGCCCAGCCGACCAGTCCACCACCTCCCTGCTGGTCCCCTGCGTCCCTGCTGCCAGAGATCTTGTCAAAAGTGTGAGGCGGGTCCCTCCTTCCTGCCCCAACCCCAGCAGTGGCCTTCCAGGCCCCTGACTTCGCATCCCCCCGTCTCCCTCTCACTCACTGTGGAGCCCCCACTGTTCCTACACCCACTCTGCTGGGTCACATATGCTGTTCCCTGTACCTCAAATGCTGGTCCCAAAGGCTCCATTGCACCATCTGTCCTACCCGAATGTCACTTCTTCAGAAAGCCCCTCCACAAGCATGCTGTCATGGGCCACCCCCCAATCTGTCACCTCACCCAGTCATTTCCTTCAGAAAAGTGCTACCTGAAATCAGCTTATTCATTTGTTTACCGTCGTTCTCCCCTAGCGGGCAGTGAGTCCCTGCGGTGTACACAGTATGTACTCACATAGTTGAGGAGTGGATGCAGAAAGGCAGGGGGAGAACCTGGCCCCCCAAGGGGACAGGAGCCCCACGGCTTACCCCCCGGGGGGACGCAGGGCCATGTGGGTGCCATCCCGAAACAAGACACCGCTGCTCCCATCCAACAGCTGGTAGCCGAAGCCGTACTTGCTGGAATAATCCACCCACTTGGGGGCCCAGAGGATGGGCCACTGCTCTCTCGGGGGGTCCTGCGTGACTGGGCACAAAGGCGAGGTGAACTGAGTGGGAGGTCCTGGTGGGGCCTGGGCGGAGGGACCACAGACACCCCTGGAGATGTCGAGAAATGTCCAAAAAATAAAAAACCAACTCTTGCCTTTGTGGGGCGTGGGCAACACCCACTGCCTCTGGGAATGAGTAATTCTGAAACGCCTGCAATGCCCCAAATACCGTAAGGCTTTATTTTACTTGATTAAAAATATTTGTCTTAAAAAATAAAAATTGCTCAGTGCCATGTGGGGCCCTGTATTGGATCCTGGGAGAGGAAAGAGTCGTTAGGGGGGAGATGGGACATCTAGTCGCCAAGGGCAGACAAAATTCTGTGCTGTCTTGGTAGCGTGTCTGAAAAGTTCCCTCGAATTCTCTTTTACTATTCATTTAAAACTGAAATTAAAGTTGGCTCCAGCTTGGCCAGCGTGGCTCAGTGGTTGAGCATCGACTTGTGAACCAGGAGGTCACGGTTCAATTCCCAGTCAGGACACATGCCTGGGTTGCAGGCTCGATCCCCAGTAGGGGGCGTGCAGGAGGCAGCCAATTGATGATTCTCTCTCTCTCTCTCTCCCCTCCTCTTTGTGGGGCAGGAGAAGTGGGTTGTGAAGAAGGAGGGCTTGGGGGTCTGGGACTGGGGTATGGGACAGGGCTCCACCTCAGGGCGTGGCTGGGACGTGGGTTCAGGGTTGGTGAAGGTCTGATGTCTCATTTCCTCCCTCCATTTCTCTCGTCTCCTCTCTGGTTCTCAAGCAGGACTCAATGACAAATTAGAGACTCAGACCCCGAAAAAACGAGGGTGTCCCCCAGAGCCCTCCACAGCGCATCACTCAAAATAAAGTCTTCATAAAGTACATAGAAAGAGGTCTCAGAATGTTCTAGACTTCTCACACAAGGATAGCCCACAGTGGTCGGCAAACTGCGGCTCGCGAGCCACATGCGGC
>NW_006291485.1:1806784-1807137 GCF_000327345.1 Myotis davidii | reverse complement strand
TACTATTCATTTAAAACTGAAATTAAAGTTGGCTCCAGCTTGGCCAGCGTGGCTCAGTGGTTGAGCATCGACTTGTGAACCAGGAGGTCATGGTTCAATTCCCAGTCAGGACACATGCCTGGGTTGCAGGCTCGATCCCCAGTAGGGGGCGTGCAGGAGGCAGCCAATTGATGATTCTCTCTCTCTCTCTCTCCCCTCCTCTTTGAAATATATATATGTGTGTGTGTATATATATTTCAGTTGGCTCCGTTGATAAAAGACAAGCTTGCAGTTTGGGGTCCTTTGTTACACAATCAGGGAAAGCTGAACAAAGAAGAGAAATGGATCCCAGGAAAAAGGAAAGGCTGGAGCTC
>NW_006291485.1:1804909-1806350 GCF_000327345.1 Myotis davidii | reverse complement strand
AAGTTTCAATCGCACTGTACGTGTGCGCCCGCACGTGGTATTTCGTGGAAGAGCCACACTCAAGGGGCCGCAGTTTGCCGACCACTGGCCTACATCATACCGTCATCAGCCTCCTTACAAGGTAAGGAAACTGAGGCACAGAAGGTTAAGTGACTTGCCCTAAGTCACTGTGGCCTGAAACCTCCCTTAAAACTCACCCACCGTGGAACCCCAGAAATACCCCCAAGGGGGGGCCTGGATGGGGACAGGGTACTTTTCCTCAGAGATTAAGAGACAGGGTGACCCCGGTGGCCTAGGCTGTGCTCCTACCTGGAGGTCCAGGGTTCAGGCAGAGCTGTAGGTTTCTAATGGCCTCCTCCACCTCCTGTCTTGGGCTCCCCCCAGACCCTGGGGAGACAGACATATGTGAGGTCAAGGAGAGAAGGAGAGAGGGGACAGGCAGGCCTGGGTCCCCACCATGAGGGGCCCCTTCAACTAGCCTGGCCCCGAACTCTCGCATCTGGGAAAATCTTACTTTAAACCCAGAAGGATTCCAGACATCATTCCCATTTCATAGACGGGAAAGTTGAGGCCAGGAGAGGGGCCCTGGCCCTGGCAAGGCACTGTCTTTGTCTCCTGCCTCTAGACCCTCACTCCCCACCCACGGCCCCCACCTAGGATAGTCTGCTCACCAGCTGGGTCACTCTGGAGGGTCCCTTGGGTGAACAGGTGGACAGGGACCTCAGGTCGGGGAGCCCCTCTCTCCAACAGGGAGTCCTGGGAAGGGAGCAGGGGTGAGGGGTGCCCCAGCCCCTGGGGAGAGGCCTGAAGTGAGTAAAGGGCTCCGGCTTCCCTCCCCAATTTAAAGATCCCCTACTTCTCCCTCTGCTCAATCCCACTGTGAGGTACCTCCTTGTGTCCCCACCCTGAGCCCTCACCTCACTGCCCCACTCCATGAAGTCAGCGTCAGGACCATCTTCTGGACAAGAGGCCTCACTGGGGGTGTAGGGGCCTGAGGGAGGCACAGAATTTGGGGGGTTGCAGAGCCTGGCCCCATGTGGAGGGAGGCACTTGCCATTTATATCCTCCTCTGCACGGTGAGCTGCAGAGCAGGCTGGGAGCCTGGCAGGCATGTGAGTGCAGAACAGCTGTGGGGCAGGTAGGAGCAAGTGAGGGGTGGGCAGGCATGGTACTCACAGGGTAGCTGGCACTGGCTCATTAGCAGCTGGCCCACCTTCCGGAAAAGCCTGCCCAGAGGCTGAGGAATGGCAAAAATGGGCGGGCTGTGGCAGGAGTGGGGTGGCAGCCGGTCCGGAGTGAAACCCTTCAGAGCGGGGTGATAGGGGTGGGCACCCCACTCAGATTGTCTGGCTCCTGAGTACCTGGGCCACCTGGGGTCCGGACCCTCCCTGGACCTTGGCTGAGACGCCCCAGAGAAGGACCCAGGCATCCGCCATCACCT
>NW_006291485.1:1804580-1804887 GCF_000327345.1 Myotis davidii | reverse complement strand
CGTCACACACCTGTGTGAAGAAGTTGTCCTGCAGTAGGTGGTCCAGACTGGGCCGCTCGGCCGGGTTGGGCGCCAACAGGCGGGCAATGAGGCGACAGGCATTGGGCGACGCGTGGGCAGGCTCGTGGTAACGGCCTTCCCGGATGTGTTCATACATCTCTGCCAGGGAAGCCGCCACGAAGGGTGGGTCGCCAGTCAGCACCGTGTACCTGAGCCAGGGAGGCGGGCAGGAGCCTAAGTGCCTGCTGGCCTCTGTCCTGGGTTGGCTCAGAGTGGGCTCACGCCTGCCTGAGTACACCTGGCCATA
>NW_006291485.1:1803757-1804542 GCF_000327345.1 Myotis davidii | reverse complement strand
CTACTCTATCCATGCTTCCCATCCATCCACATTCCCATACATACCCTACATCCCTCCCACTTGGCCGTTCCTGTTTGCTCAGTAGACACTGGCATCTGTAGACACCAGCTTATACCTGTACATACCTGAACGCAACTGCGCAATTTTCTTTTCTGCGTGCTCACACCTGCTCCACCCTGCATGTACTTCTTCCCTGTATATAGGCCCTGATCTGCCTGTGCACCTAGCACCTGCACACACTTGTCAACACATATTTTTAAAAAAATATTTTTATTGATTTCAGAGAGGAAGGGAGAGGGAGAGAGAGATAGAAACATCAGCAATGAGAGAGAATCAGTGACCAGCTGCTCCTGCACGCCCCATACTGGGGATTGAGCCCACAACCTGGGCATGTGCCCTGACCGGGAATTGAACCTGGTTCATAGATCAATGTTCAACCACTGAGCCATGCTGGCTGGGCTCAACACATCTCTGAATAGTCAAACCTCCCTTGCACATACATCCTCCCATATCCCTATTCATACCTGCATGCTCAAATAATGGCTGATGTGTGCTCCTCCCACCTGCCCCGTATCTGCACGTATCTGTTCACATCTGTCATGTATATGCTCATACCTGCTGTCCCCCCACTCAACTTCCTGTGTACTTCCTTATACCTCCCCTTACCTCCTTGCATGTTCCCACCCGCCCACACCTGGCACTATTCGGATACTCCTGCCCCTCCCCACCCCCCGCCAGGCCCAATATCCTAGGACCCCACTTACATGATGCAGCCAAGCCCAGAT
>NW_006291485.1:1801755-1803607 GCF_000327345.1 Myotis davidii | reverse complement strand
GCCCATTCCTGGAGACAACCTCTGGGGCCAGGAAGTTTGGGGTCCCACAGAGCACTCTGGGAGGGGATAAGAGGGGGAGGGCTTAGGAAGTCTGCCAGACCAAGGTCACCTGTGCCCACCCTGAGAGACTGCTCCAAGCCTCCACCCTCACCTGTGGCATCGGCCCCCTGGCCCCACCCTGGCAGCCAGCCCCAGGTCCCCGATCTTCACCTCCATATTCTTGTTCAAAAAAAAGTTACCTGCCAGTGGGAAGGAGAGGCACGGACATAAGAGGGGGAGCCAAGCCCCAGCTCCCATGGCCCCCACGGTTCCCACAGCTCCCCCCCGCCCACACTCACTGAGCTTTAGGTCTCGGTGCACAATGCGTTGCTGGTGCAGGTAGCGGAGGCCGCTCACCAGGCCCCGCAGGTAGTAGCGCACCTCAGGCTCCGTCAGCGTCCGCCGCACCTCCAGCACGTGGGCCAAGGACTGCAGGTGACAGGGATGAGCTCGGGTGTACTTAAGTGGGCAAAGTGAGTGCAAGGAGTCTGTGAAGGCACCACCAAGTTCAGCTGGGGGCATGGCTAAGGGCAGGAGGGACACAGGTGGGCACAGGTACGCTCAGGTGGGCCCAGGTACCACGATGAGTATGAGATGAGCCTGGTGACCACGGAATAAACTGGGCACAAGTGAACACAGGTGAGCCTAGGATGGGATGAGCAGGTAGGCCTGGTGTGGGCCCAGGGAAGTGCGGATGGAATGCAGGGGTGGATGAGGTCAGCACAGCAGGCATGGAGGTGTGCAGGCGCCCTCGCCGCCCCACCCCCGCACACCTTGCGGCTGCAGTACTCCAGTACCATGTACACATGGTCACGGTCAGCAAAGTGTCCGTGGAAGGCCACGATGTTGCGGTGTCGTAGGCGGCTGTGCAGGGCGATCTCCCGCTCCACCTGCAGGCACAGTCCTGTGTCCACACCCTGCACACAGTATCCATACCCACAGGCATCCTCCCGGGCCTCAGGGCAGGGACCTCTCTGGGAACCCACTGGGGGCCTGGGGACCCTGGGCACTGATGGGGGGGCCATACCTTCCCAAAGGGGCGCAGACTCCGGACCCCGGACCCCCCACGCGGCACCACCTTGAGAGCAAACACAGTGCTGGTGGACATGTCGGTCAGCTTATAGCAGCGGCTGAAGGCACCCTTCAGGGAGGGATTCACAAGCTCAGTGAATAGGTGGCCAGGCCGCTGCACACACACACACGCACACACACACACACCTGAGACGCAGACACACAACTCACACCCTCATCCCGGACACTCCATGCAACACCTGGGAACAAACAAACACAGGGACACATCCACTCAGGCACAGAAAGCAGAGAGATGTGCAACCCATTCAGACACACACACACACACACACACACACACACACACACGCGCGCGCGCGCCTGGCAACAGCAGGACAGGGTTTAGAGAAAGGCGTGGAGATCTGTCACACCCTCGGTGGTGGCGTACCCACACCCCTGGACACACAACCCGCCAAATACTGGTTCCCGCCCGCACAACGCGCGCCCTGCAGACGGTTCACGGCAGACCAGGCGCCCAGACCAACGCCAGACCCCAAATTCGCGCGGGCACAACACGCACAGAGACGGAGCCTGGCGCGCACCCCGCAAACAAGCTGGACGCACGCCAGCCCTCTACGCTCAGGATCCGCGTGCACAACCCGCCCCGCCCGGACCCCCGCCTGGCCCGGCCTGGCTGCGAAGTCGGGGTTCCGGGGCCCCACCTTGCCGATCAGCTTCCCGCGCTTGTAGACGCCCCGAGCCCCCGGGCCGGGCAGGAAAGCAGAGACCAGCTGGCGGCAACTGC
>NW_006291485.1:1773569-1800474 GCF_000327345.1 Myotis davidii | reverse complement strand
GGCTCTTGCCTTCCTGCGCCTCCCGCCAAGCCGAGAACTGTCAGCACGCAGTTTCGCTGAACAGGAAACGGAGTCCCAGGGACTGTGTCCGTCTCCCCGAGGCCGCCCAGGGAAAGGTGGGCGGGTTGGGGCTTGGCGGGCTCTCCCCAAAGTGCGCTGGAGAAGTGAGTCTGGTCCTTCCGAATGCCTGTGACCACTACGTCTTTTCTGCGGTGACACCGTGCGGCTTGATTACCTGGGCACTGGGGGGCGCAGCAGGATCCAGGGGCTGAGAAAGAAGCCCAGTGTCTCTGGGGCTGAGGCTGGTGGGGAGGGGAGTGAGGCCTGGGGCAGGGACCCAGAAGGGGGAATGGCTCCGGGTTGGGAGATGTCATATATAAAGGACACTTGACAGTGACAAGGGACAGGATTTAGAGACCGATGGATGGACTGGGGCTTATGATTCCTGGCATGGGCTGCCAAAGAGAGGAAGTCAGATGGGAGGACAAGTGGGCAGGATCGCGTCCCCCCCGACCCTGAATACTGTGGGGGCATCTCTGAGCTGTGGCCCAACTTCAGTTCTAGGCACTTTTCTTGCCTTCTCCCATTTCACTGTTACCCTGATCCTGGGACATGGGAACTGGCCTGTGTCCATTTTACAGGTAAGCACACTGAGGCCCAGGGAGGTTGGGGTGCTTACCCAGCCAGGAAGGGACAGTGCTGGGTTTGAATTTGGGCTGCTGCCTCCGACTGCCTCAGTATTAATCCCCGAATGTTACATAACACAATGAATGGGGAGGGGTTAGCAGGGCTTCATGCGGCTGGAATCAGACCTAGGAATTTTCCAGAGACCAGATTTTGGAATCTGGCCCAGCCATGCCACCAGGGACAGGAAACACCTTCTGAGTTGTCACATGGTCGCATGGCACTTCAAATGGGGGCCCCAGAGCATTTGAGGGAGCAAGACTCAGGGACCTTTGTGGGGGCGGCTTCAGCACCTGGGCCAAAGGGTTTCAGGACAGTGAAGGGGGGTCAGCTGGCTGTGACCTGGGAGCCGAGGGCCCTGCTAATGAGAACCAGGTGCAGTGTGACCGAAGATGGGCAGCTGGGGCGGGGAGAGGGGGGGCCTTGGGTCTGAGCAGTCATGTCACTGTCACCCTGGAATCCATGAGGGCAGGCAGCTGGTTCCTTTTCAATAGCACACCTCCATCCATGTGCTAATTCAGTATGTTAAATAGTGTATGGAACCTGTGCTCAAGACAGACCCACCCAGGCCTCATGAAAAAACTGCCAGGACTTAACCTAGGGGAGGGTTCTGTAGTGAATGTGAGTAAGCCAGAACCCCTTCCTGGCAGTGGCTTGTCCTGGAGGTAGATGCTATTCTTAGCTTCATGTTACAGAGGAAGAAACTGAGGCTTGCATGGAAGGCACATGCAGGCCAGAGGCACTGGGTTGTGGCCAAACCCTGCCAGAAGTGTAGGTCAGTGGGTCCAGAGCCCCTGCCCCCCTAAACCATCCTGGGAGGGAAGGCAGAGCCCACATGCTAAATCAGGTGGCTAAGACCACTGAACCCCCAGAAGCTCCCTGGTGGTGAAAAGAATCTGAATTCCCGGGTGCGGTGCCACACAGCCTGCCTGTCAGCGGGCTCCTCTGCCCAGACACCAGTCTCCCCCACCTCTTGGCTGCTTGCCAGGTCTTCCTGGCTGAACCTTCACCATGGGGCTGGTGAGATCTCCCCTTCCCAGCCTGCACCCCCATGAGCAGGCACCTACTGCCCCTAGGATTCTAGAATGAAAAAAAGCTATATATATAAAAGCCTAAGCAACCATTTGACCAGTAGCGCTGACACACACTGGCCACCAGGGGGCAGATGCTTCGACTGGTAGGTTACCTTGCTGCTGGGGTCTGGCAGATGGGGACTGGGCAAGATGGGCTGGACATGCCCTGAAGCCCTCCTGCTGTCCCTCCCCTGCCCCGATTGTGCACCTGTGGCGTCCCCCTACTGGGCCTGTGCCCTCTCTCAATCCGGGACCCCTCGCGGGATATCGGAGAGCCACAGGCCAGGCTGAGGAACCCCACCGGTGCATGAATCCGTGCACCAGACCTCTCGTCTAGAATAAAATGAAACATAATTGTTCACAGCAGCATGATTCACAACAGCTAAACGGAGGCAACAACCCCAATGTCCAGTGGTGGATAAATGGATAAATTGTGATTCGTTCACACACTGGAATATTATTCAAGCTTATAAAGGAAGGAAACTGTGATACCTGCTACAACATAGATGAACTTTGAGGACATTATGCTCAATAAAATAAACCAGACACAGAAGGATAAATACTGTTGATTCCACTCATATGAGGTTCCTGGAGGAGTCAAACTCACAGAGACAGAAGGTAGATGGTGGGTGACAGGCTAGGGGAGAGGGAGGTGAAGAAGTTAATGTTTAATAGGGATGAAGTGTCAGTTTGAGAAGATACAAAAGTTCTGGAGATGGATGGTGGTTATAGTTACACTTAAAAATAGTTAAAATGGTAAAGTACATGTTATGTGTATTTTGCCACAATAAAAAGAGGAAAAATATATTAGATTTCCCACCCTACCCTTAAAAAAACACAACCTTGGGGGACTTACTAAAACTCCCATTTTGGAGATGGGCAAACTGAGGCGCAGTTTGGATATTGATCACTGGATCACAGTTTTGCAAAGGGGGCTGCCTGGTCTTCCATGCTGACCCCTGCCCAGGGTTCCTAAAGCTGGGTGATCATCAGCTGGAGCCTCGGCCTGGCCGCCCACACCCTGAATCCCTACACCCCAGGTCACAGCTTCACTCCCCCTCCATTCTGCTCTCTTGCCAACCTGAGATAACTCCCCAGACTCAGCAGATTTCCCTGGAGAACTGCAGGAAGCTTCGCTCAAAATACCTGCCGCAGGTGAGGGGGCAGCTGCTGAGACAGCTGCTGTCCGCAGAGGCAGCCAGACTCCCAGAGGTCCACCTTGGGAGGCTTGAGGGCTGGGCATGGGGTCAGCCTGGGCACAGTCCTCTTCTCCGAGAAGGTGCCAAGGTGGCAGAGGGGACTTGGCAATTGGATTAAGTACCCTGAGGTGGGGATGACCCTGAGATGGGGATGACTCTGGAGAAACACCAGAGAGGGTGGTATTTCTAGAAAGAGCTGACAACAATGGATGCTTGGAGGGTGGGAGAGGCAAGGATAAGGTCTAATCCTGGACCCAGTAGAAGCCAAGTTCCCCCACTCACAACGCTGGGCCAGCCTCAAGGCAGTGCCCTGCCGCAGTCATGGGGTTTCTGAAGCACAGAGGCAGGCTTCCCTCCTGCTGACTCTGCTCACGAGGCCCTGTCCCCAGAGGCTAAGCTCACGCGTGCAGACATGAGGAAGTCCAGTGCAGTTCAAAGGCCAGGAGACCAGAGACGTACCTGGAGCCAGGGTGAGTCATGTCTGCCCGGGTGTGCCCACCTTGGCACCTTCTAGGAGAAGAGGACTGTGCCCAGGCTGACCCCATGCCCAGCCCCTCAAGCCTCCCAAGGTGGACCTCTGGGAGTCTGGCTGCTGTCTCAGCAGCTGCCCCCTCACCTGCGGCAGGTATTTTGAGCGAAGCTTCCTGCAGTTCTCCAGGGAAATCTGCTGAGTCTGGGGAGTTATCTCAGGTTGGCAAGAGAGCAGAATGGAGGGGGAGTGAAGCTGTGACCTGGGGTGTAGGGATTCAGGGTGCGGGTGGCCAGGCCAGGGCTCCAGCTCACGACCACCCAGCTTTAGGAACCCTGGGCAGGAGTCAGCATGGGAGCCAGGCAGCCCCTTCGCAAAACTGTGATCCTGTGATCAGCACCCTTTGGGGGAGGAATATTATACTACTGATGGCAGAGCGTAGACTTTGTAGTGTCTTTGAAACTTTCTGTAAATCTAAAATGATTCAAAAACTAATTAAAAAATAAAACCCACAAGAATTAGGAGATCATTATAAGAAATTCAAGCAAAACCTATAAGGCAGTGACTCAAAATCAACGATAGCCCCTGCCTCAAGATCGTTGTAGCCAACCCTAGAGGTTTATCCTTCAATTTCCTGTCTGAGTTTATATCAACATGCATACTTCTTCTTTTATAAAAATGTCATCACATTGTGTATGATTTTGCTAATTTTTTCCACCTAACAGCATACCTTAAGTGACTTGCCATTTCTGAATCACTGTTCCGTGCTCCCCAGCCCCCAAGCCATGTGAGGCCCCTGCCCCACTCTGGCGTTGAAGCAGACCCCCTTGCTCCATGTGCTCCGGCCACACAGGCCTCCCCTGGGCCTGGGCCTCACCCTGCTCCTTGGCCACCTGACCTTTGCATAGGCTGTTCCTCTGCTGAGAACACCCTCTCCCTCACACCCTCTTCCATCCAGTACCCCTTCATCCTCCAGGTCCTGCCGGGAGCATCCCCACTTCAGGCAAGTTCCCCCACACTCCCAACCCAAAAGGAGCTGGGATCACTGGATCACAGTTTTGCAAAGGGGGCTGCCTGGTCTTCCATGCTGACCCCTGCCCAGGGTTCCTAAAGCTGGGTGATCATCAGCTGGAGCCTTGGATTAAGTACCCTGAGATGGGGATGACCCTGAGATGGGGATGACTCTGGAGAAACACCAGAGAGGGTGGTGTTTCTAGAAAACCAAGCAAACAGTGGTTGCTTGGAGGGTGGGAGATCACAGGATCACAGTGGGTACTTAATCCACCCATTCGGGTGTGGGTGTGAAGTCGCCCCAGGATCTCTGAGTCCCACTGGGTATGACTTTACCCCTCTGTACCTCAGTGTCCTGACCCATAAAGTAGGGGTTGGGAGGGTCACATCACATCTGAGCGCCCCCACGGCAATGGTGCCTCTCCGTAGGTGAAGGGCTCAGTCACGGGGTCAGTGCACGAGCAGTAGGACCTGTCTGGAATGAGGGTGAAGGAAAGGATGCTGCCTCTCATTAGACCTCTTAATCAGAGGTCACAGACACCCAAAGTCGCTAAAGTGAAAAAAAACAAAACTGGGTTGATAGCTTCAGGTATGGCTCGGTCCATCTCAGGAATCTGGCTCTTTCTGTTTCCTGCCTCTCATGTCCCTAGCTAGGGTGACTTTCTGGGTGGCATCCCCAGCTCACATGGTTGACCTCAGTCGTGATGGGTCCTGGGTCCTGCTCTCCCCATACTAATGCCCAAGGACATCTAAGCAGCTCCAGAGACCGTGGGTTCTAGGGCAGGGATGGCAGGAACCATTCCACCTAGTCATCTCAGGGGGCTGGAGGGTCCTGGGACCACATGGCCCGGCCTCAGGGATCACAGGTGGCACAAGGAGTTGGAGGAAGGGGAGGAGGAGGCCATCGGATCTGCTCATAGGCATTTCCTAAGCCCCAAGGCCATAAGACAACAGACCGCAGAGGGAGCCCGGGTCCAGCTGATCCACATCTGTCATGACCCACATGCCCAGAGGCAGGGGGTCTGGGCTGAAGCTCAGGATAGGGGGAATCCGGCTGAACCTGGGCCAGGGTCCGGGATGGGGAACTGAGACGCCACCGGACCTGGAGCCTCTGAACCTCACAACCACCCCCGCCACCTGCACCAGGTATTTTGAGCTAAGCTCTGGGCCTCATCCTCTGGGATCTGCTGAATCCAGCTGAGTTATAGTCAGAGGGCAGAGGTGGTAAACAGAGATGAAGGGGAGGCAAAGACTGGAGGATGGGCCCAGGACTCCACAATTTCATCCCACCTCCATCTGGTCATTCCACAAGCGCCAGGGTTCCCATGCAGGGTGCAGTGCCTGCGGTATGCACTTTCTACAGGACTCAGTGCCTGCTACATACACTTGTGGATAGAGTACAATGCCTGCTGTAGATGTGCCCTGCGGGAAGTATCTTCTGTAGCCCAGCCAGTGTGGCTCAGTGGTTGAGCATTGACTTATGAACCAAGAGGTCACGGTTCGATTCCTGGTCAGGGCATATGCCCAGGTTGTGGACTCCATCCCCAGCGTGGGGTGTGCAGAAGGCAGCCAATCAATGATTCTCTTCATCATTGATGTTTCTATCTCTCTCTCCCTTCCTCTCTGAAATCAATAAAAGCATAGTTTTAAAAAGTACCTTCTGTAAACCCTCCTTGCATGGTGCAGTGATTTCTGCATGCACTCTCTTCAGATACAATGACTCTTGTAGGCACTCCTTGGAAGATTCAATGTCTACTATATGCACGCCCTACAAGGTGCAGTACCTACTGTATAGACTCTCTGAACAGTAAAGTGTGTCTGTTGTATGATACAGTACATGCTGCATACATTCGTACAGAGCATAATGCCTACTGTATTGCTCCATGCAGGACATAGTGCCTGTTGTATGCACTTTTTGCAGGGTGCAGTGCCTGCTGTATACACCCTGCATAGCACCATAGCACTGTGGCTGAGGCTTGGGTAATGAGGCATCTCTGAGGGGGATACAATTGTCCACTTTGTGGAGTCCCTGGGCCAAGCTTCCTTCCTTCCTTCCTTCCTTCCTTCCTTCCTTCCTTCCTTCCTTCCTTCCTTCCTTTCTTTCTGTCTTTCTTTCTGTCTTCCGTTCTTTCTTTTTTATATATCTTTATTGATTTCAGAGAGGAAGGGAGAGGGAAAGATAGATAAAAACATAAGTGATGAGAGAGAATCATTGATTGGCCACTTCCTGTACGTCCCCAGGAAAGTGGTGAGAGGCAGCAGTGGTGGTTCTGGGCAGGGGCTGAGCCAGGGTGTCCCTGGGGACACTCACTCTCCCCACAACATCCACAAGGCTAGTTTCCTCACTTCCTCTAGGTCTTTACTAAAAATTTACTCTCTCCCTCATATGATCATATGCTTTTCTTTTTTAAAATTTATCTTTATTGTTGATGAATATAGTTTTATTGATTTCAGAGAGGAAGAGACAGAAACACCAATAATGAGAGGGAATCAGCGATCAGCTGCCTCCCACATGCCTCCCATTGGGGATGGAGCCTGAAATCTGGGCATGTGCCCTGATTAGGAATCAAACCATGATCTCCTGGTTCATAGGTGGATGCTTAACCATTGAGCCTCACAAGCCAGGCCTGATTTATTTCTGATGACTCTCAGGCCCCAGTCCATAGTGTGATACATAATCAGTGCTCAGAAGAGAGTGCCTGCTTTTGCTGTCCCCTCCCTCTCCCACCATCTTCTCTTCAGCCTTGTCCAACCACACTTAACTTCATCAAGGTCACAACTGCCTCCATCGATGCCAAGTCATTGGCCCATTGGTCCACTGGTCCACATCTTCATCTTGCCCACACCGGTTGTATCTTATTTCTCCCAGAAGCCCTGTGTGGCCTCTGGGACCCCACGCCCACCTGTTCTCCACCCCCTGCCCCTTTCTGTCCCTGTGATCTCACTCATGACACTAAACACCCTCATGTGCTGAGGACACCCACTTGTTCACCTCCACCCAGACAACATGACCCCTGGATTCCCAGCCTCTTCTTGGTGACCCACAGACATCTCACTGTAGAGCCATTCAGAAGTGACCACTGGATTCACTCTACCCTGCCGCCCTCAGTACATGGGCACCTCCCTTCACCAGCCACTCAGGCCAAGCTTCTGACTCAAACCTTCCCAGCACTCCCCCCATGGGATCCATCATCAACTCCTGCAGACTCCACTCCCAAACAGCTGGGAGCCACCCACTGCTCTCACCTCCAGGGACACCCTGGCTCAGCCCCCGACCACTGCTGCCTCTCACCACTTTCCTGGCCCCCCACTTTCCCCCATGGCAGCCAGGGGTAGATTTTCCAAAGCTTGAGCACTCTTCCACCTCCCTACGCTCCTTTCCTGCCTCTGAGCTCATCCCTTCCCCCACTCAGGCCACTGGCTCCACCCTCTCCACCGCCTCTTAGTCCAGCCTCGAGGCCTTTGCGCTGGATGTGCCCTCCGCCTGGGCTGCCCTTCCCCCCACCTCCTGCGGCAGTCACCTCCTCAATATGGACCTTCCAGATGTCCCCCACATCTGCAGGGGGCCCGGGCTGTTTCCTCTGAGCACCTGATCTCAAGGTAAGATGATACCGACCCGGCGCCTGCCTCCCTCACTGGCCTGGCTGGCTGGGTGGTTCACCAGTGTGTTGGCACGTAGTAGGTTCTCAATAAATGTTGAAGAAACAAAAGGCATTGGGTGGCTCTGTTTTGAGCTGCTCCAGGCTGGAGTGTAGACACGCAACCCCTCTCTCCCTGTGGTCAGGGCTGGGAGACCCACGGTGGGCTTCCAGGAAGAGGAGGCCCTCAAGCTGAGTCTGGCCGGAGCCTGGGGGCAGAGGACCCTCTTGGTGCCCCATTTCCTCAACCTACCTACCACGGAGCACCGTGGGTGACAGTGAGGAGCTGGGGGAGGGGCGGGCAGAGGACGCCTGCTGCGTGCCTGTGGGCGGGGGAAGGCGGCACGCTGGAAAGGGTGCGGTGGTGGGAGCCCTGGAGTAACCCTGACCTCGCCAGTCCGCGCCAAGAGCTGCCGTCCAGCTGAAAGGGTCGCGGTGCCCCCCTTGCCCGAATGGGCAAGTTGAGGTCGGAGAGGGTGAGGGCAGGGCCATGCAGAATGGGGACCTCTGGACCCGGGTCTGGCCCCAAAGCCGTCGCTCACAGTCCGGGGCCCAGGGAAAAGAGTAGATATTTTGATTCATGTGAAATTAGCCTTTGTGTCATCCCATTTCCCACAGTTGCCCAATTTTTCATGATTAAGCCCTCATTTCATCCAGCTATTTCCAACATACTGCCTCTCGGGGAGTTTCCTCCTTACAGTTCTGAGTGTTTGGGATCACACTAGACATGAGAACAAGCTTCTCATCAAGGTTATGTTTGTCAATATCTACCATTAAAGAACGGTTTTCTTTTTTCTATCATGAAAACAAACATGGGAAGAAACCAATATATCAGAAATCTAGGTTAACTTCACACTCTTATTTTTTTTTCAAAACTTCACTTTGTATTGGAAAGCAGCATTAAAAATCTTTCCTCCATATAGTCTATATACAAAAACTCTATAGGGACGAGACATATGATAAATTATACCACTTCTCTTGAAGGACATAGTACATGCATGTTGGCCTTTAGTTGCTGTCAGTAATTTTACTGCAGGAATATCTGGCAGGCACAACAATCAGCACCCCCCCGCCCGGGTCCGTGCCTCCTGGGTCTCGTGGAGGGGAGGAGTGGGGGGGACGGTGAGGCAGCAATCCGCCGGCTGAGAGAAAGCTCATCCCCACTTCTTCCTGGGAAAACTGAGGCCCAGAGGCGTGGCTTACCCTGAGGTCACACCCTCCGTCAGGAGTTCAGCCCAAACTGGGTGTAAGCGTCCTGCTCTTTGGGGCGGGGCTCTGGGGAGCGGGAGGGTGGTTCTTTTAGCCCCTTATTTTCCATCGCCTAGATCCCCACCTCAGTGCTGAGTCAGGAAAGGGTTCAGAAGACCAGCCCCCTCCCCTATCTTGGCTCTCCCCTCCCAACTTCCTGCTTCCTGGGCCAGCCCGGGCCCTGGGTTCAGAAAGGGGCTGAGATGCAACGGGCTGGTGGGAGAGGGGGCCCACTTGGTGGTCTCCCAGGCTCTTGGCACCTGGAGCCACTCAGCACCAGACCCTTCGTGCCCCAAATGCCATAGCCAGGAGGGCCTGAGATACAGGGAAACTGAGGCTCAAGAGGGGCCATAGATCCAATGAGGTCCGGCCTTCCCCCACGCAGTGCCCAGGAGCTCGGAGGCTGGAGGATTCCAGTTTGTCCTGCGTGTGCTTTGGGCACTGCTGACTGCTGGGCTCCCTGGCTCTGCTCCAAGGAAGGACTCACCAGGTGGCCACTTCCCTCTTCCTTCCTCTGCCAATGTCATGGTCACGCGGAGGGTGTGCATGGCAAGTGGCTTTATATTTCTCCTGACAGACGGGAAAACTGAGGCAAAGTTGCCAACCCCGTCCCCCCACCCAGCTTGTCTCCCTGTTTTCTGCATCATCCTCATCAGGGGCCCTTTTCCCTTTCCAGACCACCCTGGCCCTCCATCCCACACCCTCTGCTCCTGCGGCCATGAGGTGCTGGCTGGCCCCTTTCTGCCCCTCCCCAATATAGGGACACCTGCTGCCGAGGGTCTGGGATCGGATGGAGCCCTGAAGGGACCCAGCCCCTACGGGCTGCTCCCCCTGCAAGGTCTCAGAGTCCTGGACTGACCCCAGCTGGTCCCCAGTGCACAGATGGGGAAACTGACACCTGGGGAAGGGGGGTCGCTGGCCCCTGGCCGTGCAGGAAGGTAGAAGCAATGATGGTGGAGAGAGCAGCGAGGCGCCCTGACCCTGGAGACACTTGTGCACTTATCCTGGAATGATTTGTTCTGTCATTAGACACTGATTAAGCACCTACTGTGTGCATCATAAGACAGTAAACAACCAATAATAGTAATAATAATAATAATAATTTGAATTCTTCATCTATATTCCAGACTCTGTGCCTCCCATTTTTCTTACCTGATCCGAAGGACTCCTCAAAAATTTCCTGGGGGGGGGGCTGTATTATGAATACATTTTTCAGATATTAGAAGGGGAGGCTCAGAGAGGTTCAGTTACTGCCCCAAATCACATAGTCAGGGCAGAGCTGGGGTTCAACCCCTGGCCTGCTCACACCTCCACTGCAAAGACTCCCTCTGCTTCCCCAGACCCCACCCCCTCCGGAACCTCCTGCTCCTGCTATGGACCCTCCTGAACTGTGGTTTGGGAGGCAGTGCTCAGGTAAGGGGGGAACATGAGCCCAGGGAGCATTGGGCATGGAGACCCCATAGCCATGTGGGGGTTGCCAACCTCCCCTCCATGCTGACCATGTCTCTCTTTCTCCAAGTAGGGTCCAGGGGAGTGGACACCATGGGGTTCCTGGAGCCACTGTTCCAGCTCCTGTGGGCAGGGACTCTCTGTGCGAAGCCGGCGCTGTGTCCGGTGAGCAGTGAGCACGAAGCCGGGGCTCGGCTGAGCGGGTGCGGGGGGGTTGGGGGGGTTCCTGACCCTTCCCTCCTGCCAGCCAGGCCCAGCCCCTGAACACACCCTTGACCTGCCCACACATGCTGTGCCTTTTAATCCTACGAATGCACCTGGAATGTGGGTAGGGTTGGTGTGGGAGGGTGAGGGGTGAGCAGGCGGGCTCTGGGAAGGAGGTTACTGGGAAACCTGACCACACTCTGGCCACCCTGCTCCTCACAGGTTCCCCAGGGAAGAGCTGTGCTGGGGGGACACCCATGAGTACCGCCTCTGCCAGCTGCCAGTAAGTTCTGTCCACCTCCAAGACCCCCCGAGTCTGCCCTGAAGCCCTGCTGCTTCCCCACTCATGCCCCCAAATATGTTTGCCACCCTGCCAGATTTTCTGGACTCCCCTGAGTCTGTCCCAGCCTCTGACCCACCCACCTCTGTCCCCAGGACTGTCCCCCAGGAGCCATGCCCTTCCGAGACCTCCAGTGTGCCCTCTACAATGGCCACCCTGTCCTGGGCCCCCAGAAGACTTACCAATGGGTGCCCTTCTATGGTGGTGAGTAGCCTGCCCTCCTGTTGGTCCAGAGGAAACAACTCAGAGCTGGCAGGGAGAAGGGGCTGCTAAGAAGGAAGGGGGACTTGGAGGGTTGTAAGGAGAAGTAGGCATTAGCACTTGGGCTTTGAAGGATATGTAGGTGTTGGTGAAGGGAAGGGGAAAAGCATGTGTGAGATGTAAAGCAGAGGCAGCGGGAGCCGGGTCTATTCCGCACAGGGCTGGACACCAGACTGAGGATTTACTCAGGGCTGAATCCAGAGGCCAACAGTTCTCAAACTTACCTTGGTAGCAGGAAATGTTGCCAGTATTTAGCTGAAAATAGTGGGTTATATAACTGTGTGCTGGGGGCAGCATGCCTTCAGATTTAAGGGAGACAGGCAGCTTCAGATGCTATGGAGAGGACAGACACAGGTAAGAAAAGCCTAGAATAAAGGAAGTTCCATTTGTAAACCTCATCGTGTTTTTTCCCCTTTGCCGTAAGCATTAGCCCACCAGGGCCAGCTGGGGCGCTGTTCCAGGCTGGGTCAGCCAGCCAAGCTGAGGGAGATGGGGGGCATAGGAGTCAGAGCTATGGGCTGGAGTGAGTGGACTGCTCATTGCACCCTGCTGCCAAGCAGAGGGGGAAACTGAGTCCTGGGGCGGGGGACAGGGGCTAAAGACACATGCTATGCGGGACCCAGTCAGCACGGGACAAACACTTTTTATTGGGCACCTGCTGGGTGCAGCTCTGCTCAACGCTGAGCCTAGAATCACGTCTGGAAATGGTTATTTGAGGGTTTGTGGAATGAATGCATGCATGCAGGCCCAGGATATCTGCCTGGGAGAGTCAGAAAGCTGAGGCCAAATGCCGAAGCCCAGTCCTGGCCCTGCTTCAACCTGCATGTGCAGTTTTGGCTGAGTTTCTGGGCCTCATCTGCCCAGGGGGGTGGCTCTCTCTGGGAGGCTAGCGGGAAGGGGGCTGTAACTGGGCTAGAAGACCCCTGGTCCACTCTGTCCTTCCACCCCCAGCGCCCAACCAGTGCGACCTCAACTGCCTGGCCGTGGGACATGCCTTCTACCACAGCTTTGGCCGCGTCCTGGATGGTACTCCCTGCAGCTGGGGTAGCCGGGGACTCTGCGTGGCTGGCCGCTGCCTCGTAAGGACTGCCAGGACCCGCCCAGCCCAGCCCACCTCCCACCGCACCCCAGACCGAATTCATTTAGGTTTAGGTCCCCGCCACCTCCTGGCCCCTCCCCTCCCACTGGGCCACGCCCCTCCATAGACTTCACTCCTAGCTTCTCTCCAGAGTCCGCCCTTTCACTCTCAAGTCCCGCCAAGCCCCCTTCCTTTTGTTCCATGACCCCTCCCTCTTTCACAGGCTCCCCCCCTCCCCCCCCCACACACACACCTCCTTAGGCCTCCCAGACCCCTCCTTCTGGGCCCATCCTTTTATTCCCAGGCCCCACCCTCGTCTCTAGGCCCCGCCCCCTGGTTCTCAGAACCCGCCCCCCTCTTCCAGGCCAAGGCCCGGGCTGGGGCAGGGGGTCTCTCTGACATGTGTCCTCCCCATCCGCCTAGAACGCCGGCTGTGACGGTTTGATGGGCTCGGACGCCCGCGAGGACCACTGTGGTCGCTGCGGCGGCACCAACGACTCGTGCCTCTTCGTGCAGCGCGTGTTCCGTGACACCGGTGACCTCTCACCCCGTCCTCTCCACTCTCCCAGAGCCGACCCTTTACGAAGCCGCAGGCACGGAAGTGAATTCCCGTGCTGATTGGGCAGCCTGCGGCGCAGCCCCTCTCGTTCATCATTCTGATTGGTCACTGCCAGATTGCCCCGCCCTTCCCAGAACAGATGTGGTTCTAAATCTAACCCCTTCGCTGCCTCATTTAGGCAATACTAATCTTTTTTTAAATATATATTTTATTGATTTTTACAGAGAGGAAGGGAGAGGGATAGAGAGCTAGAAACATCGATCAGCTGCCTCCTGCGCACTCCCCACTGGGGATGTGCCCGCAACCAAGGCACACACCCCCGACCGGAATCGAACCTGGGCCCCTTGAGTCCGCAGGCCGAGGCTCTATCCGCTGAGCCAAACCGGCCAGGGCTAGGCGATACTAATCTTAACCCCAAACGTTTACGGACCGTTGTTGGGGTACTAGTACCAAGGCCAATCTCCTTAGCCTCAGTATCTCATTTAATCCTCCAAGCATCCCTCAAACAACCCGCCACCCGCACCGCAGCATCCTCCTTCCTTCCCGCCCAGGAGCCTTCGCAGGATACTGGAACGTGACTCTGATCCCCGAGGGCGCCAGGCACATCTACGCTGTCCATCGGAGCCGAAACCACCTGGGTACCGCAGAGGTTCCGAGGGGGAGGCGCCCTCCTGGCCGCCTCGATGAAGCCGCGAGACTGAGGCCGGAGGAGGGGGACGCGGTGTCGGGGAGGTGGAGGGGCGGGTTCCGGGGAGCCTGGGCTGACCCTTCCCTTGCAGCGCTGATGGGGGGCGACGGGCGCTACGTGCTCAATGGCAACGGGGAGGTGAGCCCGTCCGGGACGTATGAGGCGGCGGGCACCCGCGTGGTCTACACCCGCGCTGCGTGGCCGGAGGAGACGCTGCGCGCGGCCGGACCCACGTCCCAAGACCTGCTCCTGCAGGTGCGTGCGGGCCTCCAGGGGGCACCTGGGCACGTGGTGGTGGTAGGGATTAAAGGACCCCGGGAAGGCTGGGGACCGAGAGGGGGAGTCGGGGTAGAGAGTGAGAGTGGGGGAGCTAGGAACAGAGAGTCAGAGGGGTGAGATCGGATTAGAGAGAGTGTCAGAGGGGCCAGGGCGAGGTAGAGAGTCAGAGGAGGGAGGCTAGGGTAGAGAATCAGGAGAAAGGCCAGAGGATGGAGGCTGGGCCACCAGTTCTGATTTCGGCTCCCTAGTGTGTGACCTTCTCCCTAGGTCCTCCTGCAGGAGCCCAATCCCGGCATTGAGTTCGAGTTCTGGCTCCCTAGGGAGCGCTATGGCCCCTTCCAGGAGCAGGCCCAGGCCCTGGGCTGGTCCCTGAGGCAGCCGCAGCCTCTGGAGGTGGAGCCCCAGTCCCTTGAGCCCCAGGAAGCCCTGGCTGCTTTCCCCACACAGACCCCAAAGCCCACCCCAGGTGAGCAGGGAATAGCCACTATGGGGGCAAGCAGGGAGGCGGGGCGTGTGCCCTAACTGCACTATCTCACAGATCCCTGCCCACCCTGTCCCGACACCCGCGGTCGTGCCCACCGGCTGCTCCACCTTTGCGGCAGTGACTTTGGTGAGAGACCCTTTTCCCCAACCCTCACCTGGCCCCTAATTGACCTAAACTTGGCTACTTTCCTGCTATCCGACCCTGTTCTGACTTTACTCTTGAGTCCTTGATTTGACTCCAACTTGACCCCTTCTTGCCCTAATTTGACTTCTTGATTTGGCCCTTTGCTCGAATTTGACCTCTAAGTCCTCATTGATCCTGACCTGATCTTGACCACAGGACCCTCTCCACAGTCCCTAGGGGCCCCCCCATGTCCCACTTGACCCCAAGTTTCCTCATATGGCAACGGGGTGCATGAATGGGTGTCCAGGTTGGACCATCCAATTGGCCTCAGCACCACCCTGCCCACAGTGTTCCGGGCTCGAGTGCTGGGCCACCTCCGCCAGGCCCAGGAGACCCGCTATGAGGTGCGTGTGCAGCTTGTCTACAAGAACCGCTCACCACTGCAGTCCCTCGAGTATGTGTGGGCACCTGGCCGCTGCCCCTGCCCACCAATGGCCCTCCATCGAGAGTACCTGCTGGCTGCCCAGCGCCTTGTCAACCCCGATGGCACTCAGGACCGGCTACTGCTGCCCCATGCTGGCTATGCCCGGCCCTGGAGCCCCGCCGAGGACAGCCGAGTACGCCTGGCTGCCAGACACTGCCCTGTCTGAGCCCCCAGACCAGGAAGATGTGCCTGACCAGGCTCAAACTCAACCTATTTCCTCTCTTGCCTGGCTTCCAAGGAGCTCAGAACTATCTCCCACCACAGCTATGTACCTCTCCCTCATACACACTTACACACCTTTGCGTACCGTCAGTCAGATCCACTCTCGCAGTAGGCAGGCGCTGATGAGAAAACACTGAATTGCTTCTTTAACTCTGATTTCTTCTCTCACCCTCACCGCCAGGAAACTCATAGCTTTCTTTTACTCAAAAACTTTGTGTCTACTTTTATTCCCCTTGCCTTGCACTCACTTGCTTAGAGAGACACTCATACGCAAGCAGGGCCCATAGGAAGACATGCCTAAGGAGACATTGTAATGTATCCGTTTCCCCTCTTGCCTTGGCTACCAGGAAGCTCCTCACTATGTAACTCCCTGAAACTCTGTGCCCTCTCTTCTTGCTGCCATTTACCCGTTCACCACAATGTATTCAGAGACACTGTCACAGACAGACATACCCACTAGAACACATGCCTAACTGGGCTCTGTAACACACTCATTTCCCCTTTGTGCTGACTACCAGAAGGCTCCGAGATCATCTTTCTCTTTCAATTTTGTATTGATTTCAGGTGTACAGCTCAGTGGTTAGACAATCATATACTTACCTAGTGTCCCTTTGATATTTCCAGTGCCCAATTAGCATCCTACATAGTTATCATATTATTGACTATATTCCCTATGGTTTACTTTACAGCCCCATGACTATTCAAAGATAATTTTGACAACCTCAGCAATTCTAGAAGGGGTTCCTCCAGTCCACACTGCTGTTCACCCCTTTTATATTTCTACTTAGTTTTTACAAGCTATTTTTTAAAACAAGGGCACACTTGGCCACAGAAATGTGTGGATGCACTAGTAGTGGGATCCACAACTGTGCTCTCACAGCGTGTACACATGTGATCTCACAAACCCCATCCCCTCTACCTGGTCCATTCCCCACCTCCCTTCAGAATGTCTGACACTTTGTGGGAGGGGAGGACAGGGACTATATGAGGATGGGGGGTGAGTACGGGGTAAACATGGCTTTTATAGGTCCCACGCCTCTTCTCCAGGCCTGCTTCTTCCTGTGTTGTCATAGATTCTCTTCATTTATTCTTCTGGAGCAAGAGGGCAGACATCAGTCATGTGAGAAGGGAGGGTGTGTGGGGGGGCGTGGCTCAGCAAACCCTCCCCCACTCTGGATGGGGGCACCGTCTTCTGCCTCCCCATCCGGATGGGTGCCCCACACTGTCATTTTGGGACAATCTGCTCTTCTGTACCATCATGGCTGTGTTTTCCCCGCTAGCATGGATACTGGCAGTGGGCAAGGGGCACACAATATGCAGGTCTCAGAGCTGGATGGGCTCAGCCCCTAACTTTGCAGATGGCCTGAGGCCAGACCACTCCCCTCTCCTGGCCTTAGTTTCCCGGTCTGTGAGTACCCTTTTAGCGCTTCCTGGCTCTGATCGTGGGAATCACTCTTCTGGATTCCTTCCCTAGCCCCTCAGTTCACTCATGCATTCCTCCAACGGGTATTTATTGAGTGCCTACTGTATGCCAGGGGCCCAGCAGTGCTTAGACCATCCCAGGCCTGGCTCTGTCATCTGCAACGAGTGCTGAAGCTGGAGAAACCTCAGAGCCTCGTGGGCAAAGTGGGATGCAGTCCTGGAGGGAGGTGTGGGGCCTGGGCGCCCACTGGTGGCAGGATGGGGGAAAGGTAGTCAAGGCACTGGTTACCTGCAGCCCTGAAGGGCCCTATGCTTATGTACCTCCTCCTCCACACCCACTTCTCTCATCTGCACTTGCCTTCCTCAGTAATGCCTCTCCTCCCCCACCAGCCTTACACCAGCACCCACTTACGGCTCCATTCTTCCCACCACTGGCCTGAGGTGGTCCCCTCTGCCTCCATGCAGTATGGGGATATGTCTGGGAACAAGGGTCTCAGGCCTTTTCAGCCCCAGAGCTCCTAATCCCAAAGCATCTGGACTGGCTGACGAGAGGCGACTGCTCCTGGGAAGGGCCAGCACAGAGTCTCCTCCGGCAGGCAGGGTGGCCCGTGGCCACGAGCAGTGACTTCCCCAGCCCTTCACAGCTCCCCCTGTAATGGTCTTGTAACACTCCCAGTAAACATGCCATTGTTTTGATCTGCTCTTTCGTTCGTTTTAAAGCAGTCTAACCCTTTAAAGAGAGAAGAAAACCTTGCAATTCTAAAGTTGCTCAAATTCAACAGCGTGGTGGTTCAGGAAGGAACTACCATTTGTACTTGCCAAGCAACGTATTACGCTGTTTTGCATTGAAACACTAATGACTCCAGGTGGTTACACAGAATGACAGAAACAAAGTGAAGCATTCTGTTTTTTTTTCTCTTTCCAGTCAGTCCTCAGCCCTTTTTCATTAGTTACTGTGTCCCTGCAGGGATACTAGTCTAGCCCCTCTGGGTCAGAGGCACACACATTGCCCGGAGTGACTGCAAATGGGCAGGAACCTCCTCTAGAAGGAAGCACAGGTGGCCCATCCTTGCTTGTCCAGAACTGGGAATTCTCCACATTGACTTCCCACAGATGGTGATGTTTATTAAAAGATGAATTAAAACAGGCATGTTTGAAACTTGCATCCATATTAGTAAAAATGACAGTGATTGTAATTATTTCATTAGCCCCACAAAAGGTTGTTTTCAATATTTCTGAACGCCAGCTCTGGGGGATCTGTTATGTTTTTCCTTTCTAATTCTCTGCAGAGGGCACCACTCTGTCATCTGCCCTTCTCTCACTGACCCTGTACCAGATGGCTGACACACGGGAGGACACATGTCCACTTAAAGGGCCACAGAAAGCCCTGGACTGTCTGAGAGCTCACAGGTTTAGATGTGGGCATACAGGTGAGGTTGGCAGAACCACTTTGGAAAACAGTTTGGCCATGTCTGCTATAGATGAACAAAAATCTCAGTAGCAAGTTAGATATGTCCAAGCCCCAACCCCCAGAATCTGTGAATGGGATCTTATTTGGAAAAAGGATCTCGGCAGATATAATTAAGGATCTCAAGATAAGATCATTCCGGATTACCTGAGTGGGCACTAAATCCGATGACAAGTGTCCTCATAAGAGACATGGAAAGGAGAGACAGAGAAGAGGGCCATGTGACAATGGAGCCAGAGACTGGGGCAATGAGGCCACAAGCCCAGAAGCTGGAACAGGCCGGAAGGACCCTCCCTGGAATCGCAGGAGGGAGCATGGCCCCGTAACACTGACTTCTGGCCTCCATAATGTGAGAGACTGAATCTTTGTTGTTTCAAGGCCCCCCACCCCCAGTGTGTGGTAATTTGTTATGGTCGCCCCAGAAGACTCACAGGCTCACCCTATACTCTCCAATCTCTGAGAAAGGAGAGCTGCACTCACCAAAGGACAGTTCTAGAATGTTCCTAGCAGCTTTAGTCATAATAATCCAAATTGGGAAACTACTCAAATGCCCACCAACAGTGGAATGGGGCAAATAATTCTGGCCTACCCACAGGATGAAATGCTCTCCACCAATGAAAAAGAGCAAAGTACTGATAATGCCCACAGTGGTGTGAGTCTCACAGACACAGCTCTGAGTCAGATAGGAAAGGACAGAGATACCACTGGGGGTGGGAAGTGACTGGGAGGGGCTGGCCCTGTTGCCTTAGTAGCTCTGAGTCACTGGTTACACTTTTCTGTAGGTTTAAGAATAAAACAAACTATGTGCTCAGCCGGCGTGGCTCAGTGGTTGAGCATCGACCTATGAACCAGGAGGTCACAGGTTGGATTCCCGGTCAGGGCACATGCCTGGGTTACAGGCTCATCCCCAATAGGGGGCGAGCAGGAGGCAGCCAATCCATGGTTCTCTCTTATCATGGATATTTCTCTCTCTCTCCTCTCTCTCTCTCTTTCTCTCTCTCTTCTTCTTGAAATCAATAAAAACATATTTAAAAAAAACAATAAAAACATAAAATAAAACATGTCTGAGGGGCTAAAGGTCACTGTTTCCACCTGGGGAGACAGGTGTGTATCCTCCCTATCTGTACTGCCTGGTGAGCTGACCAGGGCAGGGGGACAGGGACAGCCTCTGAGCACCCGTTTCACCACCTAGGGCAGTGATGGCGAACCTTTTGAGCTCGGCGTGTCAGCATTTTGAAAAACCCTAACTTAACTCTGGTGCCGAGTCACATAGAAATTTTTTGATGTTTGCAACCATTGTAAAACAAAGACTTATATTTTTGATATTCATTTTATATATTTAACAAAGAAAAATCAACCAAAAAAATGAGTTCACGTGTCACCTCTGACACACGTGTCATAGGTTCGCCATCACTGGCCTAGGGACAGCAGGGTAGGGGGGATGCCAGGTGCAGAGTGAGCCCAGCACTGCCCCACCCCAGACCACAGCCACAGCACATTCTTCAAACAGCTGGGCCAGTGATAAGCAGATTCTGAGATCCCTGTCCCCAACACCCACGTAGGCCTCTTAGCAGACCTTTGATCAGTCCCTTCCTCCCTCTTGACAAATCTTACACCCCCAGGAAAAGCCAAAGTCCTTACCACGCCTTCCAGATATCTGCACGGTCCACCCCCTGGCTCACCTCCTCTCCCCCCTCATTCACTCAGCTCCAGCCACACAGGTCTCCGTTCTTCCTACACTCTGCCAGGCTCTGCCTTCGGAGAGCCCCTTCTCTCTGCTGGACCACCCCTGTCCGATTCTCACCAGATTCATGCCCTCACCTTCTTCATGTCTTTACTTGAATGTCATTTTCATAGACAGGCCTTTCTCTGACCCTGACATTGCAGCCCTGGCCCCCTCAACTTCGGCTGCATTTTCCCCATGTCATTCACCTCACTCTGACATGTTTTTTTTTTCATTAAAATTTTTTTATTTTATTGATTTAAGGGTGAGGGAGAGAGAGAGATACATCATCATTGTGAGAGAGAAACATGGATCAGTTGTCTCCCATATGCACCCTGAACTGGGGATTGAACCCGAAATCTGGGTATGTGCCCTGATCAGGAGTTGAACCCACGACCCTTAGATGCACAAGATGATGCTCCAACCAACTGAGCCCCAGGGCTCCCTCTGACATGTTATACATGTATCATGCCAATTGTTGCCTTCCCAAACTACCTGGAGTAGGAAATTTTTAACTCTCTGGGTCAATACTGTAACCCTGGCTCCTAGAGGAGGGGTTGGAATACAACAAGCGCTCAATATCCGCGTAACACTCAGCACGTCCTCCTCCTTTGTTAGAATTCTCAAGGATGAGGACACGGGCAGTGGTGTTGGTGGCTGCAGAGGGCTGCCTCCTTTTTGGGGGAAAGCTGTCTTCGAGTCACCACCAGCTGGGAACTGCAAGGCTGGCTAAGGAGCGAGGGGCATGGCATGTCACAGGATTGCAAGACTTGGCTGATGTGTTTGGGCAAAAACTGGGTGTCTCGGTCAGGGACGGTAGCGTCTTCGCCTCCCAATGCTGCGCACACCCACCCCAGAGCAGAGCAGACACTGGCTGCTTCGGCAGGGGGTTGCAGGGTGGGGCGGGAGGTGGTGGGATCTGTGGGAGATGGTTGGCCAGGGGCCGAGATTCGTGAGGACCTGCGGCCGTGCGTAAGGCTGGACTGAAGTTGAGCAGAGTAGGCCAAGCGGCCAAGTGTAGGCCTGAGAGTCGCTTTCATCCCTGGTCAGAGGGTGGTGGGGCCTGTTGGGCGGGTCCGAGGGGAACTCGACCATGGCTGCCTTTTCTGTTAAGCCTTCCTAGAGCTATTAATTAGATTAGCAAATGTTTATTGACCTGCTACTATGTTCCAGGCGGAACACAGCACGGGGCAGACAGAAACTCAGCCGCTGTGGCGCTCACAGTCTAACGGGGCAGGCAGGCGAGAGGCAAGAGAAATAGGTAAAACACGTCATGTTGAGATGGAGACATGGCGGGTCATGTAGATTTTATACAGAGGGATCAGGGAAGACCTCCCTGCGAAGAAGGCATTTGAGTCAAAACGTGAAAACAGTGAGGGAGAGTGTGAAGGCGCAGACCCCCTAGGCACCTCTGTTCTGGAAGGATCTCTGGGGCCCTCCTTTAGTCCCTCAGCTGAGCCAGGTGCCCCAAGGTCAGGCTCCACAGCCTGATTGTCCCTGCCTTTGCCTTTCAGGCCTGCCCTTCCTCATTTTTCAGGTGTCAGCTCACTCACCACCTCAGGCATCTCTCCTTTCTTGTCACTGCTTCCTTTTCTCTCCATATTTCTTGGGTACCCTCTTTCCATTTTCTGTCTCCTTGCCTGTCCTCAATTTAAATGGCAAAGATTTCCTTTTACTCACTAGTGCAGTGATGGCGAACCTATGACACGCGTGTCAGAAGTGACAAGCGAACTCATTTTTTGGTTGATTTTTCTTTGTTAAATGGCATTTAAGTATATAAAATAAATATCAAAAATATAAATCTTTGTTTTACTATGGCTGCAAAGATCAAAAAATTTCTATATGTGACACGGCACCAGAGTTAAGTTAGGGTTTTTCAAAATGCTGACACGCCGAGCTCAAAAGGTTCGCCATCACTGCACTCGTGAATATCCGGCATTTAGTGTGGTGCCCTCCTCTGCCACATACTAAATACTACTTTTTTTTCTTAATTGAAAGAATAGAGACTAACTGCCAAAAAAAAGAAAAGAAACTGGTGTCTCCAGACATTGCCCAGCGCCTTTGAGAAAAAAACTGCCCCCAGTTGAGAACCACTGAGTTATAGCCTCAGAAGCACCTGCAGTGTCAGGGTTTGCGGTTCATCCTAACCTTTCTCTTGTGTTTGCATCAGAAGCTGTGGCCCCCTAAGACCACGGGAAGCAGAGCTTGGGTGGCAGGAGCTGAGTGGTGAGATGGGGCGCCTGATGGATTCTGGGGGGCCCAGGTCCTCCCCAGCTGTGAAAGCAGATGCCTTTGTGTTACAGCCCCTTCCTCAGGGGACAAAACCTGGCCCCCAGGCTCCAGGTGGAGCTCGTTGCAGGTGCAGTTCAGGCTTCAGGTAACCCCTGCTCCCACTGAGACCGCCTCCTGGTCCAGCTCCACTCCTACCCCCACCCGGTCCCCCAGCTTCCAGTTCAGGATCTGCCTCCAGGGATCTATAGCTGCACAGGGGGCATTCTGTATTTTATATACTGTTGGATTGGATTTGCTATTCTTTCTTTGGGCTTTTTGCATCTGCATCCATTCCTGATTTCATGAACAGGGTCATGCCAGCCTCACAAAGGAAACCCAAGTGAAGGCTGAAGGAGGCCCCATTAGTGTTCACCCAACTCCCCTCTCTCCATTTCCATGAATGCCAGTCTGTCAACTGCCAGCCCCAAGGCCTCTCTGCTGCCTGCAGGGGGATGCTGGCTGAAACGAATGGCCACTGCTTCCCCAGTGCATAGTCCCTGGATCCCTCAGCACCTGAACAGAGGGTCTCAGGTGTGCACTGGACACAGGTTCCAGGCTTGGCCACACCTACTTCTTTGGCTCCTTCCCCTACCCACTCCCTACTGAAGCTTCCTGAGGTCCCCTTCCAGAAAAGGGACTTGTATTCCAATTCTCATCTCTGATTCATCTCAGCCACTTGGCAAGACCATAATTCTGGGCCTCAGTTTCTTATCTTTAAAGTGGGGCTACACAGCAACCTCTTCTGATTAGATGGGATGATCCCTGCAAAGAACACCTATTCCCCACCGACACACACACACGCACCCAGGACAGCAAAAAAAGGCTCTGCAAGATGTATTTTATTGAGCCCTGTCCTAGCAGGATAGGTGTTTCAGGCGCCAGCAGTGCTGTAGGTATTGGAGCCAGGAGTGGTGGTGGGGCCAGTGGCAGGTGATTTCAGTGGTGGACTCTGAGGTGTACTCCAGAGGGAACCCAGAAAGGTAGGAGACAGGCAGCTCGGGCTCTGAGGTACTGGTTTGGGGCTGCTGCTCGTGCACTGAGGTACTGGTTGGGGGCTGCGCTGGGGACGTCTTCTGATGTTTGCTGGACTTAGAGGCCTTGAGGGCTGACTCCGTTGGTCTATTAGAGCTGTCGTGGGGCTGCGTGGGGATGGTGGTACCACTGGGAGATGGCTGCGCTGGGGACGTCTTCTGATGTTTGCTAGACTTAGAGGCCTTGGGGGCTGACTCCGCTGGTCTATTAGGGCTGTCGTGGGGCTGCGTGGGGATGGTGGTACTACTGGGAGATGGCTGCGCTGTGGGCGTCTTCTGATGTTTGTTGGACTTGGAGCCCTTGAGGGCCGACTCCCCTGGTCTATTGGGACTGCTGTGGGGCTGCATGGGGACGCCGGTACCACTGGGAGATATCAGGGTTGGGGACGTCTTCTGATGTTTGTTGGACTTAGAGGCCTTGGGGGCTGACTCCGTTGGTTTATTAGGGCTGCTGTGGGGCTGCATGGGGACGCCGGTACCACTGGGAGATATCAGTGTTGGGGACGTCTTCTGATGTTTGTTGGACTTAGAGCCCTTGAGGGCCGACTCCCCTGGTCTATTGGGACTGCTGTGGGGCTGCATGGGGATGGTGGTACCACTGGGGGATGGCACAGTAGGGGGGGGCTGGCTGGAGAAGGTGCTGGGATGATGCACAGAGCCTGAACCAGGGCCGGGGGACTGCTGGGCTGGCTGGGAGGGGCCCAAGGAAGTGACAGATGCCTGGGGCTGGTTGGAAGAATTGGCTCTCGCACTAGATGCTTTTGAGGATGACTGGACCTGGGATTTGCCAGGCAGCTTGGCGACACTGGCAGACCCTGTGACCACGGATTGAGAATGGGACGGGCCAAAGGTGGTACATGAGGCGTTCCCAGAGGCTGGCTTGATTGGGGCTGAGGGAACAGAGTGGGTCTGTCCTGAGGAATCAGTTGAGGAATCCGTGGAGGACATGGTGTCTTTTAGCTGGCCGGCCAGCTTATCTGCACGGGGACTGGGTAGGGACTTCACTTGTCCTTCTGGAGCTGAGTCACGGTTACTTTGGCTGCAGAGAGAGGGCCATGGGGGTAAGGTAGGTCTGGCCAAGCTCTCAGGTCCTGGGGCTATGCTCAGCTGCTAGAGAGTGGGATGGAGGCTGCTGGGGACCAGGGTAGGGTCAATGGCCATCCTTGGCAAGGATAGTCATCTGCACATATTCACACATATGTAGGTACACTTGTACACAATCACACACATAAATGAACTCACACAATGCACAAACCAACCCACGGTCATACACACACACACACGCATGCTTGCACTCACACGTGCACATATGCATGCATACACATATAAAACTTACTTCCTAGGGGTGGGGGTTACCTATGGTTGGCTCCAGTAGCAGCGGGGGGCCCACCACCATAGCCGTTGGGGTGACGAGAGCCCGGCTTCGGGCCAGGGTCTGAAGGACTGGTTTCCGAAAGCAGAGGAGAGAAAGGCGGACAGTGAGAGGAGAAGCCAGAGCGCCTGATGCCAGTGGCCAAGATGCCAGATGGAGACCAGTCAGAGTCAGGAGGAGAGGAGCCAGGAGTGAAGGTAAGCAGGGGTGGATAGGCTGGGAGACAGACAGACCCAAACTGGGACAAACTAACTCCCCCATGCCCTACAAGCACATACCGTCCCGGGTTACTCCTGCTGCCACGTCCAGTGCTCGCCCGCTGAGGTCTCTCATGATGTTGTCCACGGCCTCGTGATGCTTTAGAAACAGCGGGCGTATGATTTGACGGTACAGCATGTGAGCCCCATTCCATGGCCCGGGAATCATGCAGAACAACAGGAAGGCGCACTGCGGGCATGGATGGCAGTTACACTCGGACCGGATCTGTGCCCCGGGAGGAGGGGGCTGGACCTCTTCCGTCAGACACTGGGCTATGTGGACCTGGGCCCACACATACACTCCTTAGGATTTGTCTGGCCACCCCCATCAGACACCCTCTCGGATGGACTTGGGCTGCCCCCATCAGATACTCCCCTGGCTGGGACTGTTTCCACAGGAAGGGACTGAGTCTCCCCCGACACCTGAGGAGGCAGCAGGGCGGGCCCCTCAAACCCCCAGTCTCTGGTTGCCTGCCTGCTCCCAGGAGATCCTATCCTGTGTGTGTTCCAGTGGTGCGTACCTTTCCCACGTAGTAGAAAGGGAACCAGGACAGGAGTAGATCGCTGAAGAACTCGGCAAGCCCGAATAGGCTGTACACCACCCAGTAGGTGAGCCACACAGTGTCGTCTTCTTTGCTTGGACTCTCGATAGCTTTTATCCTGGGGGCGGGGGGAGGTATGACAGGATCAGGGGCTGCCTGGAGTCCCTCATGCTCCCCACCTGGACAGCCCATGGACACTCACGAAGCATATGCGGGGTACACAAACCCGATGAGATTGCAAAGTAGAGGTGCCCCGTAACCGAACAGAAGATACAGGCTTAGCAGAGTGGTGGCTCCTGCAGAAAAGAGGGCATGGGTGAGGGTCTGGCTCACTCCACACCCAGTCCGCAGGCTCCCAGCCTCCTCTTGGCCAGGCGGATGCACCCCGCAGAGTTGTCATTCCTCCCACAAGCCTTAGTGACCTCTCCAGGGTGTGCTCATCTCCACACAGCACCTGGATGGCCCCCACCATGGCTCTGAACACTGAGTCTTGTGTCTGTAATTAGTTAACATATCCATCTCCCCTATTGTACTGTGAGCTCTCCAAAGGCAGGCAGGGTCCTCGGCCCTGGTGGATACAGAGTAGCTGCCCAATAAACACTTGCTGAATAAGGAATCATCTGCAATTATAACCACCTCACCTTGGGCCCTGTAAGAGGGGTTGGATACATGAGCCCTAAGTAATAGGAGAAAAAAACTAAAACTGAGGCCATTCTATCATTAAGACATGACTACTGAAGAATAAACTTAAGACATGACTACTGGTGAGCAGACAAAGGCAGAGGCAATTTAAAATTTCATCTTAGGCCTGGTCAGTGTGGCTTAGTGGTTGAGCATCAACCCATGCACCAAGAGGTTGCCAGTTCGAGGCCTGGGTTGCAGGCTCAATCCCTGGTGGGGGGCATGCAGGAGGTAGCCGATCAATGATTCTATATCTCCCTCTCATGCTCTCTTTAAAATCAATAAAAATATATTTTCAAAATGTCATCTTAGTGTGGGGTTTCTCAGTCTGGGCTGACATCTGGGCCAGGTCATCCTCTTTGGGGGGCTGGGTCCACCCACTCAATGCCAGGAGCATGCCGCCATGACACCACAGATGTCCCCAGACATTGCCTAGTGTCCTAACAGGGGCAGTATGACCCATTTGAGACCTCCTGGTCTTAGGCAGCAAAGGGCAGTACAGAGCCTCTCAGATCTTGGAGAGCCCTCTGTCCTTCTACTCACTTACCATGTGACACTGAGAGTCTCTCTCTGCTTAAAGACTCAGTTTCACAATCTGTCAATGGGGTTACAGTGACCCTGGCTCCTAGGGTTGTGGATTAGCTA
>NW_006291485.1:1748395-1773520 GCF_000327345.1 Myotis davidii | reverse complement strand
TTCCCTACATTACTGAGGGCCTTTGGTCACAAAAACACTCCCAGCAAAGAGGCTCAGAGGAGAACAGTGTGGGAATATGGGGAGCCAGGAGCATCAGCCACTCTGAAAACAATTATTGTAACTGCCACATCTAAGTGCTACTGTGTGCTTCTCTGTTCTGTCTCATGCAATGACAAGACCTAAACAAAAGCTGTCAGGGAAAGGGGCTTGCCCAGGGTCACTGAAGAGCATTTACAGCTTCCCGCTTCCTTCACAGAGGCCACCTTCTGGACCAAAGGGCAGAGTCACCCATACACTTCCCTCCACCTGCATTCGTTTTTATCCCAGAGCCTGGTGTCAGAAGTGGAGGAAGTCCTCCCCAGCTGGCTCCTCTGGGTTTCCTCCTGTTGCCTGGGGTAGGGTATTTGACCATCTGCAACATGTGGAGCCCAAGGGTTCCCACATCTGGGCAAGGGGGTGGGGAAACGTCACCTCTTCCTCAGAAACCGATAGTCAGTGGCTCTCCCAGGGCACCCCTGCCCTCAATCCCTATTCCTGCAGCCTCAGCAATAGGAGGATGATCTTGTACATGGGTTGGAGGGGGAGGGCATGGCCTGAGATCAACAACAGACGGGGTCCAGGGGGTGAGGAGAGGTGAATACTCCACACAGGGCAGGTGGCAGGGGCATCCTCCCACCTAGCCCTTGCCTTTTGGGGCCTTAGTTTCCTTTAACTATCAGCCTCCCTAGTGGCCTCTTCCCAGTGGGCCCCTCCCCAGTTCTCTATGACCTAAATTGCCCAACCACTGGTACCGAGATGTGGAAAGCCAGGCTTGCTCACATGGGCAGGTCCCTGGCTAAGCAGTCATAGTTGGGCACTGGGAACCTGGGGGACAAATTTCAGACCCTCATTGGCTGCCTGGCATGGGGATCTCCGGCTGGTGGGGACATGGGAGTTAAGTGGACTCCCAGCATCTGCACATAGAAGGTGCTCAAAACACCTGGCACTATCTGCACCCAGAACATGCTCCCGCCCCCACCAGCATCTCCGTGATTCATTCCAGGGGGTCTTCCTAGAAGAAGTGGCAGAGTGGGCGCGCCTGAACACTGAGAAAGAGGGAAGGAAGGCATTTAACCATTTACGAACGAGGCAGTCTCTGAGAGTGGCAGGGGTCATCCCAGGTTATTGAGGAGGAAAGAAAGTGGGAGGACTAGAATGGTAGTTACAGTCAGGGGTGGCTGGAGCCCCTTCTCCCTGGTTTCCTATCCAATCAGTCTCCAACCCCACCACAACTGTCAAACAATCCAACTCCAACTCAACTATTCAGGCACAGTAGGCCAGTGAGAGGAGAGGGCATGCCAAGAGGGGAAACAATGGGAGAGTAGGTGGGAATGACCCTTCCTCTTGGCAGGGAGTATTCCCTCTGAAAGAACAAGATCTCTACACTTGCTTTCAGGCTGGGGGTCATCTGGGAAGGAGGTGAAGAGACACTGAGGGCACTGGGGCCTATCTGCCCCCTCCTCCCCTCTCCTACCCCTGGGGCCTGCAGAGCAACTGGAAGAACCGGACTTTGGCCTGGCGGGCACCCAGAGCCCCAAGGGAGGGGGCAAAGGACGGCCTCCAGACACGCGGACCAGAGTGGGGGTGCTGCAGGGGCCCAGAAAAGTTGTGGCCCTGGCCCAAGGTGGCACGGCGAGGGCACGGGAGGGGCTGCGGGTTCACCCGAGGACCCCTCCCCAGCCAGGATCTCAGCCTCCCCACTAGACAGTGGGCTCTCCCCTCCATAAGGCCCGAACCCTGCAGCTGGGGCAGGCCGGATGGGGGCAGGCCAAGGCCCAGGTGCCCCAGAGCCTCAGTATGCAGGCCGGTGAAATGGGGCGACAGCCCCGAGCGCCCTCGGACGGCTCACCCGCTGCCAAGTACCGCTTGTCGACACCGGTCTTGGCTTCGAGTGCCCTTAGTGCCTCGGTGGCCAAGTTCCTCTGTTCCAGAAGACGCTCGAAGCGCTGGCGTAGGCCGTCCATGGCAACGGCGGGACCGGGGTTGGCAGCCGGAGCTCGATCTCAGAGCTACGCACCGGTCCCGCCGGGCACGAGCCGCCTTCTTCAGAAGAGAGTCGCACCGCTCTGCTCCCGGGCTGGTCTTTGCCTCCTGTTTGGTCCCCGCCTCCCGCCCGACGCACCGGCCAATGGGAGGGCAGGGCGGGCAAAGGAGGTGGGGCCTGCCCCGTCTCCCCCGCCTCATTGCCCTCTGGCGGGCAGTGGCCGCCGCAGGCGCGACCTGAAGGAAGAGGGCGGGGCGCAGAGGCCGAGGGCGCCGATTGGTCGAGGGGAAGCGGGACGTAGCTGATTGGAGGGGCGGGGTCTTGGCCGGGGATTATTGGCTGAGCGGTGGTGTAAGTGGAGCTGGGGGAGGAGAGAAGCGTGCTGTAGTAGACAGAGTTGGTGGGAGGGGCCTGAAAAAGACCAGAGTTGATTGGAGAAAGGGTAAGAGCTTCATTAGCAAGAACAGAGGAGGGGCGGGGCATAATATAAAGACTGCGGGAAGGAATCTGAGGGGCGGGTATGGGGCGGAGCTAAATTGAGAAGTGGCGCTCACTCTATAGAGCAATCCTGGTTGGACGGGAGAGGAGGGGCTGATTCTAGGGAGGGGTGTGTAGGAAGGGGTGCGGCTAAATAAAAGGGCGGGGTCTATCATAACAATAGTGAACTCCTCTGGGTCAGAAGAATGGGGTCAATATACAAATAGGGAGACTGAGGCTCCAGAGTGATTGGGCCTGCGTGTGTCCACCCTCCTATTTCTGTCGGGACCTCGCGCCTCCAAAGGGGAGACGCAAGGACCCCTGGGAATTGAAGCCTTTCAAGGGTTGCTATGGTGCCGGGGGCGGGGCGGGCGTTTGGGCCAACGCGGCGGTTTGGTCAGGGGGAGGGGCTTTTGGAGGCCTGGCCCTGCCCCCGCCCCCGCCGCCATGCGGCCCACCCGGACTGATCTCTGGCTGCGCCTGGCCTTGCCCCTGGGCTTGGCCCTCGTTTGCCCCGCGTCTGTGGGGTTGGTCTCGGCCCGGGCCCCCATCTATGTCAGCAGCTGGGCCGTGCGGGTGTCTGAGGGTTCCCGGGAGGCCGAGCGCCTGGCACGCAGATTCGGTTTCGTCAACCTGGGGCTGGTGGGTGGGACCCGGATGGACAGGAGCGGGCGGGACTGGACAACCCAAGACACTAGGCCCCGACAGATGGGAAGGTGTCTCTCGGGTCCCCTAGATATCAAGAACTCCCAACCAACCCCTGCTTCAGATTCGAGGACCCCCAGAGGGCACATGAAGCTCGCACCAGGGCATCTGGTTGGGGGAGGATGCAAACGGGACATCCTGCAGGGCATCAGGGAAGCCGGGTCCTAGCGATCAGCTGCTCCCGCACATTCCCAGATCTTCCCTGATGGACAGTACTTCCACCTGCGGCACAGGGGTGTGGTCCAGCAGTCCCTGACCCCGCACTGGGGCCACCGCCTGCGCCTGAAGAAAGACCCCAAGGTGAGCCTGGCCTTGAGGCTGCCCCCTCAGGGTCTTAGACACGTCCTGTTATTCTTGTGATTGTTATGAATGGCTGTGATCTTTGGCAACTCACCTGCTCTCTCTGAGTCTTGGTTTTCACCTGATCCTTCAGTCCACACAGTGGGGACCCAGACAGGAAAGATCTGTGGAGAGCAACAGATCATGTGTGTGCGTGATGCACATTCCAGGGCCTGGCACACTATCAACATTTCTTATCAACCACCCCCCTTACCTCCTCTATTTTGACCTGAATGATTAAGATTCCCAGGTACTCTACAAGCTGAGGATTTGAGGCTGAGTCTGGCAAGTACTTGGGAGCCACAAAGGGGTATGAACTGGGCTGGGGAGCTGATCCATAAGGAGACAAGAGGCCCAACTGTTCAAAACCTGCCTGGAGCATTGGCGACAGATGTGGTTTGCGAGAGGGAAGCCAGGGCTTGCCGATGGATCAGATGCATGCGACAGTTCCCAAGACTGGAACAGAGCAAATGAGGAGATGATGGCCCTGATTGCTGAAATGGGAGTAGAGGGACATGAGCTGGTTTTGGGGGAAAGGGGTGGGGAGATCAACAAGGAAGGAAGAAGAGCAAAGATCTGAGAATGAGCAGCCCAGTCAGGCAGAACAACATGTGCCAAAGCCCTGAGTGAGGCAGCCATTGAGACAGCATCAAAGGAAGGCAGGGCCTTGTGGGCCCTGAGTGTGTGGTAGGAAGCCCTGGAAGAGTTTCAACAAAGAGTAAGGCTGCTATGTGTTGAGAATGAATTATAGAAGAAGAGTGGAGGTCTCAGCTAGAGGACCAGGAGGTGGTAGAGAGCAGTGGCCACTGCAGGAGGAGATGGGCAGGTCTTGGGCAGGGGGTTCTAGAACAGGGATGGGGGAACGGGCAGAGTTGGGACCCCAGGACTCCATGCCACCTCAGGCAGTAACCAATTATCTGTGGCCCTGAGGATGGGTGCTCCAAGCGTCTCGGCACCCTCTGAGGGCAGAGCCCCAGACACATGGGGACCCAGACGAGCAGCCCCAGAAAGCACAAGGTCCCAGGCCTCGTCCCACACCACAAGCAGTAGACAACCCAGACACACATTCCACTACAAGCACAGTCTCAAGGACAGTTGCCCCTTGTTGGACCCTGGGACGGGGCCTATGCAGACCCTGGGCACAGGCTTGGGCCCTTGGACCAAGAGCTGGCAGAAAGGGCTCAGAGGGGCAGGCCTTCGTTTGTGGAGCATGGCCCTCTACAGTGCAGGATAGCCCAGCCGGTGTGGCTTAGGGGTGAGCATCAACCTGTGAACCAGGAGGTCACAGTTCAATTCCCGGTCATCGGTCCCTAGCGGGGGTCCTTGCAGGAGGTAGTTGATCAATGATTCTCTCTCATCATGGATGTTTCTATCTTTCTCCTCCTCCCCTTTCCTTTCTGAAATCAATAAAAAGATATTTTTAAAATAATAAAGTGCAGGATAGCTGGGAGGAGGGCAGGCTAGGCTTGTTGGTCCAGCCCCCTCCCTTGCTGCATGTCCCTCTCAGGTGCAGTGGTTTGAGCAGCAGACTCTGCAGTGGCGTGTGAAGCGCTCCTTAGTGGCACCCACAGACCCCTGGTTCTCCAAGCAGTGGTACATGGTGAGCGGGCTGGGCCAGGTGGTCGGGCCAGGCCAGGCCAGAGCCCTACTAACTCTAGCCCCCACCTGGCGTAGAACAACAAGATGCAGCCGGATCTAAACATCCTGAAAGTCTGGAACCAGGGGCTGTCAGGCCAGGGCATCGTGGTCTCTGTCCTGGACGATGGCATTGAGAAGGACCACCCAGACCTCTGGGCCAACTATGTGAGCCTGAGTTGAACTGGGGCGGGGGCTGTCCCTCCTCCCCCGGTCCCATGGCCTGCTCCAACCCCCTCACATCCCCACCTCACGCTTAGGATCCCCTGGCCAGCTATGACTTCAACGACTATGACCCAGACCCCCAACCACGGTACACTCCCAGTGATGAGAACCGGTGAGCCTGGGGGTCTGGGGGTGGCCCTTGTGCCCTGTGAGGGCCAGGTGAGCTGTGACAGGCACTCCTCTCTGCCCTGACATCAGGCACGGGACCCGCTGTGCTGGGGAAGTAGCAGCCATAGCTAACAACAGGTTCTGTGGTACAGGCGTCGCCTACAACGCCCGAATTGGAGGTACTCCAATGCGCCAAGGATAGGGGTTGGATGAGGTGGCACTGGGTGGCTGATAACACCACGGAGATTTGGCAGATCAACCAGGGGAGGAAACTTCTTGGTGCCCTCGCCTTAGTTGCTTAGACTCAGCGTGTGGAGAGCTGAGCCTGCACAGATGCCTCCACCCCCAGGAGCAGAGAGAGGGGCTGGCTAGGGTGTTTGGAGCTGGCCTGGATGGGTGAGGGTTCCGGCAGGGCTGTCTGCAGAGGACCGACAGCTGCCTGTGCAGGCGTGCGCATGCTGGATGGCACCATTACTGATGTCATTGAGGCCCAGTCGCTGAGCCTGCAGCCGCAGCACATCCACATCTACAGTGCCAGCTGGGGCCCCGAGGACGATGGCCGAACGGTGGACGGTCCAGGCATCCTCACCCGAGAAGCTTTCAGGCGTGGCGTCACCAAAGTGAGCAGGATCTAGGGTTTTGGAGGGCCTGTGCCTGCAATGAAAGGCTGACACCCCCATCCCCTGTCCTGTCCCCATCTGCAGGGCCGAGGTGGGCTAGGCACACTCTTCATCTGGGCATCTGGCAATGGCGGCCTGCACTATGACAACTGCAACTGTGACGGCTACACCAACAGCATTCACACTCTCTCTGTGGGCAGCACCACCCAGCAGGGTCATGTGCCTTGGTACAGCGAAGCCTGTGCCTCCACTCTCACCACCACCTACAGCAGTGGCCTTGTCACCGACCCCCAAATTGTGAGTGGACCCCTTCACCATGCTCACTCTGGCCCAGCCTGGTCCCCCCACCTTCCCTCTTGTTTCCCCACCTTCCCTCCAGTCCCCATGTCTTCCCTCCTATCCCCCTAACTTCCCTCCAGCCCCCTCTACCCCAGTCCCTGCCTTCCCACCTATCCCCCTCAATCCCTCACCTTCTCTCCTGTTCCCCAACCTTCCCTCCTGGGTCCCCATCCTCCCTCCTGTCCCCCCACATTCTTTCCTTTCCCTCCTGTTCCCTTATCTTTCTCTCAGGGATTGCTCCTGCAGTGCTGGAACATAGAGGTGGGTCCCAGGCCCCATCCCACTGTTGCCCCTTCACACACCCTGGCCTGTGCTTCTGGGGTGTGGACCTGGGCAGTGCTCAGGCCCCTTGTCTGGTGTAATGCTCTGCAGTGCCTTCTTGAGTCCCTGGTTCCATGTGACCAAGGGCTGGGTTTTCGTGTGCACCGGGCTCCCGCATCCCCATCTCTGCCCCCAGGTCACCACGGACCTGTACCACCAGTGCACCGACAAGCATACAGGCACCTCGGCCTCTGCCCCACTGGCTGCAGGCATAATCGCTCTGGCGCTGGAGGCCAAGTAGGTGACAGTGGGGACCCTACTACCACCCTGGCCCCCCAGTTGTGGCCCCAGCTTACTCCCTCACCTCCCCCAGCCCGTTCTTGACATGGAGGGACATGCAGCACTTGGTGGTTCGTGCATCCAGGCAGGCACACCTTCAGGCTGAGGACTGGAGGACCAATGGCGTGGGGCGTCAAGGTACTGCATGGCCCGGTGGGGGTGGGGACACCATGCCCACAGAGTGAGTGACGGCCCCCCTCCACACAGTGAGCCACCACTATGGCTATGGGTTGCTGGATGCTGGGCTGCTGGTAGACTTGGCTCGCACATGGCTGCCCACACAGCCCCAGAAGAAATGTACCATTCGAGTCCTCCACAAACCCACGTGAGCACTCTCCTCGGTCCCAGCCACTGTGCATGACCTGCCACCTCCCCATTCCTCCGACAACACCGTCACATCCCCAGTCCTCTCCCACACCTGTCATTAACACCCAGGCAGACACTTGGGAGGCAGGCCCTGAGGCCTCAGTAAATCCTGGAGGTGGGCCCCATTATCTGAGCCCAGACCCTGCCTGCTGGCCGCCCATCCCCCCCAGCAGGCCAGCAGGAGGGGCCCTGATGCCCCATGCCACCCATAGCCCCATCCTGGCGCTGATGCACATGAGAAAGAAAGTGTCGGCCTGTGCTGGCCGTGCCAACTACATCCGCTCACTGGAGCATGTGCAGGTGCAGCTGTCACTGTCCTACAGCCGCCGGGGGGACCTGGAGATCTCGCTCACCAGCCCCATGGGCACCCGCTCCACACTTGTGGCCATCAGGTCAGGGTCGGGGGTCCTACCCTATGGGTCCACACAGGGAGGGACAAGTGCACTTTGGAGTCAGGCGTGGCCTGCGCAGGGGTGACCAGTCCTGTGAGGGCCACTTCCGCAGGCAGCACTTGGCATTGCAGTCAGACATGTGCTGTGGCTCAGTGGCCCCTTCATGACTATAGTCATCCACTCTTTTACCCCACCCCCACCTGTCTGTCCCAGACCATTCGACGTCAGCGGCCGAGGCTATAACAAGTGGATCTTTATGTCCACCCACTTCTGGGATGAGGACCCGCAGGGCTTGTGGACCCTGGGCCTGGAGAACAAGGGCTACTATTTCAACACGGGTGAGAGGCAGGCACAGGCTGGAAACTGAGGCCTGCCTGAATTACCTCACTGCAGTGGGGCTCCCAGTGATCTTGCATAGTAGAAATAGGCATTCAGTTATCATCCCACAATGGCTACTCAGGGCCGGGGCACCATCTGAGTCTGCAGCTTCAGGGTGGGGTGGGGATAACTGGGGAGTGGGGTCCAAAATGGCAGGATTAGACCACCGATAGTTTCTTCCCCTTATCCCTGTGCTCACCATGACCCCTGCCCAGGGACGCTGTACCGCTACACACTGCTGCTTTATGGGACAGCTGAGGATATGACAGTGCGGCCTCCAGGCCCCCAGGTGACCAGCAGCGCGTGTGTGCAGCGGGACACAGAGGGGCTGTGCCAGGGTGAGTGCCCAGTGAGGCATGGCCCTGCTGGCAGTGTGCGTGTGCGGCCCAGGAAGGGTAGGTGGACCAGGGCTGTATACCTCAACCTCACCTCCATGTTCATATGCCCCATGCAGAATGCCACAGTCCTGCCTACATCCTGGGCCACCTCTGCCTCTCCCACTACCCATCGCAGTACTTCAATTACACCCAGAAGGCAATGACTGCTGGGTCTGGGTGCCCAGTCACAGTCATACCCACCCTGCATGTGTGCCTCAGCTGCCACTTCTGCTACACCTGCTATGGCAGCTCCTTGCTCAACTGCATCGCCTGCTGCCCACCATACATACTGGATGAGCACGGGGGCTCTTGCTCAGGGCCTGTCGCCCACAAAGGCCACCCCCAGCCCACTGGAACAACCCACCACTGCCACAGAGGCCACAGCCCGGCTGATCGTGGCCTTTGGGAACCCCCTCCTCTGTAGCATCCTCTCCGTGGGCTGCCTGCTCCCCTGTGTAGCCCCCCACCCAGTGCTGGAAGCCACTCTCATCACCAACTGCTGGCTGGACATCCCTCCTTGGCTTAGGTCTCTGGTGGGGACTACTGCCCTGCTCCCTTGTTCCAGATCAGTGTGTGTGTGTATGTTTGGGATGACGGTGGGTGGGATTAGGCAGAGGCCAAGCCACAATGGTGACCAACATCCCTTCTCTGCCCCAGAATCTGGGGGGAGGGGGAGGGAGAGCCAGTGACGCTATCCAGAGTCTCAGGGACCATGTCTGACCTCAGAGTTTGCAATAAAGGCTTAATAGGAGGTGCCAAGTCTCTGGTATCCTTTGGGGCACACCCAGGCCCCCCAACCCCCAGCCATGGTTGGGTGTCCCCTGTGCCCTCTTTGAAGATCACCTTCCCTGGCCATCAGCCCCTGGGGGACCCAGCAACCACAGAGCAAAGAGAGTCAGTCTGGTCCCAGAGACCCCAGCTGTGGGGGTGGGAATGGGTGGGGTTTCTAGCGATACCCACATGCTTTGAGTGCCAAGCTTCTAGGAACCAGCCCACATTCCCCCTTCCCTCTGGTTGACACAACTAGCAGAAGAGGGTCTACGAGCTTCCAGTAATTATACTCCATTTCCTGAAGGTCATCGGGAAGCTGAGGGAATTATGGGCTGGAGGTACATTGCTCTCATCCCCCTACGGCCTCGACTTCCCCATTTGTAAAGGGGGTCTCCCACCTCTCTGGAACAGAAAGAGGATCTTCAGGTGTGGGGGTGAGAAAAGGGGTACCGAGTGAGCTATTAAATGCCCCTCCTCATACACACCAATGGGGTGGGGACACGTTTGTCCCAATTTTCAGAGCGGGGAGGGGCTTCCATGAGGAAGTGAAAAGGGGGCCTATGCTCTCGACTATGGGGCTTCACTCAGGCTCAAGGGGCAGGTCTCACCTGTTGTAGGAGCCCATTGGCCACAGAAACGACCCCCTTTTGTGGCACTGGGAACCTGGGAATTTGTTCTGCTACTGGGCTCAGATGCCCAACTGTAGACCTTGAAGGGGAAGAAGGCTCTGTTGAGGGCTTTGCAGCTGGGCAGTGAGAGGCTGATGCTTCAGCACTTGAGACCAGACACTGTCGTAGACCTCTGAGCTAAATTTGTCTGGAGGAGGAGGCATGGGTGCCCAGATGGGCCCACCAGAAGTGGGTGGCCAGCAAGGGAGGAGAGAGCCTCATCTCCCTCCCTCATCCTCTCTAGCTGCCGTCCTAGTCATGCCCACACACCCAGAATCTTACTGCACTCAGTCCCTCTCTCTGGATTGAGAACTGAAGGTAAGCCCAGCCCTGGCAAGGCTAGTCTGTGTGTCCAGGGGCACCTGGCTTCTCTCTCAGAGCCTCTCTAGCCTCACCTGTGCCACAGCACCAAGAGTACCCCTCTCACCAAATGCAAGGATCACAAGAGGCAGTTTTCCTGCCTGGCACACAGTAAGCACCCAAAATGCACCAACTTGGGGCAGCCATTGGGCAGTTCTACAGACATTAAATACAGTTACCAAGTAAGCCAGCAATTCTGCTTGCAGGTACATAGCCAGGAAAACTGAAGTCCACACACACACCTGTGTAAGCGTGTTCGGCAAGGTTTTATATTTTTCTGAGGCAATTGTTGCTGGCCGAAACTGGTGGCAGTCGGGGCTTTCCAGGGTCAGGTGAAACCTTCGGTCTGTCCTGCGGTTTGGTCATTGTCCGGGAGCCGATGGTCCAGCAGGGATTTTCCACAGGGGTGGGGTGGTTTTCAGACGTCAGTGTGGACAGGTCAGCTTCTCACCGGCCCAAGAGAGGGAGGGGGTCCTTTCGCCCCCCGGGCAGGGTGCCAGCGAATACCAGACATTCACAACGGCCAATAGATGGAAACAACCCAAGTGTCCATCAGCAGATGAACAGATAAACACATGGTCTCTTCACACCCTGGAACATTACTCAACCCTGAAAATGAGTGAAACAGAGACACTCACTACAATGTGGGTGGACTTTGGAACCATGATGCTCAACAGTAAGAGAAGCCAGACACCCAAGGCCACATAGACTGTGATTCCATTTATGTGAAATATCCAGAACAGGCAAATCCACAGAGACAGGAAATGGGTTAGTGGAGGGTAGAGGGGAGTGACTGCTAATAGGCTTCGGTTTGGGGTGATGCAAATGTTCTAGAATTAGACTGTGGTAATGGTTGCACAAATATATATATATATTCGCAAACCACAGAATTGTATACTTTAAACAAGTGGACTTTATGGTGTGTAATTTACATTCAATAAAGCTGTTTAAAAAATTCAAATATCGCCCTAACTGGTTTGGCTCAGTGGATGGAGCTTCGGCCTGCGGACTGAAGGGTCCTGGGTTTGATTCCGGTCAAGGGCATGTACCTTGGTTGTGGGCACATCCCCAGTGGGGTGTGCAGGAGGCAGCTGATCGATGTTTCTCTCTCATTGATCTTTCTAACTCTCTATACCTGTCCCTTCCTCTCTGTAAAAAATTAAAATATATTTTTAAAAAAATTCAAAAATCGCCCTATGCTCTGAGCCTGTCTATTCTAGCGGGTCCAGCACCACCCAGAGAGGAGGGGATTTTAGAGATCAGAGTGGAGACCTGGACCCAGATCCAGCAGGCGAGTTGCTGGCGTATGTCCTGCGTCCCTGGCCACCTCGCTGGTAATTGGCATAGCTAGCATTCACTGAAGGCCTCTGTGCGCAGGGCCTCCTTGTGTGGATAGGAACTTTGTTCTCAGGACAGCCACGTGGGTTGGGGATGTGTCCCCCTTTTGCAGAAAACTGGGCCTCGGACGCTTTGTTATGCAAGGAGAGAAGCCTGGATTGGACCCCACACCCACCCCTTGAGTTTCCAGTCCGGAGAGGTTGAGGTCGCTTGTTCTCTGATTTTGGTCGAGCTACAGCTCCTTTCGGATCACACCAAGTCGCTCGCGGGCGCGGCCTCTTTAAGAGGGGGCGTGACCTCATGAAGAGCGGGGGAGCCGGAGGAGGAGGAGACCGGAAGTTCGCCTCAGGACTTGGAGGGCGGGGCCACACTCCGACCGGAAGCAGAACTTTTGTTCTGAGCCGCTCTCAGCTCCGGTGCGTGCCCAGGTGAGGAGAGATAGGCACTGTTTCAGTAGGGAAACTGAGGCAGAGGTGGAGCTAGACACTGAAGGGGAGGGGCGATCCAGGAGGGGCGGGGCCGGACGAGTGTGTAGGTAGGTACTCGCCGGACCGTTGGAACAGACTAGGGGCAAAGGCGGCGAGGTGGACGCTCCGTTCTCTCGCCTGCAGGAATGGGCTCGAAGGCCAAGAAGCGCGTGGTGCTGCCCACTCGCCCGGCGCCCCCCACGACGGAGCAGATCCTGGAGGACGTGCGGGGTGCGCCCGCCGAGGACCCAGTCTTCACTGCCCTGACCCCGGAAGGTAGGGGGAGCCCAGATGCGCGGTGGGTGGGAGAGTGGGTGTAGGTAGGAGGTCCGTTGAAACCGTGGAATTTATTTTTATTTTTTAAAAAATATATTTCTATTGATTTCAGAGAGGAAGGGAGAGGGAGAGAGAAAGAAACATCAATGATGAGAGAGAACCACCGATCGGCTGCCTCCTGCACACCCCCAACTGGGGATCGAACCGGCAACCCGGGCATGTGCCCTTGACCGAATCGAACCCAAGACTCTTCAGTCCGCAGGCCAACGCTCTATCCATTGAGCCACACCGGCTCGGGCGAAACCGTGGGTTTTAGAGCAGAGACTGTGGCATGATCCTTACCCTCTGGAGCCCTCTCTTCTCATTGTAAAGTGGGGCGCGTCTTCAGAAGGGCGTCCCAGGCCTGGGTCCGCAGCCAAATCCTGCCCACCGCCTGTTCTGGTAAGGCCAAGAAGCTAAGATTGGCGCTTACGCTTTTTAAGAGACTATTTTGTGATAAGTGTAAATGGTACGAAGTTCAGATTTGTGTCGGTAAAGTTGTGTTGGTGCACAGCCATGCCTGTTTGTGGATGAATGAACCTGGCTGCTTTCAGGACATAATGGCAGAGTTGAGTAGTCAGGACAGACTGACTGGCTCTGCAAAGCCAAAACTATGTATTTGTGGGAAAAGTTGCTCAGTCCCTTGTGGAGAACATGGTAACAGGTCAGTGACTAATGGCTTTGGCCTACAGTTGTTGGGTGAATTGTGTACTGGTCCATGAAGTTTGCCTATTCATTCAACAAACCTTCATTAAAAACCTATTATGGCCCTGGCCAGTGTATGTCAGTGGTTAGAGCTTCAGCCCGTGCACCAAAGGGTCTTGGGTTCGATTCCCAGTTAAGGCCACGTACCTTGGTTGCAGGTTCAATCCCCAGCCCCAGTCGGGGCGCGTGTGGGAGGAAACCAATCGATGTGTCTCTCTCACATCAATGTTTCTCTCTCTCTCCCCTGTCTCCCCCTCACCTCCCTTCCACTCTCTCTAAAAAATCCTCGGACCAGCCGGGTGTGGCTCAGAGGTTGAGCGTTGACCCAGGAACCAAGAGGTCACCAGTTTGATTCCCAGTCAGGGCACATGCCCAGGTTGCGGGCTCGATCCCCAGGGTGAGGCCTGCAGGAGGGAGCCTATCAATGATTGTCTCTCATCATTGATGTTTCTGTCTCTCTTTTCCTCTCCCTTCCTCTCTCTCAAATCAATAAAATATTTTTTTAAAAAAAGCTCATCGATGTTTCTAACTCTCTATCTCTCTCCCTTCCTCTCTGTAAAAAATCAATAAAATATATATTTTTAAAAAAAGAAAAGAAAGGAGCTAAATTTATTTTAAACAAATATCCTCAGATGAGGCCGAAACCGGTTTGGCTCAGTGGATGGAGCGTCGGCCTGCGGACTGGAAGGTCCCAGGTTCGATTCCGGTCGGGGGCATGTGCCTGGGTTGTGGGCACATCCCCAGTGGGAGATGTGCAGGAGGCGGCTGGTCGATGTTTCTCTCTCATCGATGTTTCTAACTCTATCTCTCTCCCTTTCTCTCTGTGGAAAATCAATAAAATATATTTTAAAAAAAAATATCCTCAGATGAGGATTAACAAAAAAACAACAACAAAAAAGCCAAAATAAAACAAACAAAAATAAGAACTCACGTGCCAGGTTCTGTTCTAAGCATTGGGCTGAGCAGGTGAACAAAAGAGATGACAGTACCTTCCCTCAGGCCATTAGGACCAAGATAGTACACACGGGTCTTATGGGCAATATGAAGTGAGAAACGCTATAGGAACCATTTTTAAAAATTAAATAATAGTAAACAAATTTCAGTTCTTTGTTCCATGTAGCCACATTTCAAGTGCCCAAGAGGCATTTGTGGCTGCTGCTATATTGGGCAGCTCAGATGGAGGACTTTTCCATCACCAGGAATGTTCTGTTGAATGGGCAGTCCTAGGAAAATAAGCCAGATTTATCTCCAGTCTGGGTCATCTGAGGTTTCTTGAGCCCAACTTAAGAATTATTGGCATAAAAGGGGACATCTGTAATATTTTCAACAATAAAGATTTTTAAAAAAAAGAATCATGGACAGGTCCGCCAGCATTTGTAGAGTGGGGAAACTGAGGCACAAGCAGTGCTGGGGCCACTCAGTGGAGAGGTGCTTCCCCTGCAGGACCGTGTTTTTATTAGGACCACACTTAATCTTTACGTGCACTGTCTGGCATTTCCACCTTATTTCTTTTTTTTTTTTTTTTTAATATATTTTATTGATTTTTTACAGAGAGGAAGGGAGAGAGATAGAGAGTTAGAAACATCGATGAGAGAAACATCGATCAGCCGCCTCCTGCACATCTCCCACTGGGGATGTGCCTGCAACCCAGGTACATGCCCTCGACCAGAATCGAACCCGGGACCCTTCAGTCCGCAGGCCGACGCTCTATCCACTGAGCCAAACCGGTTTCGGCTCCACCTTATTTCTAAAGCAGGTGGGGAAAAGTGATTAATACCAGAGTTTGTAGGGTCTGTGCTAGACATTTGGCCTGCAGGGGTGTGACAGCAGACAGCCACCAAGCATGGCAGGCGGCATTGTTTCATTCAAACGGGCCCAGGCAGAGCAGAGAGGACCTGGATATGTCTCTGGGTGACGCTGAAGCTGTGCTTTGTCTGCTCCCTCAACCTCTCTTCACCCCACCTCCTTCAGCTGGGCACACTGTTAGGAAGTGGGGTCACCTGGAGACTTGTGTCCACACCCTCCTGTCGTTATGGCCTTCTGATTGTAAGTGTCAGATTTTGCAAGGTTACAGGGCCGTGGGATAGTTTTTGGGGGAGCAGGAGGTTGCATCTGAGGCTTTAAGAACAGGAATGAGGGCTAGCTTGCTCAGCGGTTCCATTGCGGGGTCAGTGCCTTTTACAGGAATGGTACCCACCCCCAGGCAGGGTCTCTTCCATGAGCAGAAGGGGTGGTAAATTTGCCAGAAGGGGTGGTAAATTGAAGCTTCTCTCAGCCCCCTCGCTGAGCAGGGGTCTGTGTTCTGTCCCCAGACTCCCCAGGCTCCTCCCGGAGGGCTGAGAATCCTGAGGCCCAGCGGGAGCAGCTCTACCAGCAGAGCCGGGCCTATGTGGCCACCAACCAGCGGCTGAGACAAGCAGGTGATGAGCTAAGACGAAGGTGTGAGGACCTTCGGCAAGCTGGCCAGGAGCTGGAGCAGGACGTCGTCCAGGTGAAGCAGGTGGCACTGTCAGGGGCCTCAACCACCTTCTCAGGCTGAACTGACCCTTGGGCTCGCCTGAGCATGCAGTCCCTGGATAGTGCACCCCATGGCCTCCTGTCACATCGACATGGGCCCGTGGGTCCCAGAAGCAGATTCTGGGCTCTCTATTTCATGGCTAAGCCTGCCTTGGTATCCAGAGACCCCAGGGGACAGAGCCTGCCCGGTGTGTGGTTGCAGCAGGAACAGTGGAGAGTGAGGGGCACACCTGCCTCAGCCGGGCACAGGCCCGTTACCGAGGGTCAGGACAGGCTTTGTGGATGCCACTCACCCGCAGGCTTCTCTTCTGGGGCCTGATTGCCGTCAGCCTGGACTTGGTTTGGGGCTTCAGGACCCATCCTCCCTTCCCTTCCTTTGGTAACCCTGCTTCACTGATCACCCATTAAACTGAGCCTGTCTCGCCGAAACCGGTTTGGCTCAGTGGATAGAGCGTCAGCCTGCGGACTGAGGGGTCCCAGGTTCGATTCCGGTCAGGGGCATGTGCCTTGGTTGTGTGCACATCCCCAGTGGGGAGTGTGCAGGAGGCAGCTGGTCGATGTTTCTCTCTCATCGATGTTTCTAACTCTCTATCTTTCTCCTTTCCTCTCTGTAAAAACTCAATAAAATATAGTAAAAAAAAAAAAAAAATTTAAACTGAGCCTGTCTCTATATGAACTGTGGGGCCCCCAGAGGTTCCAGAAAACAATGGGGGTTCTGTCCTTTCTCACTTTGGTAGCTGTGGCCATGTGAGGAGAGATTGCCCAGTAGGGCCCAGCTCTGAGATGGGGCCTCCAGTGGCACTGAGCACCTCAATCTAAGGCATGGGCCCTAGGGTAGCACTTGTGCGACCGGTTCATGGTTGGGATGTAGGACCAACCTGTTGGCTGTGGAATCCATCAGATGGGATGTTGGCTCCCAAGATAGGACAGGCTGGTCACTTATTACTTGCCTGGAGTCCTCATCCGGCCGCCTCCGTCCTGGCAGACCAAGCTGTCATGGGTGTCCCCAATAAGTCCCTCAGATGAAATCCCCACTGCCACCAGCCTTCTGGACAGTACCTCTGTGGGCCATTCTTTTCCAGGTTTCCCCATGAGCTGAGGGAAGCATGGACAAACAAGGCAAGTTCTTGACACGGGTGACCCAGCATCTTTCTTCTGGAAGAAGGGGTGCCGGCTTAAACTTGAAAGATCCATGAAACCCTTGGGGTCACAGGCATTCAGAACATGCTAGCATGGCTCCAGCTAGGGCAGTGGACACTGAGGCTACACTGTCCAGCACCCCTTGGCCTACCTGCTAATGTCTCAAGGTGTCCTGCTGCCCTGGGCTGAGAGGTCACCCCTCCCTGCATGTCCCTGGCCTTCAGGTTGGGTCACCTGAGTCTGAGTCTAGGGGCTCCAGAGCCCTCCCTCATGCCAGGATCACGGTGAGACACTCCAGCTACCTTCTCTGCATCCGCCTGTCCTGAGTGCTCTTCTTGCACAAATCCCACAGCCTGATCTGCCTCTAGCACATGGACCCAGGGCGGGCAGTCTGGATGGAAAACCCACAAAGTACTCCAGCCCCACCCACCCAGTCCTCACCCACTTGAAAATAGCTGCGGAGAGCAAGATTCAACAGCTCCATTTATTAAAGGTGCACATAAGATGCCTGGTTCTGTGCCTTCCTTCCACCAGACGATGGCTTTAGGTTGACTGGGGTGGGAGAGGGGAAACTGGGCTATATGTATTTACACATCTTGTAACACTGCAGGGACCCGGGGCATAGACTGAAGGGGCACAGAGATAGATGGACCAAAACAGCTAGGCTCTGGCTGGGACGCTATGGCCACTGGCCAGGTGACAGACTGGGGCAGAGGGAGTGAGGTAATGCTGCACCTGCAGGCATGTTGTCCCTAATTCAACATCCAGCTGGTGGTGGTTGCTCAAGGTCTTGGGCTGAGGGTGCTCTGGAGGCAAACAGGGTCCCCTCAGCATTGTCAGGTGGCTGAGCAGCCCTGAGGGGATCAAGGCTTCATGGGAGATATCCTCCAGCTCAGGAATAGAATCAATTGTCCAGTGACCACCACTCTTCTCAGGGCCCAGGGCTGCCACTGTCCTGCCCTGCGCAGTTGTGAGGTGTGGCTGTGCCTCTATCACGGGAACAGAGAAGGCAAATGTGGCTGCTGGACATAGATGGGGCATGACTCCTGGTGTGCTGGCTGAGGTGAAAGCTGCCCCCTCTGAAGACAAGGGGCAGGTGGAGGGGGCAGCCAGGGAGGTCTGGGCCTCTCATCAAGTCACAGCAGCCACTCTGGCTCTAGAGGTAGCTCTGGGAGTTCTCCTCATGGCCCATGTGGGAAAACAGACAGAATGTTGAGAGCACCGCCCAGGGTCTCACAGTGCATGGGTGCTTCCACCCCAGTACCCATCACTTCAGATTCCCGATGGCTGGGCAAGCTGTGTGTGAGTCTGCATGGCCTCTCCTCCCACCAGGCCATTTTGGGAGGTAGCTGGCCCGTGGTGAGTGTGAGAGCAGACGTCTCACAGCCCCTGCTTAAAAAGAGTTGAGATCACCCAGTTCTGCCACTTCAGGTCAAGGATGGGGACAAGGAGTCCTGGTTTCTGAGATGCATCTGAAATATCCCCCCTTCCCCCAGTGTGTCCTAAGGGGTCAGCTATGGGCTCATGCAACATACTGCCCAGCCCTCATTGCCATGGTCCTCTGTGTGCCAGCTCATCCTAGAAGTTTGGTCATAAAAGGAGTACTTGGTGCATCCTTTCCTGCATCATGCCTGTGGCCTTCTGAGGCAGAGCCCTGGCAATTGTCCTGGCGGACAGGGTGTTCCAGGGCTTATAATGCAACATGACACCGATGCGTTAGCAGAAGTAACACGGTGTCTGTGGAAGTTGTATCAGTGCGGCCCCCAAGAGCCCCACTGGGGGAACTGAGGATGGTCCAGTAAACACTTCTGCTCTTGGGTCAGCTCTTTCCATGGACAGGGGATAGGGAGGGACAGTGGTGCCATGAGCAGGGACAGGAGCTCCTGCACCTCCACCCAACCTCCCAGAGAAGGGACCTAAAATCTAGTCACCATGCTGCCAGTCTCCGCAAACAGCATCTGCTCCCAGCCCCTCTGGGGCGGCTCTCATCTGCACTGTGGCAGATCTGTGAGCCCGAGAGCAGCTACTTCTCAAAGCCAAGCTTTCCCAGGAAAGAGGCCATTGGCTGTATCTGCAGGAAGCTGAGCAGGGACCTCAGCAGCTACCCCCGCATATGTATACACTGGCAGGGGCCACAGAGGCCCACCAGGCTCCTTGTGCCCCTTGATCTCTGCCTCACTGACACCAACACTGAGCACCCCAGCAGCCATGGCCTCTACAAATCTAGCTGGTCTGGCCGCAGTACTGGGACTCTAGGCCCTCCACCTCCTCCTAGGCTAGGCGTCAGCCCCACCCAGTCCCTGCAGCTGTGCCGTCCTGTAGATCCTGGGCTTTGTGTGTCACCAAGGTGAACCATATTTGGCTGACTCTCATCCTCCTTTCCACTGTACCTCACCTGCCAGTTGTTCCTGACTCCCTCCACCTACCTCCCTAGTCCGCCTTTTCCTCCTTTGGTCAAAACCAGCACCCACCCCAGCCAGGAGGGGGGTCATGGGGTGGCCCCGCATCACCCAGCTATCTGCCTTTGCCCTTCTCTCCTTGCTCCTTCCAGGCTGTTCTGACAGTGTCCCCCCCTGTCCATTAGCCCCTGGCTTGGCACCTAAAATGGAGGGGCCTGTCTCTGTCAGGCTCAGCTATACCTCTCCCTCAGTTCAGCAGTCATCATTAAAAATTACCCAGCTGCCCCGGTAATAATGAGCTTTGTCCTCTGATGGATGCCTCGGGCCTGTGCTGGATGGCACCACCCTCTGAAGCCTTGTCCCTCACTCAGGTGGATGCTGTAATCTCCCGTGGTTCCACAGAGATGAGTGTCCTGCTGAGGCTTAAGCGCAGTTGGGCTGGGGGTCAGGAGGGTGGTCTCTGCATGTGGGCAAGGCTGGGACTTGAGGTCCAGTGTGCAACCCAATTCCTTCTCTAGTCCCCACAGCACAGAAGCAAGCATGAGATGTGAGGCCGACATGGGCCAGGGTGGGGCTCTGAGGGCAGTTCCCGGGACCACCCTCAGGACAACCAGATAGCTCTTGGCCAGAGAGGATGTTCCAGAAAACCAGTCCAGGCAACTATTCTAGGAGTTCAGTGGGCGCGGGGGCTTTCTCCACAGCTGAGTCAGTGGTGGTGGCCACTACCATGGGGCTGGGCACATAGTTGAAGGGGGGCACGCGGGCTGAGCGACTGGGGGAGCCATGCCGGCTGGCAGCAAAGCCTCCCACAGCCACTCCTAGGCCCTCATGGATGAAGGGGGCTGAGGTGGGTGCCTTGGCAGGACCAGGCTTATCCACGTCGCTGCCGAGAAGGGATGTAGGTCCGCTGTCCAGGGCCTGGGGAGGGCCCCTGCTCTCCAAGCTTGGGGATGTGCTGGAGTTGGTCTTGGTGGCCGCGAAATCCTCTGTCTGGACCACTGCATCGCTGGTCTTGCGCTGCAGGGGACTGCCTGGGCACTCTGATGAGGTGTCCATGAGCGGCAGGGCGGTAGAGGGCAATGTGCTCCGCAGGATATGTGGCACATCCTCATCCCGGATGCGACGCCAAGTGGTGCACAGTGAGGCCACCCTGGGTAGGGGCCGGGCCTCTCCATCGCTGCTGCGGCGGGCAGGGTCAGATGCGGGACTAGGGGCAGCACCCTCTGGCTTTTGGGCCATGCTGATATGGGGCAGAGAGGCATAGCGCTTGACTGCCTCGGGCTGGGTGGCCTGCTTGCGGATGGGCAGACGGGATGGGCTCTCTGAGCTAGTGCGCCTTGGTGGCCGCTCACCAGGGCCTGGCCGAGCTGTGGGGGGCTGCTGGGGAATCAGGGCCTGCGGGGAGGATGCCCGCAGTTCCTTGCAGCGGGAGGAGCAGAGGAAGACGGTGGGCAGCGTAGGCCCGCTGCGGCGGGGTGAGCCGCCCTGGGAGGTGGAGGGGGTGGCTTTGGCCGTGGACAGTTCCAGACGACGTCGGTGCAGTAGGCCTGGTGATTCCTTGATAAAGGTCAGCTGCCGCTGGAAACCCAAGCGGTTGGAGGACTCGCTGCCACTGGACTGGGCTGAGGCCATGCGCACCAGGCCCAGGCGGCCTCCTCGGGCACTTGGGCACCCCTTGGATCCCACCCGACCCCTGGAGCCTGGCTCTGGGGCTGCCCTGGCCAGCGATGGTGGCACCCGCTTGGTGGGCTTCTGCATGAAGGGGATCCGCACAGGTGACTTCTGTGTCTTGTGCTGCTTGGCTAGCAGGACCCGCGTGGGTGTCTTGGACACCAGTGAGGCCCCAGGGCTGGGCAGGGGCCCCGAAACATGGGCAGCTGGGAGTGACCTCCTGGGCAGGGGCTGAGAGGCAGGGGAGGTCTGGGAGGAGCTGGATGAGGGGGTCTTAGTGAGGCGGGCCGGGGGCGTGGCACTCCTCTGGAGGGGGCTCAGGGCTGCAAGCTCTGAGATCTTGCCAGGCCTGTGCAGGCTTCGAGACCGCTGCTGCCCAGGGCCCAGGGCTTTGGTGGGAGCTGCTGGCTGTGTGGGGCTCAGGGGTCCCATCTTCCTTGGTGTGGTGCGGGGGCCAGGGGTGCCTTTGGGCTGAGATCGGGTGGCTGGGCTGGGCATGTAGATCACTGTTCTTCCTCGAAGCATGGCTGGCATCCCAGGTGTGGTCTTCTGAGCACCGCGCAGCTTCTCTGAGCCAGTGGGCAAGCAGGGGCTGCTATGGCGCTGGGCCAGGGTCACATCCCGTTTCTCTGGCCGGGTGGCACTGCTCACCTGCCCCTTTGCTCGTGTCGGCCGCCCTTTTCTGTGCAGAGAGGGCTGTAGGGTGGAGCCCACTGACAACCCTGAACCAAAGGACAAGATAGAGTCAGACTCAGATGAGGCCTCCTGAGTGGCTGCTGCCGCGGCCTGGTGCAGCCAGGTAACGATGGAGTTGGCGCCCTCCTGGATGGCACGCCACTCGACACTGTCCAGATCTGAGGCATGGTCTGACCCTGCTGCCTCCTCGCCATGCTCCGACGGCCCCTCTGATTGCTTGTCCAGCCGGGAATCTCGGGGCTTGCGACGTCTTGGATCTGACACCTGTGGGCAGCGCCTGGGCATGGCTGAGCCAATGCAGCGCCTTAGCATCTCCGCCTTGGCCCGAGAACTGGGATAGCCATCATGCCCACTGCCAGGGCCCCGGTCCTTGGTGACCACTGGCTCATGGGCTCGGATCTTGCCAGCCTCAGGCTCCGGCTCACTGAGGGAGCTGGTGGAGGAGCTTAGGGAGTAGCATGGTGGTGTCTCATCAGCAATGAGGCTGGGCTGGGCCCGGGTGGACATGGTGGCCTTGGGCACAGCCTGTGCCTTCTTCCTGCCAGCCAGGCCCTCCCTCTTCACTGTCTGGGAAGTAGCAGATGCCCACCGGGAGGGTGTCGCCCCCGCCGCTGTGGACAGCTCCTCATCCGAGTCGTTGCTGTAAAAGCAGTACACAGCCTCCTCAGTAGGCGTTGTGAGGCATAGGGACTGCAATGCCCCCTCCCCATGAGCTCGGCCCAATGGGGGGCTATTCCTGTCTGCACAAGCTCTTGGGGGCTTTCGGAGGGGCAGCTCCAGCCCAGCCCGGCTCTTGACCAGCCCTCGGGCTGGCTCCGTTCTGCGGCCTGCACCCCCAACCCTGTGCCGGTGCCCAGTGGTCTGCTTGGCAGGAGCCTCTAGGCCTGCTGGCTTCTGCCTGTCCCCACACCCACCAGGTGGGTCCCTGGGAGGTCCCTGCAGTGTCTCATCGCTGAGTGAGGCCACACTGATATTGAACTGTGTGCCCTCTGTCAAGTCAGTGCATGAGTTGTCCTCCCGGGCCGGGGCGGGCACCAGCATGTAGACGGGCATGGGAAGTGCACAGCGTCCAGGCACTAGTGCTGAGGCCACCTTGCGGAGTCGGGTGGGCACAGCTGTACCCAGGCAATCCCGCAGAAGCTCCAGATCCTGGTTGGTGGCAGGTGGTCCTTCAAGGCAACCACTGGCCTCATCTCGACAGCAGTGCCCAGCAAAGTGCTGGCTAGGGCCACCACCCCCGCCAAGTTCGGGGCAGGCTGGGGGCAGCAGCCGCAATTCAACATCCTTCTGCACGTAGTGCTCATGCAGGGCCAATGCACTGAGGCTGGAGGCACACGAGAAGTTTTCATCTGGCTTCTCCACAGTGAAGCGCACACTGCCAGCGTCTAGCTCAGAGGGCAGCCAGCGGCGCTCTCGGCAGTCGGCGATGTCCAAGAAGCGCTTTACATAGCTTTCCCACTGCAGGCTGAAATGGGTGGTTTCATGCTCACCAGGAGGTGGGGGGGCCAGTGGTGGTGTCTTGCTGCGGCTCGGTGGCATAGTCTGCCCAGGGCTGTCAGGCAGCTCGCTGGGGCTGACTGTGCCACTGCCCAGCCCACTGCAGGGGTCACTGGGGATGGAGCTGGCAATGGATGGGCTCTCAAAGCTGCCCAGTGAGCTCACTGAGCTGCAGCGGCTCAGCACCAGTGGTGTCTCTTGCACACAGTTCTCGGAGGAGCTAGACGGTGTGGTGTCCTCCACCCCCAGGCTCCGGCCCCGAGGGGGCACAGGGATGGCCATGGGCAGGGAGGCAGCCCCCGGCCCATGCCAGGCCCCATCCAGCTCTGCCTCGCTGGGATCAGCCTCCTCCAGCCCCTCCAGGGACGAGTCACTGTCATCCAGGTCCCCTACCTCGCTGGGTCCCGGGTGGCCAGCCGAGGACAGTGAGGACAGGGAGCTACAATGGGACAGGCAGAGCGGGGCCGTCTCTGCCGCCAGCTTCTCAGGAACCTTGTTCAGACCCTCCGCAGGTAGCCAGGCCTGTTTCCGGGTCCCAGGGACCGGGAGCCCCACACGAGCCCTGGCAGTGTCCTTGAGCAGTGGCACATGCTGATAGGTCGGTGACAGCTTGATGGTGCGCACACAGGCGTCGGTGGCTGCAGCTTCCCGGGCTGCTGGCTTAGCCTGGCCACCCAGCAGGTTGAGATCAAGTTGGCTGGGCCGTGTCTGGCCACCAGAGGGCCCCTCTCGGTGCTTGGCCAATGAGGTCAGTGGGCAGGGCCTTATGTGGTCACGGGGACAGTGCCCATCACTGGTGCTGCCACTGTTAAGGCTGTCATTGGAGAGGCTGGCATGGGCTACCTTGAGCCGCAACAGTGGGTGAGCTCGGCCACTGGCCTCCCGCTGCCCACCCTTAGGCCTCCGGCAAGGAGAGCAGGACTGGGCTCGGCCCTCCCGCAGTGCCTCCTGCCCGGGGTCCCCAGAGCTGAGGCTGAAGCTGTCATCGGATGATGTGTGCAGGGCTGAGATGTCCTCCACCAGCCGGTCGATCCGAGCCACTGCCAGTGCCAGCTTGGCCTTGGCCCTGGCTGCCAAGGCTGCCTCCCCACCGGCCTCCTTCTCTGGGCCACTGCGATGGGCAGGTGGGGCCCGGGCCAGTGCCTGGCCTTGCAGTAAGTTGCTGCCCACAAAGAGGGACAGCACAGGACTGGCAGGCTCGGTGGTGGCGGCCACAGCAGCCAGGGAGGGCACATCATCATCGTCGAAGCAGCCCGAGTCTGAGGCATAATCCTGGGCCAGCCCATCCAGGTGCCGCAAAGGTGGCAGCGGCTTCTTAGCGGCAGCCTCGGCCTCGGCCTCAGGCAGGTCCTGCTTCTCCAGGTGGTCAAGCGTCTGGGCCAGGTGCCGTGCATCCAGCTCGGCTTCCAGGGCCCGCTGCTTGCGCACATACAGGCTGGGCACACAGGCACTGGGGGAGATGGCAGTGGCCGCTGCCTGGTACTTGGCAGGTCGGTGAGCCAGCAGGTTGCGCAGGGCAGCGGCACTGCCCATGGCAATCATTTTGTGTTTGGAGTGCACCAGGTTGCGCAGCATGGCCACGGCGCCCAGGTCCCACAGCAGCTCCTGGTCTCGCGGGCTGCGGGCGGACAAGTTCCAGAGAGTGCCGCAGGCGTTGCTCACGATGGTCAGGCTGTGTGATGTCAGGTGCTGCAGCAGAGTCTGCAGGCAGTTGTGGTCCCGCAACACCTGCCTGCAGCACAGAGGAGTATGTCAGGCAGGGCCATCCCTCGTCTTACCAGGAGCAGGGTGGCCAAATCAGGCAAATAAAAATATAAGGTCAGAACCGAAGATGGCGGCATAGGTTAACACCAGAGATTGCTGCCTGGAACAACTAAGTCAAATTAAGCTTGATCCAGGGAAAGGACAACGTCCAGAGCCACAGGAGGGCTGGCTGAGTGGAAATTCTACAACTAGGAGTAAAGAGAATATCATATCCAGACTCAGAGGAGGCTGAA
>NW_006291485.1:1741646-1747786 GCF_000327345.1 Myotis davidii | reverse complement strand
AGTCACAGGTGGAGATGGCAGTGGCCGCTGCCTGGTACTTGGCAGGTCGGTGAGCCAGCAGGTTGCGCAGGGCAGCGGCACTGCCCATGGCAATCATTTTGTGTTTGGAGTGCACCAGGTTGCGCAGCATGGCCACGGCGCCCAGGTCCCACAGCAGCTCCTGGTCTCGCGGGCTGCGGGCGGACAAGTTCCAGAGAGTGCCGCAGGCGTTGCTCACGATGGTCAGGCTGTGTGATGTCAGGTGCTGCAGCAGAGTCTGCAGGCAGTTGTGGTCCCGCAACACCTGCCTGCAGCACAGAGGAGTATGTCAGGCAGGGCCATCCCTCGTCTTACCAGGAGCAGGGTGGCCAAATCAGGCAAATAAAAATATAAGGCATCTGGCTGAGTTAGAATCTCAGAGAAAAGAATAAGTATGTAATATAAGTCTATCCCAAGTATCAAATGGGATAGTATCAAATTAACTTGTGTTAATTTTATTGCTTCAAAGAAATAATATATTTATTAAATAATTGTAATAATAAGTTAAAAATACTTACCTTTTAAAATAAAATTTAGTTTATCTTATTTTAGCACAATATTTCGTGTGGTATTTGGGATAAACATACTATAAATTCTATTTTTAAAGATACTAAGTATCACTTGTAAGTTGTTAAATTAATAAATATTTTATTAATAGATAAAATATTTAGCAAAGTATATCTCCTGTAATATTTTTTTTAATATATTTTAATGATTTTTTTTACAGAGAGGAAGGGAGAGAGATAGAGAGTTAGAAACATCGATGAGAGAGAAACATCGATCAGCTGCCTCCTGCACATCTCCCACTGGGGATGTGCCCACAACCCAGGTACATGCCCTTAACCGGAATCGAACCTGGGACCTTTCAGTCCGCAAGCCTGCGCTCTATCCACTGAGCCAAACCGGTTTCGGCTCCTGTAATATTTGGGGATACTTATATTACAGAACTTAGTCCCTGGGGACAAATAGGGATACCCATTTGCCAGAGGACAAACCAAGGCTGCAGCCTTAGTGACAGTTCACTACAGACAGGATCTGCCACCCCAGCCCCAGACCACACCTGGGGGGCCACCTTCCCGCAGCACCCTCTGTGGTGCCCTCTGCCCTCCATGATGTGGGGTGGGATGGACCCACCTGTAGTCCTCTCGGGTGGCGATGAGGCTGGACACATTGCGCAGGATGCCTCCACCGCTCTCAATGATGGCCAGCGAGTTGCTCTGGCACTTGTAGGTCAGCGTGCTCACTAGGAAGCCCAGGGCACCGTCCACTTGGCAGATGGCTGCCTTGTTCTCCGTGCTGTGTGCCGAGAGGTTCCACAGGGCACTGAGTACACTCTTCAGGGTGGACTCCTAGGCATGGGTGGGACAGGTGAAGGTCAGTGGTGGGGGGCCCCAGGCACCGGCCCCACCCACTTGGCCCTCTCCATCAAGGCGCAGACAAAAGGCTGGAAGGAAAGCACCCAAATGCATTTTCAAATAAAAGCAAAAAGCAATAAAACTGGTCCTCACAGGGTCTCTCAGTTGAAGGGATGGAAACCCCAGGCCTGTCTGAGGACCACCTGGTAAGCTAAGTGGTAAGGTGTTTGGTTGCCCCCCCCCCCCCAAGACAGAGAACTCACCATCTGTCCTGTGGCTGGCCTTAAGCAGCCATGGCAGTGCCCTCTCCCCTGGGTCTCAGGTGCCTTCCTACCCCCCTACGCCGCCGTGCCCATCCAGTGCCTACCTTGGAGGCTCGTAGGACACACTGCATCAGGGCGGTCATGCTGCCGACCTCCCTCAGGACCTTCTTGCTGTTGATGTCAGCCCGCCAGGACAGGTTGCGCAAGATGCTGGACACCACCTGGGTCAGGGCACAGGGTGGGCAGGATGGGCCCCGGGCCCCCTGCCCTCTACCCCACATGTGGTGGGGCTACAGAGAGACTGAGGGGATGCCCACCACACCCACAGGAGAGGGGACTCTGTCGGCAGGGGCCTTGGACAGTGGGACACTCAGCCAGGCTCTCCCCATGCCCCACCCTACTCCATCCAGGTACCTGGTGAAGATCCTCACTCTCAGAAGCCAGTTGGGCCACGATGGCCTCCATGCTGCCACGCCGGGCACATAGTGTGGCCTGTGGGGTGCCACAGGAAATCCATGCCATGGCCAGTGGGGCAGGAGCCATGAGGGGCTCCACGCCCCACCTTCAGGCTTTCTCCCTGAGCACCTACTATGTGCTAGAGCTAAAGCCTCAGCCTCCCATCCCCCCCACTATAGCAAAGGGATGGCAATCATCCTGTTGCTTTGATGAGGAAATTGAGGCTGAGAAAGGTGCAAATACACAGCCTCCTCCAGCCCAGAGGCCCCACGCTGCAGTAGAGCAACCAAGAAGATGGTGGCCAACTGAATCCAGCCACAGTCCCTCCTTTCACGGCCCTCTCTGGGCCTCACTCTACCCACCTATAAATCACAGACAACTTTCCCCGCCTCTCAGGGCTGTTTTGAGGCTCAGACAAAGGTGGGGGGAGCATTGACGCCACCTGCCCGCCCCAGGCACCTTGTTGGCGACGTCCCCAAAGGTGAGATTGGTGAGGGTCATGCCAGCATATCTGCGTAGGGCAAGGTTGAGTGGGTCCTGGGTCATCTTGTGCATCTCATAATCCACCTGTAGTAGATCAGCCACAGCCTGCAGCCCACCTATGGGGACATGGGAGGGTGGACAGGGAGGTGCAGGGGGGCACCCCAAATGAACCCCAGCCTTCCTCCCAACCTCTGCTCATTCCATTCCCCTGCTTAAGTGCCCTCCCTCACCCTACCCCAACGTCTGCTCTCCTCAAGCCCACCTTTGAAGCCCAACTCCTCCAGGCAGCCTGCCGCCAGGCTGGCATGATCCCCTGGATACTCTGTGACCTTCACACCCACCTCCTTTCACATTTCCATTCACACGGCTTCAGCTTCTAGGCCTTTGCATGTGCTGTTCCCTCTCCCTGGAATGCTTTTCCCTGCTATTTGCTCAGGTTCCTAGCTCCCTTCTGCTCTCAGGTCATGAAGGCCCTCAACACCGTAAATGAAAACCATCCCAAGACCATTAGACCTCCAGCCTCTGACGACTGCCACACACACAGTTCTTTAGTCACTATGAAAACTAGACTCTCACTTTACAAAGAGTAAGCAAACGTCGGGGGAAATGGTCAGGGTGAGTAGACGAGAAAAAACTTGTGCCCAGCCAGCATGGCTTAGTGGTTGAGCATCGACCTATGAACCAGGAAGTCCTGGTTCGATTCCCAGTCAGGGCACATGCCTGGGTTGTGGGCTCAATCCCCAGCAGGGGACATGCGGGGGACAGCCGATCAATGATTCTCCGTCATCATTGATGTTTCTATCTCTCTCTCCCTCTCTGAAATCAATAAAAATAGATTTAAAAAATATTACATACATATATTTTAAAAAGAAAAGAATTAACTTGCAATTCAAATACAAGATGCCCTTCCTGCTTCACTGAGCAAAGACAACAGAGGCAATTTGTGCATTTAGGGGCTGGGGCTGTTGGACACTTCTGTGGTTTCCAGATCTGGGATTTTATTTGGTTTGGTTGCTACCTTCCTCATCTTTCTGCATCTTTCTAAATAAATCCAGCCAGAGAATAAACTCCCCAGCTGGGAAAGGAATGACTTGAAAGGTATACTCTCTCATCAGTGTCTGCTGTCTTGTCCCGATTGCAAATGCCCATTTCTGTGCAGTCAGACCACAAGAGATCTGAGTAAGCCTTTGTTTGTTTGTTTATTTACTTTGTGAGTAAGCCTTTGAGTGTGTGATCATCTGCTGAGTGAGAAGCAGTATCTAATTTTGCAGTAACTGGAATAAAATTAAGCACATTGATGAAATTTTTGTCCATGTTTCAATTACTTTAAATGATATTATAATGCTCCTAAAACTTCACAAGGTCTCCCCTTCCCCAACAACTCTGATTCTGTGTATTAAGTTGGAACCTCTCACTTTTGCTCTTGGCTTCCTGGCCATTTCCCTATCCTCTGAACTCAGGACCATTAAGGCTGAAAGCCTGCCCTGGGCTGAATGAGGCCCAGAAGCCCCAGGCCAAATGGAGGGGACACGGAGGAGGTAAGGGTGCACTCACCCAGCTCATTCATGGCACGACGGTATTCCTCATCGAAGGACAGCTTCATCACCGCACAGGTGGCCTGGCAGATCTGTGGCTCAATGGGGACTGGGGCTGTGGGCCAAGGGACCAGATCAGAGCCGTTCCAGTCCAGGAAATTACCCCTGTTGAGTCCTACCCTCCCTGCCTTCACCCCCACAAAGACCCAAGCTCTGCAAACCACCGCATGTTTGGCACCTGAGGGGTCACTCCCAGAACAGTGGCCTCCTTTTCTAACGCTTCTTAAAATGAATAATAAGGTGCCTGCTTCACCCAGAGCTGAGACAGGAGATGAAGTTGTGCTGGGTGCCCAGGACCTTTGGGTGGTGCTTTTGTCATAGATTAACTTTGTGATCAGCTGCCCAAACTAGGAATCTCAAAGTCAGCGCCCATATTTCTGGTTACACACAATCCATCCATGCATTCAGTGACTGTTTCTTAGCTACCCTACCACCAAGGAATAGGTTGCTTGTCTTTTTGCCAGTCTATCGTGATAAAGTCGCCATAGGCTTCAGCCCACACATGAAATCTGAAATTGCCCTGCCACCCAGAAAGCCCAAGCTCTGTGCTCATTGCACAAAGGGGGCCAGGGAGGCTTACACTCACCGCTGCCCACCCCGCCTGCCTTGGTAGTGCTGTCCTGGGCCTGCAGCCAGTCCCAGCAGGTCTCACAGTAGGCTCGGATCTGCTCTAGCACGTGCAGGACACGCATTTCCTTGCGTGCCAGGCCCTGGTCTGGCTGGGAGAAGACGATGTTGTGCAGTGCTGCATTGGCACGCATGCGTGCATCCTTGGCTCCGGGCACCCCAGGGGTCCCATTGCGACCCCCAGCCCCATCTTCTGTGCCATGCAAGATCTGCAGCAGCAGTGGCAGGCAGCCTGAGCGGCGCATGGCCACACAGCTCTCAGGAGAACTGGACATGGCGAGTAGCGTGCGTGCTGTGTCCTCCTGGTCCCGTGTCGCCAGCATTGACAGCAGCCAGAAGACCACCTCCACCTGTGGTGGGGGAAGGGGGACAGTGATGGATTCCACCTGGCCCCAGTCTGTCTGTCCATCCTCCCCAGCCAGGGGTGACCCCCATGCTCTGGGTGATTCACCCTAAACATGGTAGGAATCCTGTGACCCCAGCCCAGGAGAATCACTTCCTCATCCCCACCACCCTCACCTTGCATCCCCCATGGGCCACCACACACCCGTGGGGAGATGGATGAGAGGGCTCAGTCCCTGTGGAGATGCCCCAGCCCATGAGGACCAATTGCCCATTCCACTGCCCTCACTGGGTACTTCTAGGGGTAGCCCTACATCTAAGTCTAGAGCGCTCACCCAAACACAGAGGACAGGTATCCCCGCCCACCTCACCAGGCCCCAGACCACATGCCGACCCTACCAACCTCACCGCACCCTAATCCAGCTGGCTTTCCACTCCCACCCTGCCTCTCAGTGCACCCCAACTGGACTCCCCCTTACCTTGCTGTTGCCTGGCTGAGGGGCACCATCCTCAGGGTGCACAGGGACCTTAGTCTCGGGGTCCTCATCCACTGGCACCGACTTTACTGCCAGCAGGGCCTGGAGGAGAACAGCAGCCTGGGGGTTATGGGAGCACCACAGAAAGCACCCTGACTGCTGCTGCTGGCCACACTCCACCTATACCTATACTCTGGGCAGGGTCCTTCCTGCCAGCACCTGGGGCTCAGTCTGCTGCACCCGGTCCTGCGCAGACAGGAGCTCCTTGTCGATTTGCTCCAGGCGAGAAGCACGGATCTAGTGGCAGAAAGGCACACATAGCTTGCTGTCGCTGACCAGGTCCCTGCTCTGACCCTGTCCGCTCTGATATAGCTCCGCCCACTGTCCTAACCCACCCACCTCTGACTTTGCCCACTCGCTGATTTGGCCCTGCTCACTCTTCTAATCCCACCCCCAGATCTGACCCTACCTACTTTAAGGTATGGCCATTCCCACTGCCCAAACCCCACCCTTGGCTAACTCCAC
>NW_006291485.1:1740244-1741536 GCF_000327345.1 Myotis davidii | reverse complement strand
CAACCCTGGCCTGATGTCTGACTCCACTCACATCTTGACCCCACCCATGGTCCACGCTCCCTAGTCCAGGCTCTGACTCCATACTCCATGATTTGGTCCTACTCACTGTTAGACCCGTCCTCATCCTTCTAGCCCCGCCCCCTACTTAGGCCCCATGCTAGACCTGCCCTCTCCCTTATTTGGTCTCGTCCCTATTTAGATCCCACCCATCCTTCTAATCTAGACCTACCCACTCCCTGATGTCCCCGCCCACTGATCAAGTCACCCACGGTCCTTCCTGGCCTCAGTGTTCTCCACCTCTGAACCTGGCTCTGTCCTTAACCCCATCAGGCTGCACCCCCAAACAGCTCTAGCCTTTGGCTCCACCGCCTGAGCCAGACCCCGCCCACAGCAGTCACCGCCCTCTATCCCAAAGGCACATTACTCCGCCCATTAATCCAGACTTTTCCCACAACGACCTCTCCGTTCATCCACTGCAAATAGCCTCGCCTCGGCCCCGCCCTCCACCGCACCTGCGCCCGCTGCACCATCTCGTCAGAGGTGCCAAAGCGCTCTTCCATTAGCGTCCGGATGTGCTGGGACTCAAATTCCAGCTGATGCCGAATCAGGTCCATCTGCATGGAGAACTGCTGGGGAGAGTGGGCAGGCCGCAGTGAGGGTCTGTCCGGGCCAGGGCCTGGGACCTGCCCGCCACAGCCCTGGCCAGGGGCGGGGCCGCCCACAGCACCCTTTCCCCTCTCCCCTCCCCACGTGCTCACCGTCTCCACGTGCGGGAGCTCCTCCAGGCGCTTGGACAGGCCCTGCAGCTGGGAGTAGTACCAGAGCTTCTCCTTTTCCTCCTTCTCAATCTCATTCAACAGGAAACACCTGAGCGGGCCCGCCCGCAGAGGGGGAGGCATTATTACGTGTGGTTTATTTTGATTTTAAAAATCGCTGTTGAGTGCTTAGTGTATGGTAAACTTGTCAAACTCAAAGGCTAACATGGGCCAAATAAACAAGGTTTAAATTTATGTGGGCCACACAAAAAAAACACAAAAGCTTCAATTTTCTTTCTTTTTTTAAGGCCTTTTAACATTTTTTTTAACTTTTATTGATTTCAGAGAGGAAGGGAGAAGGAGAGAGAGATAGAAACATCGATGATGAGAGAGAATCATTGATTAGCTGCCTCCTGCACGCCCCCTACTGGGGATTGAGCCCACAACCCGGGCATGTGCCCTTGACCAGAATAGAACCCAGGACCTTTCAGTCCGCAGGCCAATGCTCTATCCACTGAGCCAAACCGGCTAGGGCTA
>NW_006291485.1:1724104-1738089 GCF_000327345.1 Myotis davidii | reverse complement strand
CACAGGGGATTAAAGCTTCAATTTTCACAGAAACGTAGGTTTATTTTGATAGAGACATGCTGAATATAAAGGACTGAAATAAATGAGTCATTGTTAACATCAAATAATAGAACATTTTAATAAAAGTTAATATTTTTTCTTGAACGTTAACTTACCAGACACTGAATAACTGTACAAATTAATAAGCACAACGCAAATAAACCTATTTTTCTTGTTCTTCGAAAGCAAAATATTTCCTGTTGTGCACACCAAACAAGTCAGTACAGGACTAATGATGTGGCAATCAGCTGCTAAAATATTTGCTGTTAGTATTAGTGGAGAGAAATGGTGCACCTGCATGTAAGGCATGTAAGGGAAATGAATGCAATGCAATCATAGTAATTAGTCATTAGCAAATGTTGTAGTTCGTATTAATAACTAGAGGCCTGGTGCACAAATTCGTACATTGGTGGGGTCCCTCGGCCTGGCCAGCGATCGGGGCCAATAGGGGCCATCTCACCCAGTCTCTATCAGGGCAATTGGGGCCGGCCAACCTCCTGATTGGGACCAATTTGGGGGGCTGGCCGGCCAGCAGGGAGGGACTGCGGGAGGTTGGCTGTGGCAGCACACTGACCACCAGGGGCCAGCTCCTGCATTAAGCGTCTGCCCTCTGGTGGTCAGTGCATGTCATAGTAACAAATCGACCCGGAGACTGGGAGTTCGATCGCTGGCTGTGATGTGTGCTACCAGGGGGTGGTGCAGAATGAAGGAAGGCCCCAGCCAGCAGCCAGCAGCCAGCAGCTGGGGAAGGGAGGCCTCAGCCCACAGCCAGAAGGCCCCGATCGGGCCTGATCGCCGGTAGTGACCATTACAACCAGTCACTATGATGTGCACTGACCACCAGGGGCATCTGCTCCCTGGTGGTCAGTGCACGCCCACAGGTCCCCCTGTGGTGCTGCTCAGCCAGAAGCTGGGCTCATGGCTGCTGAGCACAGATGTGTGGTGGGAGCCTCTCCCAACTCCGCGGCAGCGCTACCGAGCAGCGGCGGCAGGGGCAACAGGCCGGATGAGCGCAAGTGGCTCCAGCTCTTTCCTGGCTGCCTGCCGCTTGGTGCACTGCTACATCCCTTGGGGGATGTCCAACTGCTGGGTTAGGCCTGATCCCCAGGTGGCTGATCAGGCCTAAACCGGCATTTGGACATCCCCCGAGGGGTCCTGGATTGCAAGAGGGCACAGGCCATGCTGAGGGACCCCCGCCCCCCACACGAATCTGTGCACTGGGCCTCTAGTTATGTATAACATGATATTATAAAAATTGTTACAAAATTTTTATTAAAACGTTTCTTAGCCCTGACTGGTTTGGCTCAGTGGATAGAGCGTCGGCCTGAGGACTGAAGGGTCCCAGGTTCCATTCCGGTCAAGGGCATGTACCTTGGTTGCGGGCACATCCCCAGTAGGGGGTGTGCAGGAAGCAGCTGAATTGATGTTTCTCTCTCATCGATGTTTCTAACGCCATAAAAATATTCATTGTGGGCCACGAGTTTGTCATGCTTGATGTATGGCCAAGTTTAACAGGCAGCATGGCAAAGCTGTAAATTGCAAACTAGGGATGGGTGGGTGGGGCATAGAAAGTTAATTAAAAAGAGAAGGTAGCCCTGTCTGGTTTGGCTCAGTGGATGGAGCGTCGGCCTGCAGACTGAAGGGTCCCGGGTTCGATTCCAGTCAAGGGCACGTGCCAGGGTTGCGGGCACATCCCCGGTGGGAGATGTGCAGGAGGCAGCTGATCGGTGTTTCTCTCTCATCGATGTTTCTAGCTCTCTGTCTCTCTCCCTTCCTCTCTGTGAAAAATCAATAAAATATATTTTTTTAAAAAATTCTGATTCTCAGAGAAAGACTCTGAGGGGGGCACTAACACCTCTCCCAAACTCGATAATCTCCCTCTAGGCTACATAGAGGAGGCTTCCAGCTCAGATTGCTCCAGTTGTAACAAATTTGGCTCTACCCATGCTGGCTGCACCCATGCTCTGGGTGAGTCATCCTAAACATTTGATTACTTTCAATGATATTATAATGCTCCCAAACCTAAAACTTCACAAGATCTCCCCCTCCGCCGCAACTCTGATTCTGTGTATTAAGTTGGACCTCTCACCTTTACACCCTGTGGGGAGACACTGCTATTCCCACCCATTTTACAGAGCAGAAGTCTGAGGCTTGGAGGGGCTAGGGGACTTGCTTGACATCACACAGCAGCAGAGCATGGACCGCCAGGTCTCTCTGACCCCACACAACCTAGCCACGCTGAGCAGAGCGCCTGGATCTTGCCTCCCTCTGCTGCCCCCTCCCCTCCAGGTTTCTTGGGCTGCAGCCCTTTCTCCACAAAGACTGCTTTGAGTCCCTCTGGCTCCACGCCTAACTCTGAGCCCTGGCACTGTCCCTGGTGATGACTGGGTGTTGGGGACCCCTGGGGACGTCTCCTAGGAGCCCTTCCCTTTGGCAGGAAAGTCCCCTCCTCTTTGTCTTCCAGCTGAGGTCAGCTGTGACAAGAAAGTGGGTGGAGGAGCCACAGAAAGCTGGTGCCTGAAGTGGAGGCTCAGAAGGTGGGTAGGACTGGCTTAGTGGGTGGTGCACATGCTGATGGGCCAATCAAAAGGCAGAGACTACAGGGACGGAGTCTGGCTGGGGGGCGGGCCAGCGGTCAGTTTCTCACCGTTCTCTGTCCAGTTCCTCCAGTAGCCGGATGGTGGCCCGGCTCAATTCCCCAAAGCTGTCCTTGGAAGTCCCGGAGCCATGTACTGGGCTTCCCTCGGGGGTTCGGCCAGCAGGCTCAGGGCCCAGGGCTGGGGGCTGGAACTTGAGGTTGTACAAGCTGGTGATGTCCATCTGCAGGGCTGGATGGGAATGGAGGGAGAGGGCGAGGTCAGCACCCCTCCTTGTCCCTCCTCCTCCCAGCTCACCCACTATGTAGAGGGGGCCCTGAGGCTCACCTTTCAGCTGATCCAGCACCTCAGTCTGCCCTGAGGACACCAGCACTCGGGCCTCCTGCTCCAGTTTACCCTGTATTGCCCTGAGCTGCCCCAGATCCACCCCCCTGTGAGATGCCCTGGGCCCTGCCTGCCCATTTGTGGGGTCCAGTGCCCTAGTGTTGTCCCTGTGACCCAGGTCCATGTCCTCTACCCAGCTCTACCCCCACCTTCATGCCAGATGTCTCTGTCTCCAGCTTGGACAGGTGGCTTGAGTTGTCTCGAAGCTCCTGCCTCAGGTGACTGTTCTCAGCCTTCAAGGCCTCCACTTGCCGAACCAGCTGTTCGTAGGGTGCCACGGAACTCGTCATCTTTAGCTCCTGCAGCACCTGTAGCCACAAGGTAACATGAGGCTCTGAGGAGGGACTTACGCTGGATCTAAGCCCTAGCCCCCTCCCACCCAACCCTGGAGCTGGGTCCCAGGTAGGAGAAGCTGCAGGCAGGATAAAGCTGGCCCAGGGAATCCTAGGGACAGATGGTGTGGCAGATGGAGTGACAGACAAAGGCAGGAACAACAGGAGAGAGAGACAGAGCCATCAGACAGGTCTTCAGACAACCCAAACACCCAAGTGACCAACAGACATACAGAAAGACCTGCATTCTCACAGCTGGGTCCCTGGACACATGTGCTTATAACAGCCAGCCAGCAGATGGACAGCCATGACTCTGACAGTCTAACCCAGCAGATGGACTGGCCAGCTCAGTGCCACCAGGCTTACAGCCAGAGAGAGAGAGACAGACAGACAGATGGATAGCCAAGACACTTTGCCTGCAGCAATGTAGCTGCCCAGAGGCTGGGTGGGCAGACTACCCACTGATCCAATTGACAGACAATAAAAATGTCACGAAGGTTCTAAGAAACCAATGGACAGGTGACAGTGGAGCTCCAGACCGACACAAGCCTACTGTGGTCACCCTGGGGATTGGGAACCCAAATGCTCTGCAGCCCCCACAACTCCTCCATCAGCAGCTGGATCTGGGTAGCTACCTGTGTGGCCCAGGACCCTGCAGTCAGCCCTCTGCCAGCTCCTGTGGCCCCCCAGCACCTCAGGCCTCATCCCTGGGCTCCACCACTGCCGCCTGCTTCTTTGTGTGTCTGGCTGTCGTTTCTTACTCAGGCCCAGCCTTCTCCCTCTGTCCAGCGGCCAGTATCTCCTCCCTCAGCTTGGCACTCCTGCCAGAGCCTTCCTGCCCCACCACCTTCCCTCTTTGTTCCCTCCACATTAGCGCTCCCCCTCCCTCTGCCTTTGTCTGAGGCTCACCAATAGCAGCCCATCCCCTCTGCCACCTCCTTCCTGGGAGCCCCCTCCCCCTGCCCACCTGTGTCCCCTCCCCAAATCAGACAGCCCTCCTCTGCCCACAGGGGATACCCTTCTCTCCCTCCCGGACCTGGCCACACTCTCATTCACTTGCTCATTCATTTTCCTCTCTCTCTTTCTACCCCTAGAAGGTCCCTGCTCACCCTGAAGTCACCAAGGACACAGATGGGCCTGGAGTAGGGGTGGGAGCTCTGCCCCAGGTGGGGGGATAGCTCAGGCATTACAAATTGGCTCCAAAGACCTACTGCATGCCTGGCTCTGTCATTTGGCTTCCTTAGCCTAGTCCTGGGTCTCTAGAAGGACAGACAAGGCATAGCTGGAACCTAGACATTGGGCATGCTCAGACAGGACATGCTGGAGGCACATAGGCCCCACCCGCTCTGCTGAACTCAGTTCCCCCATCTGAGGAATGGAAGGAACTCAGTCTGCCAGGCCCATCTAGTGAGCTGATGTGAGGGTTAGGAGGAGGAGGAGTCACTCAGCAAACACAAGTCACAGGTCAGACTGGGAGATAGTGTGTCAGGTGGGGGAGGACCACAGCCTTTGCCTACCACCCTAATATCGACCCTGCCCAAGGCTCAGTCAGGGGTCCCAGCTGAGAATCAGGCCTGGGGTTGTGGTAAGGTCCCTGGGGTCTGGCTGGAGCCCTGTTTCCTGACTGAGGCCATCATGCTGTACCTAGCCAGGGGAAGCACTAGGTTAAGCACAAAGCCCAGCATATCCCTCCCATTCCCTAAACCCAAACTTCCTTCTCAAGCATCCCCCCAACACACACACACACACACACACACACACACCACCCTTGCAGGGCCAGCAGGGCCAGCTTGGGATACCTTCACTCCCCCTGCCACTCCTGCACCCCCATTAGATGGAGCTTGGCAACATGGCAACAAGCCCACCCTCTGGGTTCCCCCCACATTCAGTCCTGGGTCCTCACCTCCATTCATTCTCTCTCTCTCTCCCTCCCTCTCTCTCTCTCTCTCTCTCAATATATTTTATTGATTTTTTACAGAGAGGAAGGGAGAGGGATAGAGTTAGAAACATCGATGAGATAGAAATATTGATCAGCTGCCTCCTGCACACCTCCTACTGGGGATGTGCCCGCAGCCAAGGTACATGCCCTTGACCGGAATCAAACCTGGGACCTTTCAGTTCACAGACCAATGCTCCAGCCACTGAGCCAAACCGGTTAGGGCTCCATCCACTCTCTTACCAGCCCCTCAAGCTTTGCCCAACTGGACCCTCCTTCTCCCAGCTCCCCACATCACTCCCATCAGAGAAGCCTTGCTGGCCTCCCACAGTCCACTTCTCATTCACAAGCACAAGGAAACTTTGAAAGTACTGGTCAGACGCCATTCCTCCCCTGCTTCAATAGCTGTCATGGCTCCCCAGTAATTTCATCATAAGACCCGTCTCCTCCATTTACCCTCCACTCTCATCCCCCAAGGTCTTGGCACATGCAGTTCTCCTGCCTGGAGCATCTTTCCTGACTTGCCATCCTTCACAGCACAGCTTCCTCAAGAAAGCCCTCCTGCCTGCCCTTGGCCCATCAGGAGCCTCCTGGGGCCTCCCTGAGATATGTCTATCACCAAAGGAAAAGCACTAATAGCTGGCGGTTCCCCTAATTCAGGGATGAATGGCCAAATGTCAGCGGAGGGTATAGCACAGGTGTAGCCCAAAGGGGCCCTTCTCGTTCCTTCCATCCAAACTCCCACTTACTGAGAAGGACTGACTCCCGGAGAGGTGCAGTACCTCCCCACCCCACCCCACAGGCCTGCCCGCAGACTGGGAGATCCAGGTATTGAAGCTTGTACACGGATGTGTACGTGGGACCGACTGCAGCGAGACGGGTGCCCACCTCTTTGGGACTCAGTTTCCCCTCCGGGTCTGGAGACTCAGAGGCTCCAGAGCGAGTGCGGACCTGCGCAGCAGAGAGAAGTGGGGGGAGGGGGGAGCATGGAGATATCCCCGCAGAGGCGGAGGCCGCGCCCCCTACCCTCAACCCAGAAAGCGCGCCGCTTACTTATCTCACTCAGGCTGGGCTGGGCTGGGCTGGCGGACACCCATGGGTGCCCCTCCCTCGGCGCAATTCCGAGACCCCGCTGGAGATCCTGGCGCTCCTGGGCCAGGGCGGCCGCGGGGCGCTGGCTCCGGGATTCCGGGGTCTTGGCGGCGTGAGCCAGTGGCTCTGGGGAGGGGCGGCGCCGCCACTCAGGGCGCTGGGCGAGACCACCGCGAGCGGGGGAGGATGCGGGATGCGGGATGCACGCGAGGCGGCCAATGGAGGCGCGGGAAGAAGGGCTGGTGCCATGGCAACAGCCAATGGCGACCCGGGGCGGGGACTGGCGGCGGCCGCGGGGCTTCTGGCCTCCTCCCGCGTTCAGGGGCTGCGTGTGCGGGCGTGGTGGTGGTGGCGGGGGGCGGGGGAGATGAAGCCCCCAGGGAAAAGGGGCGCCCGGAGAACCAGGACCCCGTGTCCCCCACCGCATTCCGCGGTGAAAGGACTCGGACTCTTAGAAGGTCCCACGGCAGGATCAGCATAATTTGAGAGTAAAACATCCAGGCTTGAGTGTTACATCAGCATCTTGCTGGGGGGAGCTCCAGGGGCAGGGGCAGAAGCAGGGGCCGGTCAGCCCTGCCCCTCGCATTCGGCCCAGCAGTGTGTGGATGGGTCAGGGTGAGACAGCGCTTAGGATCCAGGGTGGATGAAACCCTGCCACTGGTGGGGGAGGGGGAGCAAGGGGATGGGCAGGCATCCTGGGGAGCGCCTGGGACCCTGCGTTTCTCCTCATTTTTCCTTGTCTCCTGGCAGAAGGACAGCTCCGCCATGGGCATCTGCCTTGACTCCGTGTCTTCCCCCACATTTCTCCGTTTCTCTCCATCTATCTCATCTCTTTCTCCCTATGTCTCTGTACCTCACCCCACCCCTAATTCACCCTCACAGAAGGGAAGCCAGAGGAGGGAGGAGTCTGGCATCTCAGGAATACATGTTCCCAGCTGCTCAGATCCTTGATGAGTCTACGGAGACCACTAGAGGATTTAACACCCGAGGCCAGAACCTGCCGCTGCAGCCCAGTCATTCCTACTGCTGACACGTGCACACCCTAAAGGATGGAATGCAGATTTGGGGCCTACCTCTGTCTTTTCCTGGCTTCAGGGGCCAGGGAAAATTGCGCACTTCGAGACCCTCAGTTTCCCATCTGGCAAATGGGGAGGCAGTTGCAGCCTTTGCAATGGCTGGTGCTAGGGACCACAGGAGGAGCACAGGATCATGCAGTTTCCTGCTGGGTCTGCTGCAGGAGGCCCTATGTGTCCATCCTGGGCCAGCAATGCTGGAGGCCCCAGTGGACTCAAGTCTGACTGTCCCAGAGCCTCCAGAGCCAGACACAGTTGTCACCATACTGTGGGACTGGGAAGTTGGTGCAGAGGGTAGCGGGGCTCTTTCTGGAGGCTGGGAAGGCCGAAATGAGAGGGCAACACCAGCTCTGGGCCTCCTCAAGATGCATAAGAATTGGCCCTGGGATCAAGGAGGGAAAAGGCATTCCAAGCTGAGGGAACAGAATGTGCAATACCTGGAGTTGTGAGAAACTAGAGCTCATCCAGGGGATATGCTCTTCTGGTGGGGCCAAGGAGCACGGCAGCTGGCAGGGCTGGACTGGGGGAGATATGAGGTGTTTGAAGCAGGGCAAATTTCAGCTGGTGCAGCACAGTGGTTGAGTGTCAACTAATGCACCAAGAGGTCACCAGTTCGATTCCTGGTCAGGTACATGCCCAGGTTGTGGGCTCCATCCTAATAGGGGACATGCAGGAGGAAGCTGATGTTTCTCTCTCATCAATATTTCTATTTCTAGCTCCCTCTCCCTCTGAAAAGTCAATTAAAACATATTTTAAAACAGGGCAAACTAGGCAAAGCTGAAATGGGAAAGGGGAGGGGACAGAGCTCAGGTCTCTGGCTTCAGCTCTGCCTTGATATCCTTTTGTAACCTTGGGCATGCCACTCTTTGGCTTCAGTTTCTCATTTGCTCACTGGAAGGTGGGTTGGAGAATCCCTATCCCCACATCTCAGTGAACTAAGTCTCACCTTCCCACCCAGTCTAAGATGTCACTGGCCCCGAGACTCCTCACAGCTAGAACTTTAGAGCTGGTAGTCGCTTGGAGGGTCCAATGGCCAGTCCTGCCCTCATACATATGGAGAAACTGAAGCTCAGGGCAGGGAATACGTTGCTTGAGTTCATGCAAGAGTCCCACCAGGCCCTGAGCCTCCCTTCCTCCCCTATCTGGGCATGGTGGGAGCATGGTGGGAGACGGAGGGGATATGGGGGCCGAGACCCCAAGACAGGATACCCTGGTCCATAATGTTCTCTTGAACATTATGTCTCTGACATCACCCAAATCCTTGACCCTGTAAATCTTTGAGCCACAGCCACTCTCAGGCATCACTGGAAATTCTATAACCATGAGAACTTCAGGAATCCCTACACCCCCTCCCCAAGATCCCAGGCCCAATCTCAAGGGGCTGAGAGACCCTCATTGCACAGTGCCCAGGCCTAGCAAGGAAGGGCCCTTCCCAGACACCCACATCATCACTGCTGGGCTCTCAAGAAGAAATTTGAATCATGGGGCTGGTGTCTTCCCATCCCCAGAGACAAACCCCCCATCCCAACACATTGTAGTGTCACTCATGGAGTGTCTTTGGGCTTTCTGAGTCTGATCTCAGGCATCTCTGCCCCTTTGATCTCCGTGCTTCCCCAATGAGCCTCTTTGATGTGCCAGGGACTGGGGGGAAGAACCAGCGGCATCCCCTACTTGGAGCTGGGTAAGGGGCTAGAGGGAAGCAGGAAGGCACCAGGTCATCATTAGACCTTGGATAAGTCTCGGGTTGGGTGACCAGGCAGGGCCCTGACAAGTGAGGAGGGAATGCCTCTGGGGGGTGTGGGGGGACGAGGACGGACAGTCTAAGCCGCGCCCCCCAAATCCAACTCTGGTCGGGTGGCCTGACCAGGGTCCTGAGCCTCATTTTCACGGGTGAGGAGGGGGCTGGTGCGTGGCCCCGTCAGCACCGCGGACAGCTCCTCCCGGCCTCTAGGTAGTATACTCGGAGGGCGCTTCCGCCCCGCAATTAGGTGCCTGGCTCAGCTCCGGATGTGACCTTGGGCTCCCCGCTGCACCCCTAGACTCAGTTTCATCTTAAATAGGGATGTTATGGTTCCAAGATTCAGAACAACTCTGGAGACCGGCAAACAGCTAGGGCCCAGTGACATGGATATTATTCGGAAGAACATCAACATCCGCAAACGTCGTGGTAGGCCCTATGCTTGGTGTTCAGCAGAGGAAACTGAGGACCGGAGAGGCGCAGGGCGTGGCCAGAACCCCAACCCAAAGCCTGTTCGGGACGGAGCCTCGGCACAGCGCGCTCCTGCCGTAGCCCCCACTGCCGCAGCCGGTCTCGGAGTCCACACATTGGGTCGGGGTCTGGGGGGAGGGGGTCTTCCTCAGAGGCCGAGTGCTGGGCCCAGCGAGGCTGCGCTTGCGCAGATCAGGAGGAGGGGGTCACTGCAGTGTAGGGGAGGGTCTCCCAGCCTTGCCAACAGCCTGAGGCGGTTTCCCTGGCAACGGTCTCGTTGCCCCTGCGCGAGACCCCAGACTCATCAAGCCGAGGTGTGCAAGCCTGTGCGCCCTCTGCCGCCGTCGGGACCACTGTCCCCGCGGTCCGCACCCCTTAGCCGAGCCCAGGGCCGGACCCGTATCCCCGCATCCGGGCCCCCGCGCCCTACCTGGTCCCGGAAGAAGGCCGAGTGCAGCAAGCTCAGGAGCCCCAGGAGCCCCATGGAGCAGTGGCTGCCTCGGACCGGCCCGCGCCCCGCCCTCGGCAGGAGGAGTGGGGAAGGAGGGTGTGGAGATGGGGGTGGGGTGAGGGTGGGGGATGGCGGCTGGGACGCCCTGCGCCTGCGTGGAGGGGACGGGGAGGGTCACTCAGCAGGCCAGGGCTCCTCCTGGAAAGGGTCGAATGAAGGGGTCTTGGGGACCTGCAGGAGCGGGGAAAGGAGTCCCGCCGCCGGACTGATGACCCCGGAGGGGCGGCTCAAGGATATCCCGAGGGAGCTGGAGGGCGTGTGAGCAGAGAAGGGGGTCAGGATTGGGGAACCCTAGAAAGGTGAAGAAGCCCTGACCAGTTTGGCTCAGTGGATAGAGCGTCGGCCTGCGGACTGAAGGGTCCCAGGTTCGATTCCGGTCAAGGGCATGTACCTTGGTTGCGGGCACATCCCCAGTAGGAGGTGCGCAGGAGGCAGCTGAATCGATGTTTCTCCGGAGGGGCTCCCGTGGGAGCTGGGAAGGGGTGCGGTGTGGGGAAGTGGGAACTCAGGGAGGAGGGGTCCCGCCTGGAACGGAGGGAAGCGGAGAGGCGTTGCCCTGCGGCGGTAGTCAGCTGCCCGCTTGGACAGTGGCCTGCGGAAGCCCAGGCACCTCCTCTAGTTTGCCCAAGCGAGGGCTGTGCCTTCCGTTCAATAGTCATTCAGCAAAGGTTGGCTGTGCGCCTGCTTTTGCCAGGCTCTCAGCTGGGCGCTGGGCATGAAAGGCTGCAACACCCATAAACATTCCAAAAATCATTTAACAAACATGTATTAAGCACCTGTGCAATGAACAAAACAGTCAAAACCCCTGAGCGTGGGCCTTAGCCAGTTTGGCTCAGTGGATAGAGTGTGGGCCTGCGGACTGAAGGGTCCTGGGTTTGATTCAAATCAGGGGCGAGTACCTCGGTTGCAAGTTCCTCCCAGGCTGGGGCCCTGGTGGGAGGTCATGCAGGAGGCAACCAATGTGTTTCTCTCACATCGATGTTTCTCTCTGTCTTTCCCTCTCTCTTCCACTCTTCCTAAAAATCAATGGAAAAATACCTTCGGGTGAGGATTAAAAACAAACAAACCAACTAAAATCCTGGGCGTGGGAAACTGACATTGAGGGGAAGGGCCGACAGTCACCGAGAAGACAACGTATGCACTAGCCGTCAGCTCTGAGGAGGAGACAGCAGGGAGTGGGGGGCGTGGGGCTGCTGGGAAGGGCACTTGAATAGAGATGGGAGTGGTGACTCAAGTGGGAAGAGCATCCAGACGGAAAGAACACCCAATGCCAAGGGAAGGAGCTGGTCGTGCAGGGTCCCGTGGGCATGTAAGGACTTGGGTTTTTATCCTGAGGGACATAGGGGCCATGGAGGACGGTTGGCAGAGCAGGGACGTGTGGACGAGGTGATCTCTGGAGCTTTACCATGGCAACTGGGAGGACAGTCTGTAGGGTCCAGAACCAAACCTGACTCAGGTGTTCACAGGCAGCCCTCTAGTGGCTGCTGAAAGAACAGACCACGGGAGGTGTGAGTAGACCAAGGCAGAGGGGACTGCTCAGGTCCAGGAGGGATGGTGGGGGTCCCAGAGTGGGTGTTATTCTGAACTGTGCTAAGTCCTGGGAAGGCAAAGAACAAGCGTCAAGAAGAGAATGGGGTACAGCCGGTGTTGCTCAGTGGTTGCGCATCGACACATAAACCAAGAGGTCATTGGTTGGATTCCTGGTTAGGGCACATGCCAGGGTTACAGGCTGAATCCCCAGTAGGGCAGTGTGCAGGAGGCAGCTGATGGATATTTCTCTCTCACTGAAGTTTCCACTCTCCACCTCCTTCCCTTCCTGTCTCTCTGAAATCAATAAAAACACATAACTAAAAAGGGGGTGCTACTTTGGCAGGGATAGTGAGGACAGGCTTCTGTGAGTAGGTGCCATGCATCTGTGGAAAAGACATCTGGGCTGGGCCTGAGGCACAGCCCATGCAAAGACTGGACAGTGGAATAAGTTGGGAGAGTCTGGAGAGCTGCAGGCAGGTGGGCAGGCAGGGCTTCATGGGCCACAGTGGACTCTGGGCTTTATTCTGGGGCCTGGGGAAGTCAAGGGAAAATGACTTCTGTGTTTTTTTAAAAAATATATTTTTATTGATTTTTTACAGAGAGGAAGGGAGAGGGACAGAGAGTCAGAAACATCAATCAGCTGCCTCCTGCACACCCCCCACTGGGGACATGCCCGCAACCAAGGCACACGCCCTTGACCAGAATCGAACCCGGGACCCTCAAGTCCGCAGGCCAACGCTCTATCCACTGAGCCAAACCGGTTCAGCTGACTTCTGTATTTTTTTCAAATTGACATCTGTCTAGGTGGGAGATGGTGGAGGCCTGGCCAGGGTGGTAGCAGTGGGGGCCTTGGGAAGTGGCTGGATCCAGGACAGGTAACAACAGAAAGGGAGGAGCTTCCTAAAATGGTGGGGGGGGGCAGGTTTGAGGAAAGTGGGCTGCAGCCCAGGATAGTGAGAGCAGAGGGGCAGATCGGGGAGGGACTGGACACAAAGGTGGGAATGTGGCCAGAAGGTTTGAAAGCAGAGCCTGGGCCATAGGACAGGAGAGACTTCCTGTGATGAGACAACCAGGGTTATAAAGGCTCGTCCCAGCCCCCTAGACTCCCTAGTAATGCTCCTGGACTAGAGTGCCACCTGGCAGCGTGGGCATGCACCCCAGCCTGAGTAGGACAACCTATTCGCTTCCCTTGTAATGGTGTCAAGGGAGGCCTCAAACGGATCCAGGTCTTTGGCATGGAACAAGAAGGACTTCAAGCCCTGACCGGTTTGGCTCAGTGGATAGAGAGTCGGCCTGTGGACTCAAGAGTCCCAGGTTCGATTCTGGTCAAGGGCATGTACCTTGGTTGCGGGCACATCCCCAGTGGGGAGTGTGTAGGAGGCAGCTGATCGATGTTTCTCTCTCATCAATGTTTCTGGTTCTCTCTATCCCTCTCCCTTCCTCTCTGTAAAAAAATCAATAAAATATTTTTTTTAAAAAAAAGGACTTCAAGAGCATGACAGAAAGATTTAGCAAAAGTTTACTAAAGTGATAGTATGCACTCAAAAGTGAGAGTGGGGAGAATGAGACACATCGATGGAGTCTGGGGGAAAGGTTTTTGTTTTTTTGTTTTGTTTTGAAATATATTTTATTGATTTTTTAAAAAAATATATTTTATTGATTTTTATGGAGCCTGCAACCCAGGCATGTGCCTTGACCAAGGTTCGAACCCAGGGCTCTTCAGTCCACAGGCTGAGCTCTATCCACTGAGCCAAACCAGCTAGGGCCGAGTGAAAGGTTTTTATTAAACTGGGTCAAGGAGTATAGGGTGGTCCTCTGCTTTTGATGCTGGTGGGCTGATTATATACACTGGTTGTCCCACTCGTTCATGTTCCTCCTTTCCAGATAGCGATATTTTTTTGTCCTCTCAATTACAGGAAATTGAGAAGGGGGAAGTGGGGAACAGGTGTTCAGTGAAGGTCATATCTGTGATGTTGCAGACAAGATAGAGAAGGGGGACGGGTAGAGCTTGAGGCTTTGGCTCCTTATTTTAACTTTCTTGCCTCTAGTTTCTAGTCTGAAGCCTATCCAGTCTCAGGCGGCCCTCCACAAGAGAATTTTTTTTTGGAGGAATTTTATTTTATTAATGTTCTTATTTATTTGTTTATTTATTTATTTATTTAATTTTTTTTTTCAACTATTCTAAATTTAAGATTTGTTTTGTGACTGAGGATGTGGTTTATCCTGTTAAAGGTTCCATGTACAACTGAAATTGAATGAATATTCTACTGGTTTGGGGTGGG
>NW_006291485.1:1721919-1722360 GCF_000327345.1 Myotis davidii | reverse complement strand
TATATAGATTGCTTTCGGCAGTATGGACATTTTAATAATGTTGATTCTACCAATCCAAGAGCATGGTATGTTCTTCCGTCTCTTTATGTCTTCCTCTATCTCTTTTTTCAACGTCCTGTAGTTCTGAGTAGAGAGGTCTTTTACCTCTTTAGGAAAGTTTATTCCTAGGTAGCTTAATTTTTTTGGTGCGATGGTAAATGGGATTGTTTTTGTTAACTCTCTTTCTGTAAGTTCACTATTGGTATATAGAAATGCCATAGATTTCTTGGCATTAATTTTGTATCCTGCTATATTGCCAAATTCATTTATTAAGTCTAATAAATTTTTGATGGAGTCTTCGGGGTTTTGTATGTACTGTATCATATCATCTGCGAATAATGACAGTTTTATGTCTTCTTTTCCAATTTGGATACCTTTTATTTCTTCTTCTTCTCTAATTGC
>NW_006291485.1:1720396-1721871 GCF_000327345.1 Myotis davidii | reverse complement strand
TGACGAACAGGAGTGGTGAGAGTGGGCATCCCTTCCACAAGAGAATTTTAAAGCATTCTATATGCTTAATGGGCTGCTAGCCTTGTGACCGGTGTGTGTGTGTGTGGGGGGGGTGGACAAGATCATAGGGGATGATCTTGTGTGGACAATTGAGGGCAGAAACAATACTAGTCATGTGGTAGAGGCTCATTATCTATATACTAGAGGCCTGAGTGCATGAAAATCATGCACTGGGGGTGTCCCTTAGCCCCGCCTGCACCCTCTCGCAGTCCAGGAACCTTGGGGGGTTGGAGGGTAGCTGGTCCAGCCACCACTACGGGGCTAGCCAGCTGTGAGCCTGGCTTCTGGCTAAGAGCGCTCCCCCTGTGGGAGCACACTGACTACCAGGGGTCAGATCAGGGGTGGGCAAACTTTTTGACTCAAGGGCCACAATGGGTTCTTAAACTGGACCAGAGGGCCGGAACAAAAGCATGGATGGAGTGTTTGTGTGAATTAATATAAATTCAAAGTAAACATCATTACATAAAAGGGTACGGTCTTTTTTTTTTAGTTTTATTCATTTCAAACGGGCCGGATCCAGCCCGCGGGCCGTAGTTTGCCCACGGCTGGGTCAGACGCTCAATGCACAGGCATGGAAACATGGAACAGACTGATGAATCTCAGGCGGAAGCAGGGGGAGGGAAGGGCGGGAAGAGACTAACCAAAGATCTTATATGCATACTAGATGCCTGGTGCACGGATTCATGCACCAGTGGGGTCCCTCAGCCTGGACTTTGGGGATGGGGCCGAAACCAGCTCTCCAACAGCCCCCAAGGGGTTCCGGATTGGTAGAGGCACAGGCCAGGCCAACCACACCAGTGCACTGGGCCTCTAGTGTTTTCATAATCATGAATTTCTAGCCAATTGCTGGATTTAATTGCAGTTCTTCCTGAGTGACTTTGGGCAGGTGACTGGGCTTTTCTGACCCTTGGTATCTTCTTCTGTGAGATGGGGACAGCAGGGCAGTAGGCGCAGCCAAGGCGCAGGAATGGGACATGAAGCCCACGGGTGGCCCAGTGGGGGCGGGCGTGGCCTATGGCCACCGCTGACCCAAAGCGCCTCCGCCGCTTCCCAAAGGAAACTGAACAAGGAAGCCGCAGATGCGCCTGCGCCCCGTGCCGCTCTCTCTGAGCGCAGTAGCGCAAGCACGCACATACGCGCACGCACGTGGCTCTGTCCGCGCGCGTTCCCCACCGGGGGTGAGGCCGCCGACTAAGCTCAGGACTCCACTTCCCAGCATGCCCCGCGGCGACGTTGGCAGCCACCAAGAAGGAAGCTCTACGCGCGGCGATAGAGCTGCGTCAGCCTTGCCGCACGCACGAACGCCTGCACGCACACGGCACGCACGCGGGCGCACCCCTGGCCCCGCCCCCTGACGCCCAATGCGGGAGCGCGCCCGGTCGTGTGCAGGGCGGCGGCGCGGGCGCGGGGGCGCG
>NW_006291485.1:1677124-1720128 GCF_000327345.1 Myotis davidii | reverse complement strand
GGCTGGGGGACTCCCGAATGGGAGCCTAGGGGGCACCGGCGGGGCCTGCTACCGCCGTGCCCGAGTTTACCATGGGGTACCCCGAGCGTGAACCTGGAGGGTCTGGGGCTCCCCGTCTACCTCCGTGCCTGGATTTCCCGCTAGGAGACTCCAAATGGGAATCTGTACGGTCCTGGGTGCCCCGGGCGCCCCCGTGCCGGTGTTTGTCCTGGAGTACCGGAACGAGGACCTGGAGGGTTTCGCGGCGCCCCCAGTCCGCGCACAAACTTGGTGGGTCAGCGCACGTGGCGGGCCCGACTGGGGGTTCCAGTTCTGCAGCCGCCCAACTTCTCCCATCAGAGACTCTGGGCGGCATCGCACCGTTTCCACTCTATCTCCCCCAAATGCTAAGAACAGGGAAGGCTCACACACAGAGGACCCCCGGGCCAAGGTCACGGGGACCGGTCAGTGCAGCCGTCGCGTCTGTAACTTGTTTTTATGTAGATGGAACCCCTTTTCGTTCAGCCCCCCACCGAAACTCCAGAGGTGTATTTAAAATAAAGGAAAAGGAAAACTCGGGCGGGTGGGCAGAAAGCCTTGATTCTGAGGTCTTCCTTTTGGCGCTGCTATCAGAGCAGGTTTATTACAGCTAAGTTTCCGCTTAATTATAACCTTGCCTAATGCTGCACAAGATGAGATCCGAGAAGCCATCCCAAAGGAGCTAGAAAATGCGGTTCTGCCCTAGTGGAGGGGATTGCTCCAGTTTTCTATGCAGATACCAGCTCCCACTGCACCAACATAATTTTACAGTTAGATTCTTTGAAGAGGATGGCAAAATAGTGTGTGCTGCTTTTCCCTGGCCTTGCGTATATTTCTTGGTGCCCTGAGCTTTGAATTGATGTGGTGTTTACAAAGTGATTGATTTGGTGAGTCAGTCATTGTTTGCTGGTGGGAGGCTGGCATCACCAGGCCCTCATCTGGCTCCAGCCACTGGGAACACCTTGGATGTAAAATGCATTTTGTGGGTTCCCCACTCCCCAAAACCTCATGCCATTTAGTGGACCCTGGAGGAAAGCACTTAGCTCACAGCTGCCTGTGTGTGTGTGTGTGTGTGTGTGTGTGTGTGTGTGTTTGAACCCTGTCAGGCACTAGAAGACTGTGTTCTGTAAATGAAAAGTTGCAGCACTTCTAACAGGAAACTCGGAGGCGGGGAGAGAGTTAGCAGGCTTACCATATCCACATCCACACCCACAGCACATGTCTTCCCAGAGTACAGGGGTCTTCAAGCCTGGGCTGCCTTTCTTTCTCACCTGGAGAGCAGAGATGAAGGTTAGGGAGGAGCCTGGAGATCATGAGACAGGGATGCCAGGCATTTCACCCCTACAGCTTGTCCCAACTCTTCGGTCCCAGCCTGGGTCTGGACTCTCCAGACCTTTGGGTAGCGTGGGATGGCTACAGAACCAGGATTTAGACTAGGGCCTGCTTGGCCATGTTTGCCTCCCACTCTGATGAATCTACCCAACAGCCTGAGTTTTAAAGCTGTAAATCACAGGTGTCCCAGAAACGTTTTATTGCTTTGCAAGTAAAAATCTATTGCCAAAAAGTACTAACAAGTTTCTATTTTATATAGGACTCTCGTTTTCATTGGATGTGGCATCCCAGGTCCATTTTGACCTCCTTGCTATGTAACTGGGCTAACCAGGCTTCTTGGCAATGGGCCCTCTTGCAATTTCCTGTGAGGGGACCATGTTTTCGACTTTGGAGTGGTTACCATGTGGGAGGTTGTGCTCACATCCAAGTGAGGGCAGACATTATCAGGATATGGCAGGTCTGAATGATATCTGGTAACAGCTACCTTCACCTCCGACCTCCTTTGCTTTGGTGTCTGGTCACCACTCCAGTAGCTCCCTAGGGAGTACTTGACAGGTGGGAGGGGCCACTCCCCTTTCCTTGACAGACCCACATGTGTGGGTACACTGTGGAGGCCTCAGGAAATGCGTGGATGCCTGGGGCACCGTTCCTTCCTGGTCTGTACTGAATTTGTCTTTGAAGGAAGAGCTGCTCTAGTTCTTTACTGCCTGAGCTGGCTCAGAGGTCAGCATGAAATCTGATGGGAGAATGGAAGTTGGGTGAGACCACGGGCTTTACTTAATGTTTTTAGAGTCCTGATTGTCACCGACAGCTAGAGCAGAGCAAAGGCTAGGTCTTGAGGATAGAAGTTTGACAGGAACAGTGGGTGTCACCTGTCGTCACGCATGGCCCTCTGAAGCTGATGTTTGGATGGCCAGATGTCCTTCCTTCTGAGGAATTCTTTGCAGTGACAGGCATTCATATTGCTGGGGATCCTGCTGAGCAGACAGGGCTGAGGTCCTCCTTCCCCTGCCACAAGCTTGGAAAGTCAACTTAAAGAAAGGCCCTTTGATCCAGATTATCCGTTGGGGTCTGTGGGTGGACATCTGAGGGTGCCTGCCATCTTGATGTTCCTGGGTGCTGTGGAGGGCTCTCACCCTTTACAGAAAGAGGCATTCAGAGGCACTTTGTTCCATCCACCTCTGGGGTAGCCTAACTGTCAGGAACTAGAGAAAAGTGAGGAAGATTTTATCTGGCACACGTGGTCCTATTTGCGTAACTGGGGACACCTACAGGGACACCTACATGTCATTGAGGGCAGAGTTGCAAGGAAAGGAAGGACGCTGAATTGGGGTCACTTCAAGGAAAGACTGGGGATGTGGGGTGAGCCCATGGTTGCTTACCCAGAGAGGCTGCAAATGGGTGACCTCAGCGGCCTGCAGCCTGGCACTGGCTAAGAGATGGCAGGTGGAGTGGTCCCAAGGCGGAGTGCTTGAGTCCTTCCTGGTCCTTCTGGAATATTTTGTTGGAGAGACGCTGGAAGCAGGATACCCCTGGGTTGGGGCCTCGGAGGGTGGGGACCAGGAGCTGTGGATTATACTTGTAAACGCCTGTTTGTGCTGATGGCCCAATGATGTGGGAGAGTCATTGTTTGGTTTGCTTCAGAGAGGTCATGATTTGGGGAGGACATTGGTCCTGTTGGAATAGGGCAGTGGAGGGGCTCCTCCTGTCCGGCACAGTTAGTCCTGGGGTTTTCTTGTGTCACACAGCCCCCATAGTCATCTGGGAGGGGGTGCTCTTCCCTGCTGGCAGGAAGGAAGCCTGAGTGTAGAGGGCAGGGGCTGGCATAGGGTGGGCTTTGGAGTGAGGCCTATGGGCTGGGGCTGCCTGCCTCCTCCAAGGAAACTAGGACAGACTTAAGAAGTCCTGATGTGTCCCCACTAGAGACCAGAAAGGTGCAAACATAGGCTCTGGGTTGGATGCTCTCTAAGAAGAAGTGGCCATTTGCCCCACAACTGACTAGTCCAGGCCCTCTGCCTCTGCCCCCTGCTGCCTATGGGTGGCTTTCTTACTAAGCGGGATGGAACTTTCCGAAGCCTACCAATATGCTTCCAGGGCAGAGCCCACAGTGGTCGGTCCCAGCCAGGGGGAGCCAGAAGACTGACTTCCTGGTGTAAAAACTACAAAGTTGCCCTGAAGTCCACAGAGCAAAAGCAGGGTAGTCATCCAAAAACATTCAAGGGGAATATCAACTGGAGCCTGGTCCTCCGTCACTTGTGCAGAGCCTCTTCCAGGAGGAAGTCACCGGCCCCCTCTTGAGGTATAGGCCCTCTGAGCCAATGTGCTGATCATAGACAACCTCTCTCAGATCCCCCAGCTGGTGGTGGTGTCTGTTTCCCTCTTGGGAACCAGACTTTTGTTCTCCTGGGAGGGCCTGATAGAGCCAGTAAGTTTGCACTTGGGTTTGGGGAGTGCAGGTAGTCTATGGGGCCCTGACATCCAGTTTCAGCTGAGTAATAATACTCTTCAGGGCTGGAGAAGGGGAGCCGGCATGGTTGGCTAATCCCTTAATCTGCAGAGTCCCATGTGTACATGCCCGTCTACTCCTGAGATTCACATGGTGCCAAGTGAGTGTGTGTGGGCTGCCCTGGGCCGCCGGTGGGTTGAACAGGGTTCCCACTGGTGCCAGGCTTCATTTCAGTGTTGACGAGGGATGGTCATGCTGCCTGGGCAGCAGGGAGCTCTGTCTGGCTCATCCTGGGGGGAACTTGTTTCTCACTTGCCCTGTGAGGTGTGCACCCAGGGCCCTTTTTATTTTATTGGTTACAAAAACTGAGGCTCAGAGGTTGGGGCTTTGTGCTGGAGCTCTGGAAGGTCCCTGTCACACAGTCAGCTGGCCTCCCAGGACCTTCTGAAGCTTCCGTGTGCAGACCACGAGAGTGTGCCCTCAGAGCAGGAGGAAAGGAAGTGGAAACACTCAAAGTGTGCAGCACAGCACTGCCCCACCTGGAGGCTTGGCGTGTTCTTCCCTCTGTGTAAGCTGATGGTCATATAAGAGGCACTTCTGGCTGAGTGTCTCAGATAACCTACGTGACGAAACGGGATGGTTGTTTCTAAATCCTGGCATTGACTCAATAATGAGAATTTCCTAATTTGTAATCTTATAACTTCAGATTTACAGAATGGTTACAGATTAGTAACAAAAGTTCCCAATATTCTTTTTCCAGCCAGACTCTCCAGGGGCTAACATTCTGCCCCATTGGTTCCTCTGTTCATCTTTCATGAAGTATTCAAAAGGAAGTGGTACCGTGATGCCCCTTTGTGTAGACCTGTCCATGTGTTTCATTTTTAAGAACAGAGATATTCTCTTAAATGTACACAGCACAGTGATAAAATTGGAAAGCACAGTATTGATGTCATGTTATTATCCATCCACAGAGCAGATGCCAGTTCTGTCAGTTGTGTGGGTGATGGCATTTCTGGTTTTTCCCCCTTAATGCCTAATTTTGAAATTTAAGTGAAGGCTGGAGCCTGGACTGGTCTGGCGGGTTCCTCCTCTACGGGTGGGCGGTGGAGGTTGGGGTTCTTGGATGGGCAACAGTTTATTACTTTACTGTTTTGGTGGATGCAATGGTAAATAGAAGCTGGTGTTCTCTAAGTGAATTGGGTTTTGTTTTATTTTTATTTTATTTTTTTAATTCTTGAGATCTCTTTCCTGCATGAAGCTGCTTTTCCACAGCAAACCTTTCGTTGTTCTTGTTCCAAAGGACTGGGCAAACAGGCAGTTACTTAGCAGTGCTAGCCAACCTCTGGCCCTTGTCATTCGAGGCCCTGTGCCACTACTGGGTTCCAGGCCTCAAGGGGTTGGGCATACTGAGTGAGGCTGGGCCTGAGTCACAGCTTGCTTTGGGCAGCGCCTGGACAGCCCTTGGGGAGTGGGGCACAGATGGAGGCACTCCCCCGCCCCCCTAATGGTTGGAAGGCAGGTGGCCTGCGACATGGTTTTAAGTTAATGAGGTCTAAACGTGAGCCTCGCTACGGCTTGGTCAGCATGTTCCCTGAAACCTGTTTTTACCAAGCTCCCTTTCTAAGGTGCTGGAAGTATAGCTACGGCCAGATGCATCCTGAGTTCCCTTCCAGCCTTCCCCAACTAGCGACCGGTGGTGGCCTATTTGTTGGCATTTTGAGGATGGTAGTGGGCCCCTGTCTGGTTGTGGGAAATTGTTTTTCACACACTAAATATAAATTGTTCTTCTTTAGAGGAAAGGCAGATTGGAAGAAGCCCCTGATAGTCCTGCTGTCACAGGCATTTTGCCAGTGGCTGGCACACTGAGACTTGAGTCACCAGATGGAGCAGAGGTGACAGGTGTGCCTGTTACCTTGAGGGTTCTATTAGGTGGAGGGCAAAGCTCCCTGTCTGATGGTTCTCGTAGTTGCTCAGGAGGCAGTAGTGTTATCAGCCTTGCAGGGTCCTGTGTCTCAGGCAGGAACTGAGCCTGGGCCACCTGCCAGCATCTGAAGACCCGCCAGTTAGTGTTTAGGTCCAGCTCCGAGGATGAAAGTGGTAGTGTCCCCTTTTCCTGGGTGAAACAAGAAGGGTGGAGAGCTGCCACCACTGCTGCTGGAGCCCTCTCTCCCTGCCTCCTCTGTCATACCTGTCTCCAGGGCTTTGGGAGGCTAGAATGATACAGAGGGATGCTGAGGGTGCGGGAGGTGAGCATAGTCCCTTGTGAAAGCTGGAACAGCTGCAGCACCTTGGTTCACTCCAGGTCCAGCCAGTTGGAGGGCTGTGTGAGAGGTGGAAAAGGCAGGCCCTACCACAGCCCTCCCTTGTTGAGTCCTAGCGGTGTGGGGCCCTCCCTGAGGGTAGTAGGGGGGCTCTGATTTCTGAACCCGCTGAGGGCTGTGCAGACATAAGGCTGCAGAGATAGTGTGGGGTTCCTCCTGAAAGTTCTAGTGTGACTGTTTGAAAGTACAACCCAGGCCACCCTGGAGTGGGGGAATACGGGCTAGGGCTCCAGTGCTGGGTCTGGAGCTCTGGGGATCTTTCTAATGATTTGTGGGTCCTGGCTCATGAGCACATGGTGGGTGTCTGAGGCTTTGCCCTACCCTTGCTGTCATTCTGGTTTGTCCTCTGTGATCTCAGATCTTGATTGCAAATAAATAATTTCAAGAGTGTTAGAGGAGGGACTTGCTGTGGTTGTGGTCCATGTGCATGTACAATTCTGGATATATTGTCTTTACTACATTATAACACTCACCCTGCCATGTTGGCAAGTCTTAGAATCATTTTTCATATCTGTAATCAGTGAGGCCAGGTGATAGCCGTGGCTGTTGACCGTGGCTATGACCGTGACAACTCAGCATGTTTGTGTGAACTCCTGTGGTGTGGATTACTGTCTTGGGATGGGTCAGATGGGCAGCATCTTTAAGGCAAGAACCATTTGACCCTAAATGTTTTCTTGTTGAATTGCAGGAAGCTCTTCGTGGGCGGTCTTGACTGGAGCACCACCCAAGGTAGGTGCCATGGCTGAATGCCAGGCGTTGCAGGCAGGCTGACCTTGGTCTTCAAGTTGTGTTGTGAATTCGTCTCTTACTACTACCTCAGGTTTCTTTAATTCTTCATTGATTTATTGTTTTGATTTCTGGGGTAAAAGGGCATTAGATTGGGCATTAGCAGGGGGCAGAGGGAATGCAATATTGGCTTTGAAAAGGTTGATATCGTCCTGATGTTTCACAGCAGAATTGAGAGAGAAATTAAACTGCAGCTTCCTAGTTCAAGGCCGAGGTAGGTTCTGGAGGTAGGAGGACTGTTAGTGTGCAGAGTGTGGTGGCTAGGCCTTTGCCCAGTGGTCACTGAGTTCAGATGTAGCAGGAAGAAGCTGGTTGTCAAGTGGCCTTCGAAGTTGTTCTGCCTTCTCTTAAACTTCACTTTACTGAATGCCTTTGCCAAAACCATGCTCAGTTGCAGCATTTCTAGTTTATAAGAAGACATGATGTACTCCACCATGTGGAGTCCCCATTCTTCCTCATGTGTTTTCTATCCTTTGTCCTCCTCCTCTGCCCCCAAACTAGTTGATGAGTCAGTTTAAAAGTTGCTAGTTGGCCCAGCCAGTGTGGCTCAGTGGTTGAGCATTGGCCTATGAACCGTGAGGTCACAGTGTGATTCCTGGTCAGGACACGTATCCCGGTTGCAGGTTCAACCTATGGGGGTGTGCAGGAGTCAGCTGATCAATGATTCTCCGTCATCATTGATGTTTCTCTCTCCCCCTCCCTCTCTGAAATCGATAAAAATATATATGTATTTTAAAAGTTGCTAGTTGTAGGGGGCGGCCTAGAAGGGGTCAATGGGGGGAAAAGGGAACATGTGTAATACTTTCAACAATAAAGATTTTAAAAATAATAAAATAAAAATGAGATTTGAAAAAAAAAGTGGCTAATTACTTTCCAGGTTAGGCTAGTGAATTAAAAGAGCAGCACTTGCACGTGTGTGTGCGTGTGTATATTTGCATGCCAGCTGTCATGCTGTGCTTAACGCTCTGGTGTGTGTGTCTGTTTCTGTCCTGATCTCTGAGCAGAGACTCTTCGCAGCTACTTCTCCCAGTATGGAGAAGTTGTGGACTGTGTGATCATGAAAGATAAGACAACCAACCAGTCTCGAGGCTTCGGGTTTGTCAAGTTTAAGGACCCGAACTGTGTGGGCACAGTGCTGGCCAGCAGACCACACACACTGGATGGTCGAAATGTAAGTCCTGCTGCAGCTGAGATCCTCGCCCCTTTCTCTGTCACTTATCCTTCAGCTCACTGGATTACCTGAGCTTTTGTGGATGTTTATGTTAAAGACTCTTTCCTGTGGGGTTGATCTAAAAGGACTAAGGCTTACCCTAGCCAGTTTGGCTCTGTGGACTGAAGGGTCCAACGTTCGATTCCAGTCAAGGGCACATGCCTGGGTTGTGGGCTCAATCCCCAGTGGGGGGTGTGCGGGAGGCAGCCGATCAATGATTTTCTCTCATCATTGATGTTTCTCTCTCCCTCTCCCTTCCTCTCTGAAATAATAAAAATATATTTTAAAAATATTTAAAAATAAAAAAAAAATAAAAAGGACTAAGGCTCTGGGCCTAGCTGGTTTTGCTCAGTGGATAGGGTGTCGGCCTGCGGACTAAAGGGTCCCAGATTCGATTCCAGTCAAGGGCACCTGCCCCGGTTGTGGTCTTGATCCCCAGTGTGGGGCATGGCCTGCGGACTAATCAATAATTCTCTTTCATCATTGATGTTTCTATCTCTCTCTCTCCCCCTCTCTCTAATCAATAAAAATATATTTTAAAAAAAGGTTAAGGCTTTGTATTCAGACTGGAGGTTGGAGTAGGGTATGGATATGGACATGGTGTGAATTGATTGCAAGTGCTAGTGTGCTGTGCTATTGGCTGCTGTTGTTGACACCTTCTTTTCTAGAGAAAAGATCCTCATATTTACAACTGGCTCATTTGAAACTTCCTACAGATCGACCCAAAGCCATGTACACCTCGGGGAATGCAGCCAGAGAGGACGCGGCCAAAAGAAGGCTGGGTAAGGGGCTGGGTGGGCAACCTTGCATGTTCAACAGCCAGTTTAAAGATCACATGTGCCTTTGCTGTTGTTCTTTTTATTTTTGTTTCTTTGTTTCCAATTACAGTTTACATTCAGTATTATTCCATATTAGTTTCAGATGTACAGCATCATGGTTAGACAAACGTGTCTTTGATTGGAATTTTTGCTCATAAAGATTAGGAGTGACTGAAGGTCATCTTTGACACTTGACCAGCTGAGAATTGCTCAGATTTATTCAGCACTTTAAATTTTTTTAATCTTGTAGCCAAGAAGATAATTTTTATTAGTCTACCTTAAAAAAAAAATGACAGCTCACACTTGTTTATCATTGGAGCCGTCTGCTTTTATCTGCCCCAATTACTCTCAGCCTGCCCAAAAGGGCCGAGAGAAATTTCTTTTCCCACTCCCTCACTCCTCTCTTACTTGGTGACCTGGTCATCCTTAACTCTGAGATTTTCACCTCCCAGCTCTGCAGCCGCTCCCCTCCAGACACAAAGCTGGTGGCTGGTCACTTGAACAGCCAGTGTAATGACTCCTGGAGATTTTCTGAGCTGTGTGTGGCCCCTGGTGCTGGGTCAGCTGGAACAGACCTGTCTTTTGTCGCTTACTGCCCACATCTTCCCTTCCACCACCCAGCAGTTCTCAGAGAAGACTGTCACTCAGAACGCTTCCGTCCCCATAGAAAGCCCTACTGAACAGAACTGGGCTGGAGGCTGTTGAGAAGCTGCACACAGGCTCCACACACACCTGTCTGATCTAAGTGGAGGCTTGAGATCTGCATTTCTAGCAGGATTCCAGCTGCTGCTGGTAGGGGCCTCAGACCCTTGAAACCATTTTTATTTTTCCAGATTTCTATTAGAAAAGTATTCAAGTTACAGAAAACTAGATTAATCAGTTTTTATAATTTTCCAGTTATCTATATTAATATTCATCTCTGTCTGCATAAACCACTCCTAAATTCTGGAGCATGAATTTTCTAGAAGTCCAGCCTCCCACAGAATCCCCATCCCCACAACTAAGATGCCTAAGATGTCACCCATGTCCACACTGCCAGCTCATATTTCTATGACTGTCTCACAAATGACCTTCACAGCTTTTCAGACTGAACTCCAATCAGGGTTCAGATTGTATTTGCTTATTAACGGTCCTTTAGTCTCTTGGCAACTTTATTAAGACAGAATAAGCACAGGCCATAATACCTGGGGAACCCTCACTCATCCCCAAAATTGCTAATCAAGAGCAGTTGGAACGACTTAACCCATAAGCTCCTTGGGGGTGTTAGACGTGGAGGGGGTTGGGAGGAGCAGCATTTCAGGGCAGGAGCTGAAGTTTTGGTCAACAAATTGAAAATCACCATCTGAAATTAATTATGGAGGCCCTAGGTAGTTTCCTTACTCTCCTGAAATCCTTTGTTTCACAGTGTAGACCTTTAAGTTCGGTAACTGTTGTAGTTCAGAATCTTTGAACAGAGTACTACAGTCTACTTGAAAATGCATTTGAAATAGCGCCACCACAGTGCTGGACTTGGTCTCCTTGGGTCTCTGGGAAAATGCTGTTCTTGGTTCTCTTTGGACCCCCTGGGACTTTCAGAGTATTCGGTGGCTTTAGCGGCTCTCAAACCCATGCAGACACTTAACTTACAACCCTGGGGCTCGTGCTGAGGGCTCCCTACATGGTCTAACCAACTTTTCTTTCTTGACACAGCAGAAAGGACCCAGGAACGATAACAGTAAATCAAATAAGATATTTGTTGGTGGAATTCCTCACAATTGTGGTGAGACAGAGCTCAGGGAATACTTCAAGAAATTTGGAGTGGTGAGTTGTTCCCGCACCGGCAGCACCCAGGCAGCAGCTGCTCAACTTGGCCTAGTTGGAGTGGGTATGGTGGCTCTGTCCTCTTGCCCCATACGCCCCCAGAACAGAACAACCAGAACCCATCCTTCCCCTTCATGGCCATTTACCATCCAGGAGAGTAGTCACGTCTTTTCCAGGCAGATGTAAGCTGGCCAGGCCGGCGTCCAGGAGGCTTTTCTAATGCCGCGACCCTTTAATACACTTCCTCATGTTGTGGTGACCCCCAACCATAAAATTATTTTGTTGCTACTTCATAACTGTAATTTTGCTACTGTTATGAATCGTAATGTAAATATCTGATGTGCTATATGTGTTTTCCAATGGTCGAGACCACAGGTTGAGAACTACTGCACTAGGGAGTGTTGGGGAGAAGCCAGCCTTCTGTCCCTCAATGGCAGGAAGGTGTGTTCCAGGTCAGGTTCACCTGGGACCTCTAGCTAGCTCCTCCTGCCCAGGATCCGAAACATGGTGCCCACCCCTGATAGCTGCAGCCAAGGGCAGGCCTGGCCTGGTGGCGGAGTTCCAGAGTAGAGACCATTCCCAGGTTCTTGTACCAGCAGCGTGGACCTCACTATATGGGGGACCGTGGCCCAACCGTAGCCCAACCGTATTGCTTCCTCTGGCAGTTCTCACTGTCCTCCAGGCTGCCAGGCTTCACAGGATATGTTTGGCTCTGTGTCCTGCTCATTGTTGCCTCTATGATACAGACCTTCCCCCAGGGATGATCCTGTTTTCTGGAAGAGGTTAAAATCCTTTAGAATCTCATGGGGGTTAGAGTTAATCAGGGTCATATAGGAAACTTAGTTCTAATGGGGCCAGCAGAGGAAAAAAACTGGGCTAGGGTGCAAGTGTGCATGGGGCCATTGCACAGGCCCCTGTTGCTCAAATGCCCTGTCAGTGGTGTGGCCCCGCCTGCTGCTGTATTGTGTTTGTCAGGTGTTGAGTGTGCGAGGGCTGAGTGGCCTGGGTTTAGGAATGCCAGAGCACATGATGAGGGACACACTTATTGAGTGTAGTGGAGGTGGGGGGAGGGCAGTGAGGGCTGGATCAGCAGGACAACCAGGCCACTGACCAAGGGAGGTCCTGAAGCACAGTGCTCTGGGTCATTCCATCCTAGCGTTTTGAATGAGGAGGATGCCCTATGAGTCTCCTGGCTGTCACCTCCCCTATGGAGTGGTGGCCTGGGCCTCTGGCCTCATGAGTCTTGGACATCATCTTCTGGAAGGCAGCCTTTTGCCTCAAGACTCCCAAGACTGGAGACTTCCCAGCAGGCATTTGGCTTGGGACTTATGTTCTAGCCAGAGGTGCTCATAGGCATGTGGCATCCAGGTCCTCAAACAGCCATTTTCTCTTGCAGGTCACAGAAGTGGTCATGATCTACGACGCAGAAAAGCAGAGGCCTCGAGGTAAAAGAGATGGAGTTTGTCCTTGACCTTCCCCCTCAGATGGCAAACTATCTCACAATTAGGTGGTGGTTGTAGCAAGCATTGCCTCAGTAAAGGGTGGTTTGGAGACAAATGATTAAAACATAGGCTCTTCCTGTGCAGCCCCCAGCTTGTCTGTGCTCCCCAAGGTCAGACATTACTGTCTTTTTTTTTTTTTTTTTTTGGCTCATTCTTTTAAAGTTTTTACAATTTGACATGAATTTGAACATGGTTTCTGTTCTTTAATGTGCACTGAAAGACTTGTGTCCTTTTCCATTGTGACCTTCTTCAGTTAAGACTGTCTCTTGCCTTCAGTTCATGCCAGTGTAGTTTGTCTCCTGCCTTCAGCTCATGCCAGTGTAGTCAGAAGTCTCATTTCACGTTGTCAGGCCAGATCTGCTACAGCTCAGCTTGAATGTGGAGTTTCCCTTATTCACCTCATGCTTTTTTCCTGTTTTTCTTATTTTTCTCCTCAGTCAGTGGGGCTGGCGGGAGGAAGGGCACATCCCCTCCAGGGCAGCCCACCCTTGCACGTCTGGCCTGGGCCAGCCGGCAAATGACATCCATGCCCTTTTGGGTTTGGTGGTTTTACTTTTTTTGTTTGTTTGTTTTTTGTGTGGCTGCTGCTCTTTGTCCCTGCCCATTTGTTTTGTTTCATCAGCTGCTTTGGGCCCTGGCCAGGAGCTGATCTGCCGGTCCAGGCCCTACAGCCCCTGCCCTGCGGAGACCCCTAGAGCGCTGGGCTGCCGTCCGCAGCATGCGCCCGCCATGCTGGAGAATAGTTTGCCATTTGAACTTCCATCCTCTTACTCCATGATTAAGTAATGTCTCCTCCCTTCATGTTGATTAAGCTGTTAAGTCATAGTCTTAATTTTAACATAGACGTACATGCTTAGTGACATATTAAGTGTTTCATAGTAAATATAGTAATAATATTAAGTAAGTTGTTTTCCTTTCTCTCTGTGAATTTTTGTGATTAACGATCTCTCTTTAGATTTCTCTTCTCCAGGTGCTAAATTATATCACACAGGTACAGGCCATCCTGCAGTCAGAGGAGGGAGCGGGCTTTGCTCCAGTGGGGTGTAAACGAAGTTTCAGTGTGTTTCTGTGCCGCTTCCTCAGTGGTGATGTCGCCTCTTGACACAGACGCGTCCCTAGACGTCCCGCCCCAGGCTCCTTACCCACGAGTCACCGCCTCTTGTGCCCTAATGGACCTCGCGAACCCTGTGGTTTCAGATACTCCTGCACTCTGAGAAAATGTTACCTTGTAATATGCGTTTATCACCCGTGCTGTGTTTCACCATTGCCTCTGATCTTGTGAAGCCTCAGGACATGGGGATCCCGAGGCTGCTTTTAGATTCCCCAGGTCACTCACCCTCTCCCAGGCCACCTGCGGTCCTCACCCTGGGCCCAGGGCGGGAGGTGCAAGCAGGACAGGATGGTGGGGAGAAAACTTTGGGCTTGGTCCTGCGTTCCCCTGTGGTGCACACCGTCCTCAGCCACCTGGCTTTGTAGGTCTCTGCGAATCCCCGTGAGCTTCCGCGAGCGCTAGGCAAGCAGAGGGTAGGAGCACCACCCAGAGAAGCAGCTGGTCAGCAGGTGTCCCAGAAATAGCTCTTTCCGACCTTACTCTCCAGAAGCTCCCTCAAAGTCATCCCCCCACCCTCTCCTGTTGGTTTAAGACAGGTCCCTGTCTCAGGGGTTCTGCGTGTATCTGCCAGATGGCAACCCCTGACCTCTGGCCCACTCAGTCCTGCTTCTATCTTTGCTCCTCTTCCCTTTCTCCTGCTCTCCACCCTCCCACCAGCTTTGTCTCCTCTCCAATTTTGCTGTCATGGTTCCGTTTCTTCTCTCACGCCACATGTAGATTCTGTGTGCATGCATGTGCAGAGAGAACAAGACCAAAGGCTCCTGCATCCCAGCTGTCCCTCCCTGCTAGTCTGTCACCTGACTTTCTGAGCTGCCTTCTCTGTTTCCATCCTCCCACTGCCATTTTGCCTGTGATCTTCCCAGGTGGTCTCCAGCACAGGCCTGCCCCTAGCTCCACGCCTCTGCCACAGAACACTGTCCCTGTGCCCCTTCCCCACGCCCATCTTCAGCCCCTTCTTGGCTTTGGCACTTCCCCTCGCCCATCTTTTGTCCTTTGGGATCTCCTGGCAGCTGTCTGCCACGTGTCCTTTTGTGCTCACAGCTGATGGGCCCCGGGAGCAAGGGCAACAGACTGAGGACCAGACACGCCACGTTAGCCGGGTGGCCACGCTCACCCAGACCAACCAAACTTCGTTTATACTGCCACTTCCTTGCATTTGGAAAATGCTAAATTATTTTCTGTTTAAATTTTTCTTTGATGACATGGTGCCTCTTGCTCTTGCTGCTGACAGCAGAGTTGACCTGCTGGAACCCGCTGTGGCCTGTATCTTTGTGTATTTTATTACATAGATGTGTGCAGATAGATACCTGTATACATACGTATGTGACCTTGACAGGACTCCTTGGGCTTACCCAACAGTGTTGGATAAGCCTAGCGAGGCACTAACTGTGGTATAGACCGTACTGTTAACGCCTAGGACAATATATGGCTGCTGTCAGCACTAGCTGCAAAGCACATTGCAAGCCGAGGGGGAGAACCCTGGGTTTCAGCGAAGCAACAGTGCATCCACAGGACACCTGCGACTGAGGCGGAGTGCTCCACTGCTCCCTGCCTTGTACTTGTCTTCCACAGAACGTTCTAGCAACAACAGGGCATACCCTGCAATGTTTCATGGCCCTTGCTGTTGGGCTGTTCAGGCTGCTGCTCCCTAAGAGGTGCCCTGGTTGTTCCAAAGTGTCCAATTGGAACCCCAGCTTGAGCTGGGCCCAGGCGTCCGGCGGGTCCCCCTGCCTCACTCACTTGCTGGATAGGCCTGCAGCCCCCTCCCTCACTTGCTTCGCTGAAGCCCTGGGTTGATCCTTCGGCCCGTCCCTAATACTGTTCATCATCCTGTTTTGTGTCACAACACCCTGCTACCTTGATTCACTCTTCGTCGTTGGCTAGGTTTTGGATTTATTACTTTCGAGGACGAACAATCAGTGGACCAGGCTGTCAACATGCATTTTCACGACATCATGGGCAAAAAAGTGTGTAGTTGTAGTTTTATTTTACCTTAAGACCAAACCAAGTCTCAGGCAACTGAGGGATGTCACTGGAAACAAAAATTCCTTCATAGAAGAGGTCCGGGTGAGAGGTGCTGGGACCCTCGACTGTGAGGTGGGATCTGGGCCTCTGGAGACTTGGGTGGTGGGCGGTGGGCCTCCAGTGACATTGCGGGTTGCCTCAGGCTTGGTTCCAGTGACCACTCCTTCAGATGTCTGAACTGTATTCCAATTGTTCATCCACCCCGCGATGGGCAGCCAACCTTTGAGAACAGGTTTCATGTAAAACTGAAAGAAATGTAAACATCCTGAAGGATTGGTTGTTTTAATTGGGTCACTTACTGTGAAACTCCGGTACCAACCACATGCTCTCGATAGTACTTAACTCCATGCAGTCAAGTGACCTCTGGTTGTTTCATCTTCATACTGTGTTGCCACCATGGAGGTACTGTCAGAAAGTGGCCCGTAACTACTCATTTGCCTGGGCCCTTCGAGCTTTTGGAGAACTTAACAGTAAAATGAGTAACTGGCAGAAATGCTGTCGTGTGGGGTTCCTTATAGTCAGCAAAGTCTGGGCCCACGTTTTGGTAGGATCCCTGTTTGGGTCCTTGTAAAGCCTGCTCAGCGCACCCCGGCGGCAGTCCCGGGTGTGTGTTCCCAGTTTCTCCTCATTCTGGTCAGCATGCCCAGCCCTTCCGATTGAGATACTGGAGGAAGCATGGCACTGGGGTCTGCCCAGGTAGTCTGCTCCCTGATGTTCAACAGGGCAGCCGTTGAACCAGGGAACCAGGGAACCAGGTTTCCCTGCAGGGTTAATCCCATTTGAACCCAACTAAGTGGGAGACACATACCTCACTCCGAAACTCAATGAAGCTTTTAGTTTAAGCCATCATGAGGACTTCAAGGATACACACCAGTTAAGAACACAAGATCAGAGGAGTCCACATTCAATAGTTGAAGGTCCTGTGACGTTCAAAACTCGGAAGAAATGAGGTGCGGCTTCAGGAGCAGAAAGGTCTGCTGAGTGCACGACCTGTCCCTGCTCCAGGCTGCCAGCCACCTGCTGTGGGATGCAGGGTATCTGGGTCTGGACTGCTCAGAGCTGACACTAAGAGGGTTTCTCTTGCCGGCGGGAGTCTGGCTTCTGTCTCAGCACCTTCACTAATCCCCACCAGTTCTTCAGTGGGGATTTCCGACTAACAGGCTCCCGTCCCACTTTAATTAAAATCAGAATAGAGTGACTTTTGCGCTCCCATAGGAAGAGAGTAAAGGGCCTTTTTTAATTACAGGGGCTGCTTTTCTTTGTAAGCAAGAGCCAAATTTCCTTAAGGAGAATGTGTGAAGATCCTTTAGCTTCAGCTCTTTGACTCTCCCTTGGTTCTGCTGCCCAGTTGCCTTTAGCTAAGGGAACTTCATTCCCATCAGAGGAGTGGCCTTGAGGCATCAGGAAGGGGGGAGGGGTCTTTTGTGCCTCTGTTTTCAGGGAGCACTGACAGAATTCTGGTACCTAATGGTTATTTAGCTCACCAGACTAAGACCCCAAGGATGACTCTATGTGGATCTGTTGTCCCGCTTATTAAAGTTTATCCAAAAAGAAAAAATCCAGGATTCTCAAATGCTGAGACAACTCTGGAAGTGGGGCATCTTTTTGCCAATGAGCAGCATAAGTGGGGTAATCACTACTTCCTGCTATGCTGACGTCTCCCCTGGCTGTGGCTCCTGACATGTCCAAAGAGGAAGAGTCCTGGGCTGCTGACCCAACACAGTATGAAGATTGCTTACTGATCCAAATGTCCATTTTATTGCATGTTTGTTTACTTTTTGTTAGATGTAATGTAAGGCTCTTTATCATATCCATTCCCTCTGACATTATTTTGAGTTAATTGAGATTTTTTAAGCGTTAGCCTGGGGAAGGTAAGTCTTTATCTTCCTTTAGACATTTTAAATTAAAAACCTAAGTAAACCAACTGTGTTTCTCAGGTATGAGCTGAAGGTGCAGGCAGGGTGGGTGGGCTCCGAAGAGATCCCCCACCACCATGATGCGGCCAGGGGCGGGCTCCTGCCACTCAGTGCTCCCAGGGCTGTGATTATTGGGATGGCCCTGGTCTCTGTCCCGGGTTTATGAGGCTGTTGAAAGAGGACACTGCTCTTTTACCTTGACTGAGAGACCCTTGTCGTGCATAAAATGCTCAAGGGTCCCTGCTCTGCAGCACATAGGGCTTAGCATGTCACAGTCACATCTGTTGTACCTGAGAAACATTTTTTAAATATAATAATTAAAACAGAAAAAAAAATCTTTTTAAAGAAAAAGCTACTGGCCTAAATAAGGTATATAGTTAAGTATTTAGTTTTAAGTTATAATAAGATGCTAAGTGTAGTCATAAGTTACCTGAGGGTGTGTCTGAAGGGAAGGGGCCTGGGATCCGTGCGTCCCCCTGAACCAGACCTCGGTTTGTCTAGGTGGAGGTTAAACGGGCTGAGCCTCGCGACAGTAAAAGTCAAGTGCCTGGACAGCCAGGGGCCAGCCAGTGGGGGAGCCGCGTCATGCCCAGTGCTGCCAATGGCTGGGCAGGCCAGCCCCCTCCTACGTGGCAGCAAGGATATGGCCCACAAGGTAAGATTCTTCCCGGGACAAGCTACTGCACCCACTTTTCCAGACTTAGTGCAGAGGTGGGGCTCCCTACTCAACGGGGCCCTGGGTTCCGCCTTGTCACCAGGTCCCTCTCAAGAGTGGTGTGGTCCTTGGTGGTATGTTTGGGCCCCGGCCAAGTCCATGTTTGGGGTTTGGGCCAGCAGGGCTGCAGTGAGCATCCTTGCCCTTGCGGTCTGGGGTGGTTTACTTAGGTTCTTTCACCGACAGGTCAGGATAACCTGGTGGGTTTTGAGACTCTGAGGGTGAGCAAGTGAGGTTTTTGCCTGGCTAGGAGAGTCCTGCTTCTTTGGTTCTTTGGGTCTTTTCTGTTCTCCAGGTTTTAGGCTGGCATCAGCTGGGCTGTTGGGTCCTCTGTGTGGGGTGCAGAGAGTGGTTAAGGACAGCCTGGCAGGATGGTTGGAGAGGGGGGCCCTGGGATGGGATCTGGGAACCTCCATCCTTGTTGGAACCCAAATAAGCAGCAGCGTCCAGAGAGGAGCGGATGAAAGCCAAGTGGGCCTGTCTGTACCCAGGGCCTCCAACGCCCCTGATATTGCAGAGCTGTCCACACAGGTCAAGGCTTTATCCCTGCTCTCCAGAGCTGTCGTTTTTAAAACCTCCATCTATTGCAAAATGAAACACCTCCAGTAAACTAATTCCAGACACTCATCCACCAGCAGGTGAAGGACCCATGCTTGGCCGGTAGTCAGGCCTGAGATGCCACACCTGCACCTGAGTCTGATCTGTGGGCGTTCCCTCCATCCCTTTTGACGGTTCTGTTTAAGAGCCAGGGCCATTGACCCAGTGGCTTTTCTCTGAATCCTCCCCTGTGGAAGAGGACATGGACAGCAACACCTGGTGTTCTTGGGATCACAGGGCATGTCGAGAGGGGCTCCAGGAGAGTTCCACCAGTGATGGCAATCGTGCTATGAGAGTAGGAGGGCAGGGCGGTGCTTGGTGTCCAGTTGGTGACATTGGCCTAACACAGCACCAATCCCCATCTTTGTTTTCTGATTTAGGAATGTGGGTGCCAGCAGGACAGGCAATTGGTAAGTCTTTGTTCGGGAAACGGGGAGATGACAAAATCTGAAGTGCAGTGGGCCCCTGGCAGGCCTGGGTCTGGGCAGGTGGGGGTAGTGTGTGCCATGCTCTCCCTCACCCTGTATCCTGTGTTCCAGGTGGCTACGGACCGCCCCCTGCGGGAAGAGGAGCTCCCCCCCCACCCCCGCCATTCACCTCTTACATTGTGTCTACTCCTCCTGGAGGGTTCCCTCCTCCACAGGGCTTCCCACAGGGCTACGGCGCCCCCCCACAATTCAGTAAGTCCTGGGGCCATGGGTGGTCTTTTCAGCACACCTTTTATAGACTGCCTAGAGCTCGCACTGGGGGTGTAGTCGGAAGCCTGTCGTGGTTCCTCTGCCTGGAGGAAAAGGATGGGCTGGCCTTGTGGACTCCATATTTGTTGACTTCGGCCTCCTTATGGGCCAGCCGCTCGAGTTGTAACAGCACGAATACCTTGTTCTTCCTCATGGCCATGCCTCGAACGGGCCTCTCGACCTAATCGCTGTGATTCACAATTGAGGGGCTTCAGGTCTTGATTCATTTTCCTCTGTGCTTTACTTTGTGGTTGAAGATCTGAGTGTCGAGCATCCAACTCACTGGGAAGGTTAGGGTTCTCCTCTGACCTCAGTAGCCTCAGAACAAAAGGGCACAGCCTAGCCTGGCTGGAGCGGCTTGGTGGATTGTCATCCTGTGCACCGAAAGGCAGCTGGTTCGATTCCCGGTTAGAACACATACCTGGGTTAGGGATTTGATGCCTGGTTGGGTTGCATTCAGACGAAAACTGATTGATGTTTCTCACATCAATACTCTCTCCCCCTCTCTAGGAGCTGGGTTCCATAGTAAGGAGGAACCCCTCACATAACTCAGATGGCCACATACCATTTCACCAACATAAAGGGTCCTACAGTCTTTTTACTAATAAGTCCTTGGGGTCCAGGTGTGTCATTCTTGGGGCAGTGTGGACCACATTGGTAGGCTCAGTGACTACAAGTGGTCCGTGGCCGAGGACTGGGCAATTCAGTTCTGTGGCCTGGAGCAGGGCCTCATGATGGATGACATTGCCTTGTGGCTCTTCAGAGAAAAGGTGTGTCTGCTTTAACAGGACAAGAGGTGGATAGAAACTTCATCTGCAGCCTGAGGATGAAACATGGATTGGGTGTGTCTTTTGTCTTCTCAAAGCACATGGGTTGGACTGTGTTGGAGGGTTGACTTCTGTCCTTCTAATGAGCATTCCCGAGCAGTGAATTACCAGCCAGCACCTACCACAGGCACCTAGTTCCTGGGCCTGCTTCAGCTCCCGCTATCCCAACTGCCCACAGTTTTCATGCCGGTCTCTTACCCTTCATCCTCAGGGCCTGGCCGCACATGTGTTTCAGATCGAAATCCTGTGAAGGCTCCTGGTGTCTGGGCCGTGGGTAAGCATGGTGTCTGTTTTTCTGTCCTGTTTGCAGGTTTTGGCTATGGGCCTCCACCTCCACCGCCAGATCAGTTTGCGCCACCAGGGGTCCCCCCTCCACCTGCCACTCCTGGGGCAGCACCTCTGGCCTTCCCGCCGCCTCCCTCTCAGGCTGCCCCGGATATGAGCAAGCCCCCAACGGCACAGCCAGACTTCCCCTACAGTCAGTATGGTGAGTGGCCATGCCTCCCCCTGACTTCCTCCCTCACAGGCGGATTTCCCACCAGTGTTTTCTGGGTCGGGTGGTCTGAGGTGTGGGAGTTGTTGGAGAGTTCACGTGACCTAGGATCAAGCAAGCATCAAGTGGGATTTTGGTTGCTTGGGTTTTTGCCAGGGCGCTAATCATAGAAAAGCATGGATTGCACAGCAGGTGATCCCGGGCCTATGGGTTTGGAAAACAGGCTATAACTGGGCCCCTAAGAGGATGGTGCAAGGGCTGCAATTGCTGTTTGGCTGAGGACATACCCTGCAGGCCTGTCCCTTCGGTGCCTCGGTTATCCGAGTGCAGAGCGCAGGCAAGAGTGTCAGCTGGGTGGTCTTGCTCTGGTCTGGGGCAGGTACTGGCTTTGGCGTTGGCTTTGTGCTTCACTTGAGGGGCTAGTCGTGGAGTAGGTGCTTCTGAATCGGGTCTGCAAGGTGACAGCTGAGTGGGGGAACTCTTGTGAGGACAGGGTGTGGCCTTGGGTCTCTCCCCACACTGGGGTCAGTCCCCTGCCTGCCATGAGGGGCCAGGGCCTTCAGGTCTCCTGTGAGAGTTTCAGCCCCTGGTTTTCCATGTTATGGTGTGAACTGTGTGTCATCCAAGACCACAATATCTACAAGTCGGTCCACTCTTACCCTCTAATGCAGTCCCGCCAGCTGACCAGATGCCCCCCAGCACCCCTGCATTGTACACTCTTGTTCCCTTCGGGGCCTTGCAGGGCTGTGGTCACTGAGTACATGGGTTCTCGACCCTGCCTGGAACAGGACGTGTTGGCGACAGACATGTGAGCGGCCCTGGGTGGGGGTGTACATGATCTCGAGTGTGTCCCCTCCCTACCACCCTGGGGTAGTCACCCTGGTCTCGTCTCTCGCCAGGCCTGGGTACCTATTCTCAAGACCCGGCGGGCTTCGGGCCCATACTTTGTTTACACTCTTATGGTCAGGCTGAGCAGTGATATGGCCTAGGTAGGTGGCGCCTCCTCATGCACGGTCCTCACCTGCCTGCACCCGGGCACCGGACGTTGCCTCCTCTGCTGTCCCGGGCGGGGTGGAACCACACTGCCCTCTGGGACACAGCCCAGGAGCTCTGCCTCCGAGTGTGTCCCCAATTGGGAATCCGGGGGCCCTGGGATGGCCTTCATCCAAAGTGTGTGGTCCGGGTGGGCAGGGAGCGAGGACAGTGCTGCCCCTCATTCCAGAAGTGTCTTCATACCCACCAAGGCCAGTAGTGCAGGGTCAGGGTCCTTTTTAGAGAGGGACCTGCCCCACTCAGATGGGCTCTGCAGGTGCAGCCAACTAGAGTCATTGAAGCCTAATGGTCCGCATGTAGTCCCTGCCCACTCCCATGTATGGAAGCCTCCAGGTTGGGTCAACTCTGGAGGGAGGACCGTCTGGGGCCTGAGGTGCATCTGGAGGGAGGCTAGGGCAGATTAGATGTTTCCTTCAATCCTGAAAGTCATGCCTGAGCTCACCCTGCATTGTACTTGAAAACAGACTTTCTAGGAACCCAAGGTCCGCGGAGCTGGTCCAGGTGATTGATATGTGTCTCCAAGCCCAAGGGTCTCTCCTGACCCTCAGCTCTGCCACCAGGGCTCCTGCCCTAAGTCTTTGGGGACAAGTGAGGGTTGGTCAGAATCAGACAGGACAGACCGTGGGTCCACAAGGTCTCACAGACTCTTTTATTTCTGTGCGGAGACAGGGTCCTGCTAGGGTTTGAGGGTGGGCTTTTTCTGGAGACACGTGCTCCTGGGGGCCCAGTGATGTCAGGTGGGAGCGGGACCCTGGGTCCTGTTGGTGGGACCAGCTCCCCCGGCCACTCATTGCACTCTTTCGCCGCAGGTTATGGACAGGACTTGGCCGGCTTTGGGCAGGGTTTCTCAGACCCCAGCCAGCAGCCCCCCTCCTATGGGGGCCCCTCAGTGCCAGGCTCCGGGGGCCCCCCTGCTGGTGGAAGTGGCTTCGGACGAGGTCAGAACCACAATGTTCAAGGATTCCACCCCTACCGACGCTAGCTAGCTGGTGCCACGCAGGCGGCTAGATGGCTGAGACCCAGGATTCGAAACTTGTGAACTCGTGACAATCACAAACTTGGCAGAAAAACCGCGATTCAACCTTGGGGGGAGGGGCAGACGTGAGGCTTTTGGAGGCGGCTGTGGGTGTCTGAACTGAAGTTTTTAAATATATTTCTTTCTCTAACCCATCAGCACAATAAAAAAAAAGTCACTGGTTCAACAACAGGGTTTTAAAAAGTCTTCAGCTTTAATTCAAAACTTCAGGTTTCTTTTTCTTCCTTTTTTTTTTTTTTTTTTGAAATTATTTTCCTGAGCCTTTTGTTTTACCGTAGATTGTAAACTTTTATGTTAAAGAAAAAAATATACATTTACAAATTGTGAGATTTTTAAGAGAAATTTTCTACAATGTATACTGGCTTATTTTTTAATTTAAAACAGGGTTTCTGTCGGCACTGGTGGAAGTGAGGGGCATTTTTGGTCCCCGTACTCCTGGCTTTGAGGGTTGGGACTCATTGGTCCAGAAACTCTGGAGCTTAAAAAAGCAGTCTACTGAGTGTGTTTCGTTTTTGTTTATTCCTTGCTTTTGTCGATTGATCTGCCTGGCGGTGTCTGCAAGTGCACCGTGGGGGCTGCACCCGCCTGGCTCGGCTGGCAACCACCCCGCGTCCAACTGCATCAAGGACCAGGAGGTCTTGTCAGCCTACTTCCCGCGCATGTGGCTTCAGGGCGTCCCCACTGACCAGTTTGACCCTGGTTTGAATAAAGAGAAGTGCGTTTGGATTAGAACCCATGTTGTGTCATTTGTTCCCTCCCTGCAGAACCCCGCCCACAGGAGAACCCGCATCTACCCTGGCTCCTCCGTGGTCTTGCAGTGACTTGAGGCCTGCTTCAGGGCAGGGCCTGGCCCCAACCTTGGTGGGTCTAGGAGTCTTTGGGTTCTGGCAGATGTGGGTTTTAGGATGTTTAGGCTGGGGCCCGGTGAGAGCTGCAGTGCCAGCATGAGGTTCTGGAATTCATAGCCACTCGCTGGGTGCCAAGGAAAAGGCATACAGACAGATCTGGCTGGGGATTGGCCAGACCTCCCCAGTCCCTCTGGGAGTGATACCTGGACTGTGCCCTTGGGAAGGACACTCAGCCTTTGCACAAATTGGGCTGTTGACATGGGTGATGTGGGCATTGGGGCATTCAGTCAGGGCCCTGGGATGAAGCATGCTGGCTGGGACACTTATTAGGGCCCAAGAGGCAGGGCTGGGCCAGGGAGTAGGGCAGCTTGCTCCCAGCCCTTGGGCCAAGTCCACATGGATCCTAGAGATGAGTGGGAGAGTGGGTAGGAGGCTAAGGGGAGCTGAGAGCCCTGGGGCCAGGAAGTTGGAATGGGATCTGATATCCCACAAGGGCTACCCCCTCCTGTTGGACACATATAGGCCTGGCCTGCAAAGTCCTTCCAGGCTCCGATATTTTGGACTACATTTTCTTGACTGTCCCTCATCCCAGATGCTCAGGACTTTGACATTCAATGAAGCTCCCATTTGCAACCCTGAGAAGGGAGGTGAGTCAGAGCTTGCAGGCTGGACTCCCTTTTCGGAGGCTGGTCTGGCCTCTTGGAGAGGTGGGGACAGGTCCTGGGTCACAGGAGTCTGGCCCCTGGGGAAGAGCTGTGACCAGTTGTTCTGGGTGTGTGGCTCTCCTGTAGCCACTGAGCCATCACCACAAACTGGCTTAAAACAACAATGTTTATTCTTTCACAGTTTAGAGATCAGGAGTCTGACATGGTCTCAAAGTATGTCATTGGGGGCCATTATTTTGTCATTTTAAAGATCACAGACAAGATTTTAAAATATAAAAAACAGAGTCATCCAGAATGGTTTGATGCCTCCAATGTGCCAGGCTTGAGATAAACTAATTAACAGAACAGCCATAACCCTCCCCCACACAGTTGAGTGGCTCAGCCCAGGAACCTTCACTGTGATCTCCAAAACCCCTCTGGGTGGTAGCCTTCCCTGTTCCCTCTGGAGCTGCTGCCACCAAGGTTTACAGAAGCAGCAGGAAGGAACAGGATCACACCGTGGTCATCACAGCTAATAAACTTTCGCTCCTTTTATTAGTGAAATTAATTGGCAAAATAAATTTTTTAATTTTAGGTCTCCGGCTAAGGGCATTGTGCAAACAGGGATTTCCAGCCAGTAGGCTGCTCTCAGGAGCCCGTGCCACACCCTAAGGAACACATCCCGAGTCCCCAAATGATGTATTCCCTTGGGGACAGGAAGGGACACCCCTCCTTGGGGTGGAGTTTCATTGGCTCTTCTCCCAGGATTGTGGAAATGGCTGGGGAGATTCTCAGCTTCCTTGGAGACTTTCCTCCAGGCCAGCCCAGCTCCCCACAGAGCCACTGGTGTCAGCCACGCCCTATGCAACAAGCTAGAGTGGAGGCAGGAGGGGATGGGAGGCTCTGCTTCTCTTGCCTTAGTAGCACCCAGGTCATCCCAAACCCCAGGACCTTTGCACACCTGCTCCCTCTTCCAGGAAGGCACCCTCTCAGCGGGGCTGGGAGCCAGTTTGCATTTATGTTACTGATATGCTTGGGCTGTCCTCAGCCATTTCACTGTGTTTTCTGTTATGTGTCTTTTTTATCTTTTATGCCTCCTGGTGTTTTGTTTTTCTTTTTCTTTTTTTTGCAGCCAAAATACTAGAGTATTTTCTAGTGTAGCATTTTAGTCTTTTTATTGACTTTTTTCATTATATATATTTTTGGTGATTTTCTTAGAGGGTCCTCTAAGAGCTTGCCGTATACATATGTTATTTTTTGTGTGTGTGTGTGTGAGCACAACCAGCTTTATTTCATTGCAAGTGATGTTACCTATGTACACTTTTTTTTTCTCTTTCAAGTTAACTGCTGAAATTGCCCTTAAAGAGACCACATTGTAAAATGTATTTAATTACTAATTTATTAAATTTTCCTGTCAATTGACACATTCTATATGGAGCCTTTCAAGGATGTTTTGAGAGTTTATTTACAATCACTGAAAGCAGGTGGTTCTGTAAAACTTACAGGTAATTGTAGACTCCTTAAACTCACAACATATATATATTTCAACATTTAAACAGAAGCCCATTTTCTTCCAAAGTAATTTTCTCCCACTTTCTCATAAAAATATAAGAAAGACCACTGAGCTGTCAAGAAAGGGCAAAGGAAAAACACCTTTTGGGTGAAGTGGGCAGCATGTTGTGTTGCTTTGCTTCAATCGGTGGTGTGACAAGGTAAAAATATATATATATGAAAGACAACATTCATAGTTTTAAAAACTAATATTATATTGAACCCAAATCAAGGTTTCTTTACAAATGATGTATTTTTCCAAAAAGTTTAAAAGACATCACAGAATAATCTGATGTGAAAGTAAATACTCTTACCACAGCAGAGTAATTTAAGAAATACTGTGCAGTATGTTAACACACCATATTTACATAGTACATTGTTGTATATGTGTGTGTTTTTCTACACACGTTTCTGTTTATTATGGCAAAGGTGAAAACGCCACCTCCACAACAGCAACCGGTAAAATTTATCCCAGAAATAACTGGGTACAAAACAGGTCTGTTTCAGAAAAAAAAGGAAAAGAAAAATCTTTATGAGTTTTAAATCCTATTTCAAAACAAGAAACAACTCCATCATTGGTCACAGGGCCAGACGGAGACAACACCTAGGTCTAGCTCCACGCACCGAGCCGCCGGTGCTGTAACTCGTGTCCATCCTCGCGTGGTAAGCATCCAGCTGGGCGTCCGACTCCTCCGCGGAGATCTGCTGCTCTCGGCTCCCGCGCGGTGCCCCTGCCTCTGCCCCGGGCTGCCTGCCCGGGCTCCTCTCCGAGGGCCGCCGCCAAGGCCTCCAGACCCTCGGTTCCTAGTCGCCCCGCTGTGTTGACACCGCGCTGCGTGCTGGGATGTGACCAGCTGGACGTTCACGGGGCGGCCATCCGAGGGGCCGTTGTACTGTTTCATAGCGTTCAGGGCGTCCGCCGGCCTTCGGAGTCCCACATCCAGCAAAGAGTTCCTGGGTGTCGGCGTCGGACACTCCGAAATCCCGGTTGGACACCCGCAGTTTCCCACCCGTCTCCGCGCCGGCGCCACCGCCAAGGCCGCTGTCGAAAAGGTCCTGTTGCCACTTGTCGGGAAGTTGTTTCGGCCGGTTGTAGGGCGCCGGCTGGTTCCTGCCTCCGCCAGTTCGCCCGGTTCCGGATGGGCCTGCGACCCAGCTCACTGTGCAGCGCCTGCTCTTCGCCACCGCGGCCTCCCTGGGAGCCGGCCCCGCCGCCGCTGGCTCCGGTTCAGCTTAATGATGTTGTCCAGAGACATGCCCGTTTTGTCGGCCAAGGCAGGCGCGGAGTTCGCCGTGTTTTTGTTTTTTAAAATATATTTTTATTGATTTCTGAGAGGAAGGTGGGGGAAAGAGAAACATCAACGATGAGAATCATTGATTGGCTGCCTCCTGCAGGCCCCACGCTGGGGACTGAGCCTGCTCTGGAATCAAACCGTGACCTGGTTCAGAGGTCAATTCTCAACCACTGAACCACGCTGGCTGGGCTGGCTGCTTTTGAATTGTAGCAAAATGCATATAAAACTTGCCATTTTTAATCATTTTTCAGTGCACAACTCAGTGGCATTAAGTACCTTCACATTGTTGTGCATCCATTCCCACCATCTCCAGGACTTACTCATTTTCCAGAACTGAAACTCTGTCCACCGTAAGCACTAACTCCTTGCCCTGGCTAGTGTGGCTTGCTTAGTTGGAGCATTGTCCTGTGCACCAAAAGGTCAAGGGTTTGATTCCCGGTCAGGGCATTGTGGGTTCAAGGTTGGGGAGCATACGGGAGGCCACTGATAAATGTTTCACACATCAATACTTTTTTCTGTCTCTCCCTCTCTAAAACCAATGAAAAACATCCTCGGATGAGGATTAAAAAAACAAAACGAAACACTAATTCTTCCCCACCCTCCCCCAGCCCTGGCTCCCACCATTCTGCTTTTTCTTTTTTCTTTCTTTCTCATGTAATTAAGAACAGCAGGTTTACTTTGTCCCGACCTCATGATGATTGGTGACGAGAGACAGACAAGGGACTACTTTCTTTCTTCTTCTTTTTTTTTTTTTTTGTTAATCTTAACCCAAGGATATATTTCCATTGATTTTAGAGAGAGTGGAAAGGAGAGGGAAAGACTGAGAGAAACATTGATGTGAGAGAGATTGAATTGGTTGCCTTCTGCATACACCCAGACCAGAGCCCAGGGACCTGCAACCAAGGTCTATGCCGTTTAAGAACCCATTGTGGCCCTCGGGCCAAAAAGTTTGCCCACCCCTGGCTATGCGCTTGACCAGAATCAAACCAGGGACCCTTCAGTCCGCAGGCCGACTCTATCCACTGAGCAAAGCCAGCCAGGGTTGCTTTTTTTTTTTTCCTTCAGTTTTTTTAATTTCAAGAAAAACAATCTTAAATATAATGTTACATGCAATAAACACCAATTCAAGAAAAATGATCTTACATATAATAATTTTACCTACAATAAACATTAATATTTTAGAATAGCCCTAACTGGTTTGGCTCAGTGGATAGGGTGTCAGCCTGCGGACTGAAGGGTCCCAGGTTTGATTCCAGGCAAGGGCATGTACCTTGATTTCCGCACTTTCATCCTGTGTGTGTCTTTTGTTTTGGGGTGGGTCTCTTGTAGACAGACAGCATGTAGTTGGGTCATGTCTTTTTGTGGTTTTTTTTGTTGTTGTTGTTGTTTAATATATTTTATTGATTTCTTACAGAGAGGAAGGAGAGGGATAGAGAGTTAGAAACGTTGATGAGAGAGAAACATCAATCAGCTGCCTCCTGCACACCCGCACTAGGGATGTGCCCGCAACCAAGGTACATGCCCTTGACCGGAATCGAACCTGGGACCCTTCAGTCCGTAGGCCGACACTCTATCCACTGAGCCGCACCGATCAGGGCATGGGTCATGTTTTTATATCCATTCAGCTACCCTACACCTTTTGATTGGAGCATTTAATCCATTTACATTTAGGGTTATTATTGAGAGTTACTTATAGCCATTTTAATTCTGTATGGGTAGGTTTCTCTCTCTGTTTTTTCTTCCCAGCAATCTCTTTAGCATTTCTTGTAATGCTGGCTTGATGGTGATTAACTCTTTAGCCTTTTTTTGTCTGGGAAGTGTTTTCTAATCCACTCTTCTGCTGATGGGCACTTAGGCTGTTTCCAAATCTTAGCTATGGTTAATTGTGCTGCTATGAACATAGGGGTGATATTTGACTATTTTGAATGATAGTCTTGCTGGATATAGTCATCCCGTCTCAGATCCTTGCTTTCCATTACCTTGAGTACTTCGTGCCATTCCCTTCTGACCTATAGAGTTTCTGATGAGAAATCAGGTGTCAGCCTTATGGGAACTCCTTTGTATGTAACAGTTTTCTCTTGCTACCTTTAAGATTCTCTTATTTTTTTAAAAAAAGATTCTCTCTTTGTCTTTAATTTTTTTAAAAATACATATTTTATTGACTTTCTATCCACTGAGCCAAACCAGTTACGGGCTGTCTTTAATTTTTGACATTTTAATTATGATGTGTCTGGGCATGGGTCTGTTTGGGTTCTTCTTGTTTGGGGTTCTCTGTGCCTTCTGAACTTGTGTGACTTTTCCTTTTCCAGGTTAGGGAAGTTTTCTACCATTATTTCTTCAAACACCTTCTCTATTCCTTTCTCCCTTTCTGCCTCATCTGGCACACCTACTGTTCTAATATTGTTACGTTTTCACATTAACAGCTCCCTTAAGCTGTCCTCCTGTTTTTTTAATTGTTTTTTCTTTTTGGTGCTCTAATTGAGTGATATTTTCAACTCTGTCTTCTAAGTCACAGATTCAATCCTCAGCTTCCCCTAATCTGCTGTGTATTCCTTCCAATGTGTTCTTTATTTGTGTTATGTCATTCTTTATCACAGACTGTTCTTTTTTCAGTTACTATATCTTTTTTCATACTGTTGAGCATTTTTAACATCATTACTCTGAACTCTGTTTCAGATAAATTTCTTATCTCTGCTTAATTTATCTCTTCTGGAGAATTCACTAGTTCTTTCATTTGGGGGTTGTTTCTTTGTTTCCTCATTTTGGTTGTCTGTTTGGGTTGGTGACTGTTTTACGTAGATCCTCTATACCAGCAGTCACCAACCTTTCATACCTCACGGACCAGCAGTGGTCCCGGACCACCAGTTAGCAACCGCTGCTCTATACCTCTCAATCTCTAGTGCAGGACAGTATTAAAGGCTGTTTCTGACTAATTGGATCAGGCAAAGACTCAAAGCCTCCAGAGACCGCCTCTGTCCACAGACTAACACAGTGGTTCTCAACCTTCCTAATGCCGCAACCCTTTAATACAGTTCCTCATGTTGTGGTGACCCCCAACCATAAAATTATTTTTGTTGCTACTTCATAACTGTAATTTTGCTACTGTTATGAATTGTAATGTAAATATCTGATATGCAGGATGTATTTTCATTGTTATAAATTGAACATAATTAAAGCATAGTGATTAATCACAAAAACAATATGTAATTATATATGTGTTTTCCGATGGTCTTAGGCGACCCCTGTGAAAAGGTCGTTCCACCCCCAAAGGGGTCGCGATCCACAGGTTGAGAACCACTGGACTAACAGGATTCCAACTTGAATTGCTCCCAGCTAGGCAATGGCCCTCAGGTGTGAGGAGAGTTTTTTTAACAGGGTGGGGCAGTTGCTTCTGCCTGGAGGCTAATTGTTACTTTTAATCTCTTAAGTGGCCTCAGGACAAGGTGTTTCCAATAGGGTGTGTCAGACTGTCTTTCCCCCAAGGCAAGGCCGAGAGGTCTATGTGGGAAAGATGTCCACCGCTGTGTGGGGGAATTACTCAGCCCAGAAAACTTGGGGTGTCTGCCTTCTGAGCTCTATCTCCCAAGTCCCCAGTCCTGGGTTCTGCTCTCACAGCTCCAGTCCACTTCACCCTCCCTCTGCCAGAGCACAAGGTGGGTGGCTCCACAGGGAATTTTTTTGTGTTGGCCCTTCAAGAGGGTGCCCGAACTTTCATCTGCCACTCCCTGGTAGATAGCACCCCACTGCTTTTACAGTTAGATGCTATGTGGGTACCCTCTTCAGTTTGGTGCTCTCTACTGGGGAGCCCAGCTTCGGGATTAGATCTCAGAGTTCTCAGTGGCACCCTCCCCCCACCCCCCCAGCTGAGATATCTCTCCTGGTCTTCAGTTGCCATCTGTGGGTGCCCCACCAGTCCTTTAGCGCCTCCGCCCCTCCTACCAGTCTCTATGCGGTCTCCACCTTCAGTCCTTGGGTAACAGGGTTCTCTCCTGTGAGTTTTCCATTGATTATTCAGGAAGCCTTTCCATATTTCAGTTATAATTCCAGCTTGTTCCTGGGAGCATGTCCATGCAGCATCCTCCTACTCTGCCGCAATTTTTTTTCAGGGTTGCTTTCTTTTTCTATAAATCTGACTCCTTTAATGACCTCTTATGAGTAGAGTCACACATATTTGTCCTTTTGTATCTGGCTTGTCTCACTGAGCATAATGTTCATCCACATTGTAGCAGGTGTAAATTTCCTTCATTTTAAAGGCTGAATATAAAAAATATAAATAAGTAAAGGCTGAATAGTATTCCAGTGTATAGATGCACCACATTTTGCTTATCCACTCATCTTTCCATGGACACTTGGGTTGTTTTCACCTCTTGACCACTGTGAATCATGTGTTCTAAACATGGGTGTGCAAATGTGGTTAAATAATTACTTTCAGTTCTTCGGAGTATACACCCTGAAGTGAGATTGCTGGGTCCTATGGTACCATATACATCTTAATATACAAGAATCACCTTCAGATGGACACTAATTACCTGGCCTAGTAGCTCAGTTGGTAAGAGTGTCAATATGCCAAGGTTGTGGGTTTAATCCCCAGTCAGGGCATACACAGGAATCAACCAATGAATGCATAAGTGAGTGGAACAACAAATCAGTGTTTCTCCCTTTTTTCTCTCTAATCTATGAAAAAACAACAGTATTCCTATTTTGCCTAGTCCCTTGTTCCGTTTTTTGCTATTACTGTTATACTTATTATATCAATTTATGTTACAAACCTAGCAGTGCATTGTTATATAGTTGTTACTTATATAATTTTGTCTATTAAAGGCTGACTGGTTCTTATCAGGGATGCCTTTTTCTGACCATGTTAGAAGCCGTTGTCCCACCCCTCCTGGACTTTCCTCCTGGCTCTGGTCTGTATTATCGTGTCCCTTATGGGGACTACCTCCCATTCTGCAACAACAGCTCGGTTATCAGAGAAACTGGGGTGTCCTCTTCCCTCTGGATACTGGAGGTGGGGTCCTTATGATATCTCAAGAAAAATAATTTTCTGAAACTTCAACAGGAGGATGAGTGATTTTTATTTGTGTGGAATTACATCCATGGGTTTCCAAAGTCCCATTCCAGTCATTGAAGAAGTGTAGCTGGAGTTTCAGTAGAGCTAGAAGCAAAGCCAGCGTCCAGAATTGTTGCCCCATGTTGCAGTCAGATCCAGTTCAGCATGAGGCTAGTTGCAGTTGATGAATCATTGTTGGGGTCCACATGTTGGTGACATGCTCCAGGAGAGCACATCGGGAGCAATAAGAGTCCCAAGAGCATAGGAGGAACCAAGAGCACAGAGCACAAGGGTGAACTCCTTTGTTTAGAAAATGAAGTATCCCAAATTTCATGCCCTTGCATTGGCCACGCCCATTCTGACCAATGATGACCTGTTCCCAGGTGTAACTGACAGGTACCTTCCTGATGTCACCCCAACTTTACTGGGCATACATCTATTCTCAATGTCCAGTCCCTTCCCAGAGATCTGCAGGGAATAGACTGGTGGCTCCCTGGGGAGTCTAAAGCTTTAGTTTCCTGGTGAAGCTGCCCAAATGACATGCCTATAATATTTGGCCTTCCCTTTACTCCTTTCCTGTTATTAATAACTAGCTAATTACAACAGTATCAGCTCCATCATGGAACTCTGGACTGAAACCAGACAGCACCGACCGCAAACAGCAGGTGCTCCATTAACACTTGTTAGTTGGGTTCCATTAATGGAGATTATAGAGCACAAATATGAGGCTTGAAAGGAGCAGTGACTTTCAGGAAGTTGCCCAAACTCTAGGCGGCTGGCCCCAACCTGGGGATGGATTCCGAGTCCTTAACAAAAGCTTTTGCTCCCCTAGCTGGTTTGGCTCTGTGGATAGAGCGAGCATCGACCTGGGGACTGAAGGGTTCTGGGTTCCATTCCGGTCAAGGGCACATGCCCCGGTTTTGGGCTCGATCCCCAGTAGGGGGCGTGCAGGAGGCAACCGATCAGTGATTCTCATCATTGATGTTTCTCTATCTCTCCTTTCCTCTCTGAAATCAATAAAAATATATTTTTTAAAAAGCATTTTCTTAAAAGAAAACAAAAACCTTTTGCCCTCATAGCCTGCGCTCTACCCTCCGGACAGCAGAGGGCGCACAGCCTCCTCCAGGAGCTGAAGCGCTTGCGCACGCAGCGTCAAGGGGCGGGGCCATGAGCGAACTGGAAATAATTGCGCAGACGCCGAGTAGGTTGGCCTTTCCGAGGAACCAAGATGGTAAGTGTTGGGACTTCGTGCGTTTGTGCGGGCCTATCCGGCGCCATCCTGGCTCTGGCTGCTCCTTGGAGGCCGGGGTCAGGCCGTACAGCTGAGACACGTTCCTCCAGTCCTCCGGAGCCGCCGGATGTGGGGGCGCAGTGCTTGGGGAGTCGTGACCACCGGGGCGGGAGAGGCCTGTATATGCTCTCCTGTCTCAGCCAAATCCCTGTAGCCCCCCGCGCCCTCGGACGGGCCCGAGGTGGTGTGTCCCCACGGACTTTTCTACCGGCGCTGCCGCGCGTTTTTCGGCACGACTTTTGCGCCTGGTGACTCGCTGTAGCCGTGGGGTTGGGAGGTGGGTCTCGGGCTCCCGCTCACCCTTGTCTCGGGCCTGCGCAGGCGGAAGTGGAGCAGAAGAAGAAGCGGACCTTCCGCAAGTTCACCTACCGCGGCGTGGATCTCGATCAACTGCTTGACATGTCTTAGTAAGTGTCGGCCGCATCGGGAGGGATGGCGGCGGGAGGGGGTCCCAGGGGGCTAGGAGCTGCAGCCTGACTTGCTGACGCGGCCTTAGGTCGGTGTAGACGATGGGCTGCGGCTCTGAGGTTTGACATTAATAGAATGTTAACGTGCCCTGTTTGACATATTTTCATTCACTTGATAACGCAAATATCTGTAGCTCACAAGCCTTGTAACAAGGTCAGGCATCAGGCCCAGGTTTGGCTCCTGGATGGGAGTTTGCAACCCCAGGTCTAAGATTTGGTTAAAGCTGGAAGATTAAGTGGTCTGACTTGTGCTTCTTAAAACTCTTGCCCCCAGGGTCAGGGCGGGTTTGGGTCTGGGTCTCCGGACGGGAGCGAGGGAGGCTTTCTGACAGCCAGGGACCCTGAGTCTCCTGAAGGTGTGCCTGGGTCTAGGCGTGGAGGGTCCAGTTCCCGGGGACACAGAGCAGGCTGAGAATTTCTCAGGCTCGGCTCCTCACCTGGGTTCCTGAGGCCTCTAGGAGCACAGCCTTTAGTCCACAAAGTTCTGGCTGCACCGCCTCACCTGAGCAGCCTGTCCTTCCTCGGTTTCCTCATTTCTAGACGGTGCTGTGAAGGTTGTCCATTTTGCAGGATTCCTCTTGACTATTTGGGCTGTGAACATTGCTTTGGGGCACTATAGGGAACATTAGTGTTGGTGGGTGAAGGGTGGGGTATCCACCAGGGCTTAGGCCACACATTCTGTCCTGCCTGCCCCCCAGTGAGCAGTTGATGCAGCTGTATAGTGCCCGGCAGCGGCGGCGGCTAAACCGGGGCCTGCGAAGGAAGCAGCACTCGCTTCTGAAGCGCCTGCGCAAGGCCAAAAAGGAGGCGCCGCCCATGGAGAAGCCAGAGGTGGTGAAGACACACCTGCGGGACATGATCATCCTGCCGGAGATGGTGGGCAGCATGGTGGGCGTATACAATGGCAAGACCTTCAATCAGGTGGAAATCAAGGTGTGTGGTGGGACTGCGTTGCCTGGGTGGGCGTGGGCCTGTCCTCCCATGGCCACCTAACAGGTCCGTTCTTTGCCTTCCACAGCCTGAGATGATTGGCCACTACCTGGGTGAGTTCTCCATCACCTACAAGCCAGTGAAGCATGGCAGGCCTGGCATTGGAGCCACCCACTCCTCCCGCTTCATCCCTCTCAAGTAGTTAATAAAAAGCAGACTTACCTCAATAGAGTGCAACCCATTCTTCCAAGTGTCTGGGGCTCTGGGCAGTTTGTCAATCAATCATCCAGCGAGGGGGTTGGGCCTGGGCACAGTACTTGGAAGCTCAGGTCCAGCAAGACTTGTGTAGTGTGTAGAATGTTGGATAGTGAGGGTTCCTGGGTTTCCTGCTGTAAACACAGTGACAGCCACATGGATAGTGAGTGGGTCGGGGGCTCCTGTGACATGTCTGGGAATGTTCAGGGTCCTATGCTATCTTCCCTGTGCCCCTCCCCCTTGATCCTCCCAACCTAGATCTGCTGTTTTGGCTACCTGGCATCTCTTAAGTACCCATAGAGGTGGCCATTGCTGGACTGAATAGCATCTCTCCTCAGGTCCCCATCCCCTTCATAGGCCCCTCCCATGTCCTCCAGTCAAGGGGTGGGTGCCTACTTTTTAAAAAAATGTCTCTTGATTTCAGAGAGGAAGAGAGGGGGAGAGCCATTGATCGGCTGCCCCTGCACAGCCCACACTGGGGATCAACAGTGATCTGGTTCATAGGTTGACTATCAACCACTGAGCCACACAAGTTGGGCTAGGTTCCTATTTCAAGCACATGAACAAGAAGAGCCTTCTAATGACTTGAGCCTTCCCGCCCCTCCAATTTATACACCTGCCCAGTTTTTCTCAGTGCTCTTCACCCTCACCATGCTGCCTGTATCTGTCCCTCTTTTGGGACATGATTCTTTTTAAAAAAATTTTTTTAGAGAGGGGGAGAGAGAAAAACAATGATGAAATAGAATCATTGATTGGCTGCCTCCTGCATGCCCTCTTCTAGGGATTGAGCCCGCAACTCAGACATGTGCCCTTGACGGGAATTGAACCTGGGACCTTTCAATCCGCAGGCAGATGCTTTATTCACTGAACCAAACCAGGTGGACATGATGTTTCTGAGTGGCATCTGAAAGCCTTGCACAATGACCCCAGGACCCAAAGGCTTGAGCCATGGGCCTTGGGTTAAACCTTCCCATAGACCAGGGTGTCTGTCACCGCCTCCATAGGGTATGATGCAGAAGGGTCCTAAACACACTCGCTAAAGCAACCTGCTTGGATTCATTTCTTTTATGAGGGGGAGACATACACATGAAGCAGGAGAGGTGGCATGCCTCAGCAGTTGGATCCAGTGGTGATGGAATGGGAAAGTCCAGATGACACCTGGGTTTTGGCTTGAGCAAGTGGAAGGTTGGAATCACCCTTAGGGGACACTTTGTTAGGAACTGTGCTGCTATGTATGTGTACGTACATCTACCAGATCTTTCAGTTTTTTGCACTCTACCCAGAAGTGGGATTGTTGGGTCAAGTGGTGATTCCATGTTTAATTCTTTGAGGAACAGCCATTCTTTTTTCCATAGCACCTTCCCTACCAGTTGTTCATACGCTTCCAATTTCTCCACATCTTCATCAGAACTTGTTACTGTCTGTGTGTGTGTGTGTGGGGGGGAGGTTTGCTGTCTTTGTTTCGTGGTAGTAGCCTCAGGTGTGAAGTGGCTGACCTTTTTATTTACTGATTTCAGAGGAAGGGAGAAGTGAAAAGGAAGGAGGACCTGTGGAATACTTTCAACAGTAAAGATTTAAAAAAAGATTTATTTTGCTCTTCCACCCATTTATGAATTCATTGGTTGATTCTTGCGTGTTCTCTGACCAAAGATCTAATCCACAATCTTACTGCTCCAACCAACTGGTCTACCCAGTCGGGGTCCTAACATTTTGTCACCGAGAAAGCAGAACCCTGTACCTGCTTCAACCACGATCGACTGCTGGCCTATCTTGCTGCATCTCTATTCCTCCCTTGAATTATTTTTAAACATTTTCAAATGTGGAGAAGAGTTGAAGGATTTTGTGGTAAAAACTCAATATTTAGTTTGAGCAATATTTTTTACTGTATTACATATTTGGAAATCCATTCTTTCCTCTATGTAGCCATCAATCTGCATGGCTGCATTTAAAAATAATGTAAAATGTAAGGTTTGGGAGATGAGATAAACCAAGGAACATATGCATAGCCCATGGACACAGACAATAGGGTAGGGAAGAACGGGTGGGGGGTGGGTAGGGGTTGTGAAAGGGAGGGTGGAGGGGGAACATGGGAAATATCTATAATATAAAAAAAATATATATATATATATATATATATTTAGAAATAAAATATAATGTGGCCCTAGCCCACTGTGGCTCAGTTGGTTGAGTGTTGTCCCGTGAACTGAAAGGTCTGGGCACATACGCAGGTTGCATGTTCAGTCCCAGTTGGGGTGTGTAAGGGGGTAGCGGGGGAGACAACCAATCAGTGCTTCTGTCACATTGATGTTTCTCCCTCTCCTCTCTAAAGTCAATAAAAATAATTTTAAAAATAAGATAAAAATGACGTGCCCCTGGCCCTGAAGCTCACTTGGTTAGAGTGTCATCCTGATATGCCAAGGTTGCAGGTTTGATCCATGGTCAGGGCACATACAAGAGTAAACCAGTGAGTGCATAAATACGTGAAACAAAGCAATGTTTCTCCCTCTCTAAAATCAATAAATGAAAACTTAAAAAACCTTAGGGGCTCTCAGGTCACTTTCTCCCAAATACATTACTCCAGAAATATTTTAAAGCAAAATGCTAAACATCCATAAATACATGTGTGTTGCTAAACCAATGATTGCCAGCCATGGGTGATCCTGGGCTGTGTGGGGACATCTGTGATTGTCACGACTGGGGTGCTCTTTACATTGAGTGGACGGCAGGGAGGCTGCTCCATATCCCAGTGCCTAGGCCTCCCACAGTGGATGACCCAGCCCAGATGTCCACAGTGCAGGAAGGAGGGGGCACAGCATGGTCTAGGGCAGCAGTCGCCAACCTTTCGGACCTCACGGACTACCAGTGGTCCACAGACCACTGGTTGGCGACACTGGTCTAGAGTGAAGAACAGGTGACTGTCACTGTGTGTCTGGACATCCCCACCCTATTGGTAACAATCCACATGTCACTGCTCTGAGTGATCATGTGTGGATCTGAAACCAGGAAGCCTTGGCCATGGTCCCGCCACCTGCCCCTTGGTGGCCACAGATGTCCACACAGACCTGGAGCACGTCCTAAGATGCAGCCGTCGCTGAATTCCCTGAGGGAGCTGATCTCTTTGGAAAGACCCCTCCGGCTCCTGAGGGGGCCCACGTGTCAGGGCAGGGGCTGAGCTGGACCTGTAGTCAGGAACTCGACATTCATGAGATCCACTGAGTGGGAGCAGATTCAGGATGGGGGCAGCCGGCCTGGGAGAGTACCAGGATAGTTGGCTTCCTCTGTCTTCAGTGGTGAAGGGAGTCTTTGGGGACGTCTGTGACCAATGCTGGGAAAGCAAAAGGGCTTTGCAGGGGTTATGGGTCTGGGGGCTGGCTGGACATGCATGAATGTGTGGGTCCCTCCACTTATAATCTGAAGACTCCCACTCATAACCTGGGGCCCACACCTGTAACCCAGGATCCTTAGCAAAACCTGCAGGTTGATGAGGATGGAGAATGCAGGACAAGATTTTTCTCAAGGCTATCACAAGTATTTATACTCCTGCCTTGCCCTATGATTATTCCCATTTGTCATAGTTTACCTTCCCAGAGGTCAGGCTGCTGCTTTTAACCCAAAGTATTTTTTAAAATATTTTTTTATTGATTTCAGAGAGGAAGGGAGCGGGAAAGAGAGAGACACAAACATCAATGAGAGAGAATCATTGACCGACTGCCTCCTGCATGCACCCTATTGAGGATAGAGCCAGTAACTCAGGCATCTGACCAGGAATTGAACTGTGATCTCCTGGTTTATAGGTCAGTATTCAACCACTGAACCACACTGCCCAGGCTCAACCCAAAGCATTATTGCCCACTCTTTAATCTTTGCTTTTTGTGGCAATTCATAAAATAATAGTACATCTCATTACAAATGGCCTAATATTTGATGACGGTACTGTTAATCCCCCTTTAAGAGAAATAGAAGTGGGAAGTGAGAGGCCAAGAAGCCTCAACTGAGGATTTCTGCTGGGAAAAGGGCTGAGGCCAGCAAGAGGGTCCCAGGAGAGGCTGAGAGTAGCTCTACTGAGGTCTCAGGCCCAGGAGGGAGGGAAACATCGATGTGAGAGAAAGAGACACAATTAGTTGCCCCCCGCATGCCACTGACTGGGTATTAAACCTGCAACCTGGTTATGTGCCCTGACCAGGAATTGAACCACCACCTTTTGGTGTACTAGACAATGCTCCAACTAACCGAACCACACTGGCCAGGGCAGCTATAGTTAATTTCAATAATATATTTCCTTTAAAATCTAGTGTACAGTTACATTCACAGCATATCTCAATTTGGGCAGTCACATTACAAGAGCTTACTAGTCATGTGTGGCCAGTGGCTGCTGTACTGGACTTCACAGCTCTCACTGCTGAGGGCACAGCAGTGACCAAGACTCAGCCCCATAGATCCAAGTCTAATGCCAGAGACAAGAAAAATGGGTAAAGAAATGAGCAGAGATTTCACCTTCAAGGACCTTCTGCAATGGTCACCTAATTATTTCCTAAGTCCCTTCATATGTTCTGCATATCAAGAGGAGTCTGGGCTCTGTGAAGGAGAGTAGGACCTATAGATGCCAAGATTGTCAAAGACACCCCCAGATTCCAAAAAGTTTGGTCATATGCCATAAAAAAAAGAAGTCCTAGCCAGTTTGGCTCAGTGGATAGAGCGTTGGCCTGCGGACTGAAGGGTCCCAGGTTCGATTCGGTCATGGGCATGTACTTTGGTTGTGGGCACATCCCCAGTAGCGGGTGTGCAGGAGACAGCTGATCGATGTTTCTCTCTCATTGATGTTTCTAACTCTATCCCTCTCCCTTCCTCTCTGTAAAAAATCAATAAAAAAATTTTTTTTAAAAAGTGTAATCATATGGTTATTTGTCTTAAAAAAAATAGAAGTTACATAAAGGAATTGAGTTGGGTAGTGTTCTCTCCTATTATCTGGGAAATATTTTTTTAGAACTGATTTATTTCTTCCTGAATGTTTGGTTGAAATTCACTAATGAAACCATCTGAGCCTTTTGTGTTGACCCACTGCCAAGGACTCCTTGTGGCTAACTGGGCCCAAATTCATAACCAGAGTCTACCATCCATTGTTTATAGGGGCCTATTTCTCAAGCACCCTATAAGGAAAAAGCTGCAGACTAGGCTTCCAAGGTAAGTCCTTTATAAGAGAGGTCCTAGGACCCAAATTTGACCAATAGGACTTAGACTTTCCCTGTCCAATCAGAGCTGCCTAAATTTATCCTTATTTGCATATTCACTGACAAATTAAGAGTGGCTCTATTCTGACCAATCAAACTAAAGATGTGAAGTCTTTATTTCCATATAAGTACTTTGTTTCCCTAGTTGGTGAGGGAGTACTTTTGTGGACAAGTCTTTGTTGAAAGGTTTTTCACTACAGATTCCTTTTTTTTTTTAATTTTTTAAAAATATATTCCACTGATTTTTTACAGAGAGGAAGGGAGAGAGATAGTCAGAAACATCGATGAGAGAGAAACATCGATCAGCTGCCTCCTGCACACCTCCCGCCAGGGATGTGCCCGCAACCAAGGTACATGCTCCTGACCGGAATTGAACCCGGGACCCTTCAGTCCGCAGGCCGACGCTCTATCCACTGAGCCAAACCGGCTACAGCTACAGATTTCTTTAATAGATATGACTATGCAGATGATGTATTTCTTCTTGAGGGAGCTTTCATTTTAGTGTCTTTTAAGGGGTTGGTGCATTTCAAGTAGGATGTTAAATTTATGGGCACAGAATTGTCCCTAATATTTAATCTGTTTAATATCGGTAGGGTCTGTGGTGACTAATATGCTTTCTTTCATTCCTGATATTGGTCTTTCTGGGGGGAGGCTAATCTAGCTAATCTAGTTTTGTAAATTTTTTGGATCTTTTCAAAGAGTAATTTTTTGCTGCATTAATTTCTCTGTTTCCTTGGTTTGTGCTCTGATCTTTTTTATTTCCTTCTCAAAAGGAGTTTGGGGCCCGGCTGTTCTTGCACAGTGGTTGAGCATTAACCTATGAATCAGGAGGTCACAGTTCTATGGTTCTATTCCTGGTCAGGTGGTACACAGGAGGCAGCCAATCAATGATTCTCTCTCATCTCTGAAATCAATTAAAACAGTATATTTTTTAAAAAAAGGAGTTTGGGCCTATCAGCATCTGCTGGTATACTGGTGCCCCTTGTGCCCCTCCTATCCCCAAAGCCAAACTAATTCCCCTCATATGTTTTGTGTGTGTTTCTTGCTAATCCTCACCCAAGGACAGTTTTTCCATTGATTTTTTTAGAGGGAGGGAGAGGGAGAAAAACATCAATGTGAGAGAGAAAGCAGGAGCCCTGACCCACGGGGGCAGAGATGGAACCTGCAATCCAGGGAAGTGCCCTTGACCGGGTATCAAACCCTTGATCCTTCTATAGGAGGCCGACACTCCACTCACTAAGCCACTTGGGCCAGGCCACCAATATTTTCCTTTATATGGGTCCTTGGGGAATCTGACGTAAATTTAATTTTAAAATAAATTAATTTAAAAAGATTCTGATGAAAGTCAAGGATTGTCCCCAACAATATGTACATGGGCACAGTCAATTTTGCAAGTTTTAAGGAAATTCAAGTGTCATGAACTCAGAAGGCCCAGCCTGGACCCCAAACCTGATGTGTCAGCTTCCAACATCTTTACTTTTTGACTTGTGAGTCAGGAGCTTCACACAGTTTGTTCTGGCCAAATAATCTAATGCTAAAAAGCAGAAGAGTAGAAATGAGGGGCCTGGTACAAGGGAGTTATTTGCAGCTTCAACAACTGTATTCGGTCAACCTTTTTCAACCAAAGCACTTCGCTGCAGCAGCTGTCTTCTTTTTCATTCCTGAATTCCTTTAGGGTGGAGACCAACCTGCTTACCTCTCTCACCCTCTGGTAGGGAATTGGAGGATAGTATCCTTCCAGAAATTTTTTCTGTGCATTTGCAGATATGAATATATAGCCCCCATTTTATTTTATGGAAACAGGACCCCAGCTATGCTTCATTCTTTCTACCCTTGAGGTAAGCCTGGTCATGAAATATCAATCTGGATGAAGTCTCCACCCTGTAGAGGAGGAAAGAGGCCCAGAATCAAGGTCTGCCTTAAATTGACCACTTTAGGCGACGCCCACCCCCACCCCCAATTAGGAAAGTTGGCTAATACCTTTATTGCTTTGGGGGGAGGAGGGTGCTCAGGAGCTCTTGGTGGGGCGGGCCCGCTTCCTCTTCACCATCACGGGCTTCTGGCTGCGCAGGATGGCGCTGGCCCTGCGGATGGCGGCCATGCGCAGTTCTGGGAGGTTCAAGTGCTGGATACTGCCCGGGCGTTCTTACAAGTAGGAGGTAGCCGGCTTTCGTTGGTCGGATCTCCGCTTCTTGACGACCAAAACACCTTTGCCGTTGGCTGCCGGCTCCACGCCCATTCTCTTGCAGTAAATCAGCCCGTTGTAGCGAACGGAGTTGCGTGCCTACAGATTATTGGGTTCGATGCTGTACGTCTGCTTGTTCCTCTTGATCAGGAAGCTGGCGCAGTTCCTCACACCATCCATTGCAGGTGGGCAGACACAACGACAGCATCTCTCAGTGCGACAGCTGGAGACCAGAAAAGGTGGGCTTTTTTTGACCCTTGACCTCGTCTGGAGAAAAGTCTCGGGGTGAGGGGGGCTGGGAAGCACCCTGCTGAGTCCCCGAGCCGCGTCTTGGCCCGCGAAGATTACACCCGCCTCACGGATGTTTCGGGGAGCCGATTAGCACCCCCAACCTCCAACCACAGATCCAAACCCCTACGAGGTCGTCGCTGCAGCCACACTTCCCCACGTCCACTTTCCGCCCCGCCCCAAGGGGTGCCTCTGCGGACCAATGATCAAGCAGTATCCACCCTTGGGG